>NC_143181.1:23617500-24217500 GCF_047325235.1 Durio zibethinus
AAAAATCAAAACCAAATCATTGAAGTGGAAAAAAAAAAGAAAATACTTTTTTTTTCATAGTAACTAGGCATATTCCATGAGCATCCATAAGAACAACTTCACCTTTATCACAGTCAGGATCATACGAGTTAACTCAAAACACTAAAAGGCCTTTACAATTATAAATAAGGAAGCCATCATTGGTGAAAAAAGAGATGTTTTAAGAATAGTGAGAGGCTTATCTTTTTCATAAATATAGCCATCACCCAAGACCAAACATGCTTTCAATTTGTTTCCTTGCAATACAATTAACTCGTATTTCCTTCTTTTTGTTCAAACTTTTTCTCCCTTAGAATCCAAGGCCTTCGATTTAGGAAAAAGACTTTTCTTTTCACAGTAAAATTTATTCTTTTTTAGTTTTATTTTTGTCTGGTCAAAGTTTGTTTCTTTAGTCTTCAAAGTTTACTACATAATAAAAGTTTGAAAGATTATGTGTCATGCCTCGTAGGATTTGTTGTCAATTTAGATGGTTCAACAGATGAAGAGACCACATTGACACACGTTTTAAAGTTTAGGGACTCAAGTAAAACTTTTTAAAATTTAGGGATCATACGTGCTATTAACACTAATTTATATGTAGATGACTTTTGTAATTTTAAACTACAAATTATAGATGATTAGGAATATTTTTATTTATCTATATATAATCTAAAATTTAGTATGAATTAAAATTTTAAATTATAAAAAATATAATAAAAAATTCCATACATGGCAAGGGTAAAAAAATCTAATATAAGGATAAAACACTTTACATTACAACCCATAAATTGTCACTACTCTATAACAACACATCAAAATAATTATGCATAAAGGGAAACAAGGATTTCCAAGCATTATTAATGGTCACATTAGTAGAAATCAAGAAAATATTTTTATGAAAATTTTTTTTAAAAAAAAGTGTGAAAAACTAAAAAAATAAAATTGTTTAGAAAACTCAAAGTAAAATTGAATGTATATTGAAAAATTATTTTTAAGAATTATAGAAGCAATTTAGGTTTATATATAACTAATTAATGGGTAAACTAAGAAACTAAATCTTTCTAAAATTGATCCTATAATTGAGAGATTGTCTATCATAATTTTCTATTTTTAATTCTAAGGATACAAATACTTAATTCTAGGACAAATACTTAATTCTAGGGATTTTAGGGATACAAACATTAATTTTAAAGATATAAATATAAATATACAGATTACAAAATTACAACCAGCTATGAATAATTATTTTCTCACACTCCCCTTCAAGCTAGTAAATAGGTGTTTTCCATTCCTTGTTTGAAAATAATTTACTTAGAAATAATTTCTTGAAATGTTGCACTGTTGAGACCTTTAGTCAAAACATCTACAAGTTAACTCTTGGTTGATACATACAATGTACAAATTAACCTATTGTCTGGTTTTTTCTTTGTAAGGTGCCTATCTTCTTCAATGTGTTTTGTTTTATTATGTTGCATAAGATTGTGTGCAATGCTTATTGCTGACTCATTATCATAGTAGAGTCTCATTGGTTCATCTCACTTGATCTTTAAGCCTTCTAAGATAATCTTTAATCGTAGTAGTTCACAAATTCCTTGAGCAATTACTCTGAACTCTGCTTCAGCACTTGATCTTGCCACTATATTCTATTTTTTACTCTTTCAAGTCAAAAAATTATCATCTAGAAAAGTACAGTAGCCTGAGGTAAATGTTCTATTAGTTACCAAACCTGTATAATTTGCATTCATATATGCTCTTAAAACCAGTTTCGCATTTCTTTTGAACAAGATACCTTTCCTAGGATTGATTTTCAAATAGTGTAATACACGATACATAGCTTGTAAATGCACTTCTTTAGGATTACATATAAATTGACTTATCATACTTATAGACACCGAATTTTATCCAGGACATTTTAACATGATTGAACAAAGCCTATTTGAAGCCCGTAAAAAAGCCCATTTAATAATCCATAAATTATATCGATATTTAAACCTAATAAATAAAGAAAAGAAACTCATGTGGTTACTGTTAAATTCTTTTGCATGAGATTTACATGAAAGATACATTTTCACATAAATGCATGAGAAGTAAAAATAAATAAAATGGATAAATCCCAAAGTTAATCCTAGTCAAAATTACACAAAACTTGATCAAAATGAATATAATTGGGATTAATCTTCAAAGTTTAAAACCTAATTGGAATCAATGTAGTTTAAACTTAAATTTGGTGATTTTTAAAACACTAAAAATTGTTATTGCACTTGAAAAAGTATAAAATTACCAAAATACCTCTATAATGGTATTTTCATAATTTGACCTTTCTGAGCTCATATTTTTATGAAACTTTTATGATCTTAATTTTATAATATTTCATGATTTTTGGGGCATTTGAAATCATAGTAGTACCCTGAAAATGTGAAATTACCAAAATACAAAGGGTATTTTCATAATTTGACTTTCCTAAGCTTGAATTCTCATGAAACTTTTCAAATCTCAATTTTATAATATTTCATGATTTTTTGTGTTTTAAAATCCTAAAAATGAGTATGAAAACATTGATTTCTAAGACAATGGTCTAAATACTGAAAACTTTAAATTATGGGTAAAATAGTCTTTTCATGTGTTTGGAGGATAAAAGTTCAACTTTTGTAATGAATAATATGGACCATTGGATCATTTATTGATCTTGATCCAATGGTCAAAGGTGGCACCTTGAAATAATAAAAAGACAAGTTTTCACCCTTAGATAATTTCATCTAAGGTCTCTATTTATCAAGAATGAAATTTTTTTTAAGCTGACTCTTAAAGGGGGCTACCAACTGAAAAAATTAGGGGGGGAGTGTTAGAGGGGAGGCCAGAGGAAAGGCTGAAAAGAAAAGAAGAAAAAATGTAAAATAGAGAAGAAATAAACTGCTAAAAAAATTAAAAAAAGAAGCCAAATAAAAAAGAAGAATGAGGGGGAGAAAAGAAAAAGAAAAAAAGGTTGAAAGGTTCAAAAGAAAAGAAATAAACAAGTAAAAAAGAGGAAAAAAGCTACTAAAAAAAAATAAGCCAAATAGAGAAAGAAAATGAAAGGGAGAAAAAAAAGGTTAAAAAGGTTGAAAGGGGCTAGAAGACTGGAAAAAAAGAGAGCTAACGTAAAACAAAAAGAGGAAAAGATTGGGAAAGCTGAAAAAGAGCTGGAAGAGCTGAAAAAAAAAAAGAAAAAAGCTATTGGAGAAAAAATGAACATAAAAAAAAAAAAAAGGGTGATAAGAGAAAAAGCCAAAACTAGTGGAAAAGAAAGCTCGAAACAAAGAAAACAAAAAAAAAAACCTAAGACAGAAAAGTTGACCAAAATGAAAAAAAGTAATGAATACAAAGAATAAAGAAGAAAGAGTAGGGTCTTTAAGCAAAACAACATAAAAGAAGGAAGGCTTTGCAAAAACAAAAGTTTGCTTCCTACCGTACGTGGATTGTGTGAGTAAAAATTTCACCTTTTTGCATTTGTTGATCATTTCTTGCAAATACGCTATGTATGGATGTCAAACGGTGCATTTTGTTCATGATTGTTGTTCCCTTTTTATGGATTTTTTTTTCTCTTTATCACTTTCATATTGTTTTTTTCTCTGCACATGGCTGGCTAAAATTTAAGACTTCATTGTGTCTTTTATAGTTTCCAATTTACTTTCTCCTACATATAGGCTATCAACAAACATAGAATGTTTTGCATGTAGTTTATTCATGGGAACCAAAAACCATCTTGTATATATGTCATTTGTTTCTTCTCGGGTTCATAGCTTCTTATTTCCTTCATGCTTTTTGACGAGTTCTGTATTATTTTCTTCTTGTTTTTCATGAGGATATACCTTTATGGCTCATTGTCCTTACTTTTTGATTTGGTTTCTAGAAATGTTTTGGTCTCCTTTTATGAATAATAATAATAATAATAATAATAATAATAATAATAATAATAATAATAATAATAATAATATAATAATAAAAGAGTCCCATCATTAAGAGAGCTAAAGCTTTCATCTTACATAGTAGAGAAAGCCTAAAAATTAGACATTATTTCAAGACCCATCACTCATATTTCATAGCCTAGACTTTATAGGTTAATGAATTTTATAGTATATTTATCTTTTATATGTTATATATTATATGTTTATCTCTTTCGTGCCATTAAGTTTAATTCAAGCTTAAATCTTATATATTATGATATTTTTGTTGTTTGAACCTTTATGTTAAATTTAATTCCATGCAATTTATTCATTTTTTACATTGTAAATTATTTTTTATCCAATTTATTTTCCATGCACATTAGTTTCATGCAAAAAAATATAAAATTATAATAATGTTAATAATTAAAAATAAAATTTTCGAATATGGGATTTTAAGAAAGGTTGAGTAAAGATTCTCAAAAAATCTTTATGTAAGAAAATTTTTCTAAAACACTATCAAAGTATTAGGGTATCTAGGAAAATTTTCAATTAAACTTTTATTTACTTTGTTCTATTTGATTTTTTTTAATGATAATTGAAAAATAATTAAAGAAGATTAAAACATAATAAGTGTTATTTTTTTTTGTATACATATTCTACTGTATTGTTTGCATTACATAGTAATTTTTCAATGTAAATGAAATTTTCAATGATGGGACTTCAAGAAGTTTGACTAGTGATTTCTGAGAATTTTCTAATTGAAAAAAATCTTCTAAAAATTACCAAAGTATTGGAATATTTAGAAGTTTTTTTTCAATATAAAAGATTTTCATTTTATCATTATTCTTAATTTGAGTAGCTTTTTTATGAAAATATATTTTTGGAAATGCACACTAGTTTCATGCAAAAAAATATAAAATTATAATAATGTTAATAATTATAAATAAAATTTTTGAATATGGGATTTTAAGGAAGGTCGAGTAAAGATTCTCAAAAAATCTTTATGTAAGAAAATTTTTCTAAAACACTATTAAAGTATTAGGGTATCTAGGAAAATTTTCAATTAAACTTTTATTTCCTTCGTTCTATTTGTTTTTTTTAATGATAATTGAAAAATAATTAAAGAAGATTAAAACATAATAAGTGTTATTTTTTTTTGTATAATATTCTACTATATTGTTTGCATTACATAGTATTTTTTAAATGTAAATGAAATTTTCAATGATGGGACTTCAGGAAGTTCGACTATTGATTTCTGAGAATTTTCTAGTTGAAAAACATCTTCTAAAAATTACTAAAGTATTGGAATATTTAGAAGTTTTTTTTCAATATAAAAGATTTTCATTTTATCATTATTCTTAATTTGAGTAGTTTTTTTATGAAAATATATTTTTGGAAATGAATTTGTTTATAGATAATGATATTATTACATGATTTGGAAGTAAAACTTTTTCAATGATGAGACTCTAGGAAGTCCGAGTAGTGATTCTCAAGAATTTTCTAAGTGAAAAAAATCTACTAAAAATTGCCAAAGTATTGAAATATTTAGAAGTTTCTTTTCAATATGAAAAATTTTCATTTTATAATCTTTTTTTTTAACTTGAACAATTTTTCTTAATAAATAAGATAGTGATTTTTAAGAAATAATATATAATTATATTATTACATGACTTTCAATAATTTCTAAAATCAGACAAAAAGAAACTTCTGATGATGAGATTTTAAAAAAATCTGAGTAGTGATTCTTTAGAAATCTTTAGGTAAGAAAATTTATCTAAAATGTCGCAAATGATTTGTAGCGTATAGATTAATTTTCAATAATGATTTCTCATTTTTTAAAAATAAGTCTTAGAAAATATTATTCATAGATATTATATTTTTCATTTTTCAAAAATAAATGCTGGAAATGAGTATGAACCATTGGGGATAGGAATTTTTAGAATTTCGAGTAGTGATTCTTAAAATTTTCTTAGGTGAGATGGTTCCTTTTATTTTTTCAGCTTACTAAAAATAAAAGATATATTTTTTTTAAAAAATCAAGAAAATTAAATTTTAAATACCAAAAATTAAGATCATTTTAGTCTATATTAAAAAATAACATATAATTAATTGGTACCAATTTAAACGAGTATTGTAGGAGTGTTACTCATTTCTCATGCGTAATTGACTCTTGAACCCAAATTGTTTTCGTAAATGTAATCACCATTTTTTTTAGTATTATTACTATTATTATTTTTATTTTTATTTTCTCTTTTTCTTCTTTTTTTTTCTTTCTTTCTTTTTCCTTCTTCTTTTTCCTTTATCTGATTCAGTTTGACTAAAGTATGGGTGCATTAAATGCACCATCACCGAATGTCCACAATCTCAGCGGTCGCCACCACCGGCAGCCACCTAACATGTTAGGTAGCATGGATTTCAATTGAAAATATGGGATTCAAATATCAAAAAATCTGGAATTTGAATCTTAAAAAGCTCTATAAATAGAGCTTCTTACCTGAAGGGAGGGGAATTGAAAAAAAACTTCCAAGAAAATTGCCAAAAAAAAGCATTCTGTAAAAAAAATACCCTATAAAAAAATAAAAAAGGTAAAAAATTCCATAAACACAGTCTCCTAGAATGGGGAACCTAGCACTAACATTAAAAAAAAATGACACACAAACACAAAAAAAAAAAAATTTGGCTGAAACTTTCAACCCAAATCTACGCCGTTTGGGACAATTTCAGGTGAAACAGAGGCTAGATTTGGGTTCAAGGAGTTAGGGGGCATTTTAGTGTTTTTTGGACTTTTTCGACCATCGACAGCGACTGGCACTACGGCCGACGATTGACTAATCAGCCTAGAGAGAGAGGTTCTGGGAATGAAGGAGAGTTAGAGAGAAAGGGAGAAATGAAAAAATAACAGAAAGAGAAAAATTTTAACTTTTATAGAAATTACCAAAGACCAAAATGACACTATTTCAATAATTCCTAAAACTATGTCGTTTTGAGTCCTGAGGATCCACGTGTCAATCTATGACCCGACCCGACGACCCGCTTCTCCTTCACCCATTGACTGGTCTAACTGAATCGATCTAGACCGAACAAATCGTTCCCGAACTGCTAAGCCAGACTGAACCGCCATATCGAACCAGACGTTGATCGGACCATTGACCGATCCGGTTCAGGTAAAAAATTATTTTTTTTTGAATTTTTTTAAAAGATTTTTTTATATATTATTTTTGTTATTTTAATTATTATTCTTAATATTTATGCATATTAAAATTTACCAGAATAAATTTTGTTGTTTTATAATAATAATTAATAATTAATAAATAATAAAATATAATAAAAAATTTTTATAATTTTTTTTAAATAAATCTTATAAAATAATAAAAAATGTCAAAAAAAGAAAATTTTATCCTAGATTCAATGGTTCTTCGAGTAATGATATCTATGAAATCTCTAGGTGAGAAAATTTGTTATAAATACTACCAATGTATTAGAGTATTTATAAAAAAATTTTCAATACAATAAAATTTTTCTTTTTGTTAACATTAAATAAAAACTAACTTATTTATTAAAAATAATAGTAATAAAAATAAGGAAAAAAAATTTACTCAATGATGGGATTCTAAAAGTATTCCGAGTAGAGATGCTTTAAGAAATCCCTAGGTAAGAAGAATTGTTTTAAAATATTACCAATGTATTGGAATATTTATGAAAAATCTTCAATATAATAAAAATTTCTTTTTCTTCAAAGTTTAAATTAAAAATAAATATTAAATAAAAAATTAATAAAAATTTTTAAAAAAAGAATAAAATGTGTGCATCAATTTGATAACATTTTACATTGCATGCATGATATAGTTTTTTACGAAAAATAAATTTAAGCCTCCGAAGATGAGATTTTAAAGTATTCCAAGAAGCGATGCCTAAGAAATCTTTAGGTGAGGGATAATTCTTTTAATGTTACCAACGTACTGAAACATTTTAAGGGTTATTTAAATAAAAAAGTTTTAATTTATTTTTCTTGAATAAAAATAAATAATAAATTAAAAAATTTTAATAAAAAAATCAAGAAAATTATTTTTCAAACACCGAAAATTGGACTATTTTTTATCAAAATAAAAGGATAACATGTAGTTAATTAGTACTGTTTTTAAAGGGGCACTGTGGGGGTGCTAATCCTTCCCACACGTAACTGACTCTTGAACCCAGATTGTTGTGCAGATCCTAAAATTGTCCTTTTAATAAATTTTAATTAATTTTAAGATTTCATTAAAAGGATATGTTTTAATAGGTGGCCAATTGCACCTAGCCAAAAAAGATTGGTAGCGACTCCGTTATTTTTTATTCCGTTTTCAAATTCGTCTGGCGTACACAAAAACGTTACAACAGCTTGGTTACTCCATTAGAGACGCCTTTTATTTTCGAGAGTCAGGCTAAAATTAACTATGTATTATCCTTAATTTTTTTTAAATAGTCCTAATTATTTTTTTTAATTTTTAATGTTTCACTGTCAATAAGAAAAAAGCCTAAAAAAATCAAAAAGAAAAAGCAAAAAATTCACACATGTTTCTTTTATTATGCCTCTTATGCTTTAATATTATTATTATTTTTGTATATATTACTCTCAATAAATTTGGATATATTTGCACACACAATAACAAGATGCATCTCATACATGAGCTCTACACCCAAGCTTCATCTTTTATAGGAAGAAGTAAAGTACCTATGCCCTCGTGAGGTGATAACCTCCGTAATGGCAAGTGAAATACTTTCACTCAAATTAAACTCTTTCCGTTCATAGCCTATAATGGGTGAAGATCGGGGTGCCTTACTAGTCCAATGTGGACGACAGTGAGGAACAATTTGGGAACCTTTAGATACGTGTCAATCTAAACCCAATATGTAATAAACCTAAAAACTAACCTTAGGTAGAACTTTGCCCACCTTCTTGTAGAAAATACCTAAGTTCAAAGCACATAAGAATAAAGGTTGTGTCTAATACAAAACAAAACAAAATTCCCAAAACAAAAAAAAAATGTTTTTTCTCTAATTGCATCCTCACACTAACTCAATTTTATTTTGTTTTCTTTTTCTTTTTTTGCATTAATCATATCATACAATTCTGCATCAAGATATTTACTCTAAGACATATTTCTCTCAAGAAGTTTTCATGGATCCTATAGAACTACAAATTTGCTCATCCTCAATCAGTGTCCTATGTGAGCCGTATAATAAAGTACATGTTTGGTCGAAAGAAGCTTAACAAAAGAATAGAGATTGCTTGTCTATTGGCTATGTGTCTGAGTTACTTGAGAAGGTTCATTTGGATCTTACACAAAATAATTTAGAAGACTTAGCCGTTATCTGGGGTCAATTAAGTGAAGAAAAAAAAAAAGCTTTTGTAAGAAGTACGAGCAAATTACGTCCCTTATTTTGGTAGTGATGGATGAACAATTGATTAGGGCAACTATACAATTTTGGGATCCATCCTATAGATGTTTCACTTTTAATCAGGAAGATTTGATGCCAACTATTGAAGAGTATTCGATTTTGCCTGGAATAGAACTATAATGTCCAGATAAAGTGTTTACTCGAAAGTCGAAATCAGGTTATCACAAAAAGTTGGCCAAGCTTATGTGGCTTAAAGTGGAAACCATTGATTCATTCGCAAAGCTTAAAGATGAACATCTCGACATTCGTTGGGACTTTCTCCAAAATTTTATTCAAGAGCATTTAAATGATGATTAAGGCATGGCTATGTTTGCTCTATCATTGTATGACATGGTAATTTTTTCGAAGACTTTGGGTTACATTGAGATAATTATGGTAGACTTTTTTGAGCAAACTGAAACCCAAGCAATTGATCTTGCATCAGCAATTCTAGTAAAAACCATCCAATCATTGAATTTCTGTCAATGAAATGGAAAAGGATGGTTCATAGGATGTGCAACATTATTAGATGTGTTGGTTAGAAGTCATTTCAAGTATGGGAAGAATGCATTTTCAAAGTCGTATCTATGAAACAAAGCACCAATTGAAGAGTTCTACAAAAGCCAATGGCCAAAATTAAAGACCAAGGAAGAGTGGGTCATTTTCTTGCGAAGGCTTACCGATGATGAAATTGAATGGATGGCACTTTGGATGCCTCGAGTGCCTTTGTTGTATCATGGAAGAAATGAGCCGTGGATGCCGCTATTAGGGCTATGGGGCTTTGTAAGTTATGCTCTATTAATGGTGCTTAGGTAATTTGGTGCAAAGCAATTTGTTCCTGCCAGCATGACTTGGCCCAAGTAGAATTCATTTACGGGGAATCGAATCCACCAAAAACCTCAGAGCAGTTGATTCAAGTATGGAATAAAACACAAAGAATGAGATTAGGGCTTCTCATCGACAAAGTCATTCCTGATTACCAGATTTAGAAAGCAAGGTGACTTAGAGACATAGTACTCTTTCCTGATGATAGCTCACACCAATCGGTTAATCTTTTAACAGAAGCGTAATTATCAAAAATTGAGTTTATTAAGAAAGAATTAGAAAAAAAATAAAAAGAGAAAATTTAAGACTTTGCAAGAAGGTGGGACAATTAAAATATGAAGCAAAAATTCAAGGGAGCAGATTGGAAAAAACCATAAAAGAATGATATGTGGCGAATAATGATTTAAAAATCTACACCAGAAAAATAAGAGGATATGAGTCCAATTCAAGATTGAAAAGGTCACTAAGTTTTACCTTAGTCGACAACGTGAAGTGGATGAGCTTTGAGAAAAAATGAACCAATAGAAGGAAAAAGCTCAAAAAAAGCAAGAGGAGGTCACCAAAATTTTTCAAGAATGCCAGAATTGAAAAGTGTTGTATACTACGGCTTCAGCAAGATTGGTACAATGTCAGAAAGAAAAGGAAAAGTTAAAGGCTATAGTCACAAAAGAGGGAAAAAAGCACCTAAAAGTATTGAATGAGAAAAAATCATTTCACCAAATCATCCAAGGGTTAGAGCTACAACTATAAGACCACAAGAACCATATTTCAACAATAATAGATAAGAGGCAGAGAAAAAAAAAAGATTGTATCTTCATATGTGATTCACAAAGAGTGCTTGCATGATATGGAAAGCAGAAAGTTTAAGAAGGCAATAGTACATAGAGCACGTAACCAGTCAAGTTTGTAAGGCAGTAAAGAAAGCATGGAAGATAGTTGAAAAGATAGAAGTGTTAAGAAGAGAAGTTAATCCTATAAGAGAACATGGACAGTGCCTAGTAAACTTTTTAAACAAGACGAAGGACTATTATGAGCAAATCAAACGCTTCTATGGATATAATTCTAGGATGATAAATTCTATGTAACCAAAGTTGTATAGAATCAATGAAAATTTCTAGTGTTGAAATTTGTCCAAGAGAAAATATTTTATACTTACATTCATGCATCATCTTATTTTCTTCCAAAAAACATAACAAAAAATAAAATTTTTGACACATGGCATTCTGAATTTTTTAAAAAATTTTATGGTAAAAGGTTCAAGAATAACTTGTTCTTCAAAAATTTTGACTCAACTTACTTGCCATTCATACAACACCAGGACTCAAACAAGAATCATGGAGCAAAAACAAGCAAATCGATTTGAGAGAATTGAGAAAGTTCAAAAAGAACTAAGAGGGGATCTTAGTATAATAATGGATATGCTCAGGAAACTTGACAAAGAAAAAATGGTGGAAGAAAATCTCAGCTTTCAAGAGTAATCGTCAGATATGGTAGATCCTGTTTACCCTTCAGGATTTGAGCCACGACTGACCTAACCTTTTCAAGGAACTAGAGTACAAATTTTTACTCTCGATGGATATCTCAATCCTTATCCAGGAATGACATTCAGACCTGTTCTAAGATAGTTTCAAAATTTTTCTAATCTTGTTATGACGAAAATTCCACCGGAGCTAATCTTGGTTCTTGATTTGGATGATCCAAAAAAAAAAAAAGAAAAGCTAGGGATAAAGATACTTGAGAAAGTGAAAGACATTAGTGCTCAGGAAAAGATGAAGCTATTAGGAAAAAGGCTTAGAGTAATGGAAGGAAAGAATTTTTATGGTTCTACAAATGCAACTGAGCTTTGTTTGGTCCCTGATGTGGTCATTCTACCTAAATTTAAGGTTCTTGAATTTAAAAAATATGACAGCACAAAATGTCCGATGATCTATATCACCATGTACTATCGAAAGATGGTAGCAAATACTCGTGATGAAAAGTTGTTAAAGCACATATTTCAAGATAGCCTTATGGGTTCTATAGCTAGATGATATGTTCAATTAGACATGACTCGTATTCGTTCCTGGTAAGAGCTTACAAAGGCATTCCTTACATAATATCAACATGTTAGGTATCTAGCTCTAGATCGTCTATTTTTACAAGGTATGAAAAAAAAAATAACTGAGAGTTTCAAGGAGTATGCACAAAAATGATAAGATATGGCTACACAAGTCCAACCTCTTTTTACTAAGAAAGAGAAAACTGTCTTATTTGTGAATACTTTGAAAGCACCATATTATGAAAGGTTGATAGGCAATGCAACCAAAAACTTTATAGATATGCTGATATCGGGTGAGATTATCGAAAGTGCCATAAAGAATGGCAAGTTTGATGTAAGAGAAACGAGTGGAGCAAAGAAAGGTGGAGCTCTCAAAAAGAAAGAGAATGAAGCACAAGTGGTAAACTATGTGGCCAACAGTTCAAAGGTTTCATGCTCTACTTTGCACCAATATACCAAACCTATTACCTTTCCATAAACAATGTTACATCCATCCCTCATCCATATCAACCATACCAACCACTACAACAACCAGCTTATCCACCTCAGTTTCAGCCATCTTTTCGGACACCTACTTATTCTTATAACCGTCTTGCTATACCTACAAGACTAAAATGGAGATTTAGTCCTAATAGTGGTCTGAGAACTTCAAGAAATACCCAAGAAAAATCCACTTTTGACCCCATTCCAATGACATACACAGATTTGTATCCTCGACTTGTTGAGAAACATTTACTTGCTCTTATTATTGTTGAACCCTTAAAACCTTTGTTTCCTAAATGGTACAACCCTAATGCGTATTGTGATTATCACTATGGAATCTAGGTCATTCCACTGAGAACTGTACTGCTTTGAAGGGTAAAGTGCAGGGGTTAATCAATGAAAGGGTATTAAACTTTGATACCAACCAATAAGGGACTCCAAATATTAATGGAAATCCTTTATCGAACCATATCAAACCATCAATAAATGCCTTAATTGATTGGTAAAAAAGCCATGTGAAGAACAAAATAGATGAAGTTAAGACTCTGAGAGCTAAGATGTTTGAAATCTTGGTTAAAGCTGACATGTTAAAGTCAATAGAATGTCAAAAGTGCTATGAAGTGATTAACTCAACTAAGAGCTATAATTATCACAGAGGTGCTTTGGGGCATTCTATCAAGAATTATCGTCAATTCATTAAGAGGTGTATAAATTGATAGATATAAGTTGGATAAAGTTTTACAAAGAAAGTAAAGAGTTAGTGAAAGCTAAAGTGTTTCCCATTGATTCAAAAAATAAGTTTGTGCATAGACCGATAACTATCTATTATGATGAGAATTTGACATTAAAGCTAGAAAAGCCCGTCTCCCGACCAGTGGTGACAATTAAAGTTTCTAGCCTTTTTTCATACCAGAATGACAAAGCAATACCATGAAAGTATGATTGTGATATTGTAGTCAATTCAGATACGACGAACATAATGAACGTAAAAGGTATAACTCGAAGTGGGAGATGTCATACTCCAAAAGCCTTAGAGAAAGTCAAGAAAGAGAAAGAAAAGATAAGAGATGAAGAAAAAAGTCAGAATAATCTTGCAATTATCCCAGATAAAAAATGTCAGAAGTATGTTTCTGAAAACAAAGCATGTGAATTTTTAAAGTTAATAAAACATAGCAAGTATAGCGTGGTAGAACAGTTGAACAAGATGCCAGCTAGAATTTCGTTATTATCATTATTGTTAAGCTCAGAGTCACATCATAATCTCTACTGAAAGTGCTCAATCAATCATATGTATCTCACAATGCTTCTGTTGAATATGTGGAACAATTTGTTGACAATCTAACAATTTTAAACTATATCCCTTTTAGTGATGAAGAGATTCTTCCTAAAGGTTGAGGAAGTACCAAGTCCCTTCACATTACTGTTAAATGTAAAAGTTATATAATGGCTAAGGTTTTGATTGATAATGGTTCATCAATCAATGTTATGCCTATGACTACTCTGGTGAAACTTTTTGTAGATGGATCTTATATGAAACCTAGTTATATGATAGTTTGAGCTTTCGACGGGACCTAAAAAGAGGTCTTGGGAGATATAGAAATGCCATTACAGATTGGCCCATGCACTTTCAATGTGAAATTTCAAGTTATGGATATTTTTTCCTCATACAGTTACTTGTTAGGTAAGCCGTGGATTCATATGACGGGTGTAGTTCCATTCTCCTTGTATTAGAAAGTCAAATTCATTGTTGAAGGAAAGCTAATATGTATGGCAAGAGAAGAAGATTTATTGGTAACTCAACCGATAAATACTCTTTATGTGGAATCAGTAGATGAAGTACTAAAATGCTCTTATAGATCCTTCGAGATCGCTAACGTAGCATATGTGGCTGAAGGATCTGTAAGGAATCACAAAGCCACTAGCAGTATATGACAAGAAAGATAGATTCAGCTTAGGATATAAGCTAACAAGAAGGGACAGAATGAAAATGGTGAATGATAAGAAAAATAAGAGAATGGCTAATTTTGAAGGATATGAGCCAGAGTCAAAGCTCATGATAATTCCATACCTCTATGATTCTTTTCGTTCGAGAGGATATATTTACCCAGATCTGCCTATAACCTTAAATGTAAAATTCATAGAAAAATTTTTTGAGCTAACCATTCAAATGGTAGATGATGAAGAAAAAAATAAGTGAGATGAAGAGCTGTTCATGCACCCTTATCCTTCAAATTTTGAGCTAAATAACTGGAGAGTTATAGAGTTGTCTGTTATATTTAAAACTTCTAAAAAGTAATGTATTGTGAAACTTTAAATCCCTAATTACTTTTATGAGCATTGGGTGATCTTATGTGGTGTCTTTATGTTTGTCGTTTTAATAAAAGACTTGAAAATGCATCCATATTTCTTCTATTATTTTTATCTTCATTTTTCTTTCCATTTTCTATTTTCATCATTTTCTTGTCATTCCATTTTCGTGTGCCAATTCACTCTTCATCTTACCCTTTGCAAGGTCTCGAATAATGAACACGAAGATAATCATAGCAATAATCTCAATTTTGATTTTAAAAATTTAATTCATGTTGATGAACTTCATAATGAGGAAGATTCGAATAATTACACACTACCTCTTGATTTGTTAAAATTAATAGAACATGAAGATAAGCCAATTAAACCCCACTAAAAAATTATTGAATTAGTGAATTTGGGGAACGATGAAAATAAAAGAGAGGTCAAAGTTGGTGCATCTCTTTTACCAACTGAAAGATAAAAGCTAGAAGAGCTACTTCGAGAATATGTAGATGTGTTCGTGTGGTCTTACTAGGATATACCAGGACTCAGCACTGATATTGTAAAACACAAATTGTCTTTGAAACTAGAATACAAGCCAGTACAGTAAAAGTTAAGGTGCATGAAGCCGGAGATGCTGCTGAAAATTAAAGAGAGTGAAAAAGCAATTTGATGCAAGATTTTTGGAGGTGGTAAAATATCCTGAATGGGTAGCCAACATAGTGCTAGTTCTTAAAAAAGATGAAAAAGTGAGAATGTGTGTCGATTATCTAGACCTGAATAGAGTGAGTCCCAAGGATAACTTTTTTCTGCCTCATATCGATACTCTAGTGGATAATACTGCCAGGCACTCTACATTTTCCTTTATGGAATGCTTTTAGGTTATAATCAGATCAAGATGGCTCGAGATGATATGGAGAAAACTATATTTGTGACCATGTGGGGGACATTTTGTTACAAAGCCATACCTTTTGGGTTGAAAAATATTGGTGCTATATATCAAAGAGCAATGGTAACTCTTTTCCATGACATAATGCATAAAACAATAGAAGTGTATATAGATGATATGACAGCAAAATCACGTGAAAGAGAGGATCATGTAGTCAATCTCAAAAAGCTGTTTGACAAGTTGAAAAAATTTCAGTTGAAGTTGAATCTTGTCAAATGTACATTTGGTGCCAAATCAAGAAAACTATTAGGCTTTTTGATCGATAAAAGAGGAATCGAAGTTGATCCAAATAAGATACAAGCCATCCAAAACTTATCTCTTCCTCGTACCTTAAAAGAAGTGTAAGGTTTTCTAGGGAGATTGAATTATATTGCTCGTTTCATCTCTCAACTCATGTACAAGTGTGATCTTATTTTCAAGCTTTTTAGAAAACATGATCCAGGAGAATGGAATGACGAATGCCAAGAAGCTTTTGATAAGATCAAAGAATACTTGTGAAATTCACCTATGTTGGTGCCGCTAATCCTGAGAAAACCTTTGATTTTGTACTTGACAGTGCATGAAAATTCAATGGGATATATGCTGAGGCAAAAAGATGAAACTAATAAGAAAGAACGAGCAATTTACTACTTGAGTAAGAAATTCACTGATTATGAGTCCAAGTATTCACCATTAAAGAAGACGTGTTGTGCATTAGCTTGGACAACTCGAAGGCTCTAACAATACATGCTTTATCATACTACTTGGCTCATAGCAAAGTTGGATCCTATTAAGTATATCTTCGAGAAGCTTTCACTAATAGGAAGAATAGCACAATGGCAAGTTATGCTTTTAGAATATGATTTTGTTTATGTAACTCAAAAGGCTATTAAAGGAAGTGTAATAACCGAGTTTTTTATCGATAGCACAACCAAAGATTATGAGCCAATGAAACTGGATTTTTCTAATGAAGATGTGATGGCCATTGAAGAAAATAAACTTGTTGAAAAGTCTTAGAGGATGTATTTTGATGGAGTCATTAATGCTTTAAGCCATGGTATTGGGGCAATTTTAATATCGCTCAGTGAACATTATTATCCTATCACAGCAAGGTTGAATTTCAACTGTGCAAACAATGTGGTTGAATATGAGGCCTGTGTTATGAGTCTACAAGCAACGATTGAAAAAAAGATCAAAGTGTTGGATGTGTTTATAGATTCAGCTCTAGTCATCTATCAGTTACGAGGAGAATGGGAAACAAGCGATTCCAAGTTGATATGATACCATAATTACATCTCTGAGTTGGTCAAGTAATTCGAAGAAGTTCAGTTTGAACATTTGCCTAGAGAGGAGAACCAAATTACTGATGCACTAACTACTCTAGCTGCAATGATTAAAATAAATGTGAATATCAAGATCTAACCCATAAAGCAAGATATGAAGGATATACCAGCACATTGCTTAGGCATTGAAAAAGAAGTTGATGGGAAGTCATGGTATCATGACATTATATAATACATTAAAAGCCAGCAATGCCCAGAGCATGCAACAAACAATGATAAGAGCATTATTAGAAGATTGGCTATGAGTTTTTTCTTTGATGGATATGTCTTCTATAACAGGGGGCAAGATCAAGTACTTTTAAGGTGTATCAGTGCAGCTGAAACAAATAAAATTATTGAAAAAGTACATAACGAAATCTGTAAGGCACATGTAAACGGTTATATGATGGCTAAGCAAATCATGAGAGCTGGCTATTATTGGTTGAGATGGAAGGCAACTGTATTGATTATGCTAGGAGATGCCATAAATGTCAGATTTATGCTGACAAGATTCATGCTCCACCATCAGCATTACACGTTCTGGCTCCTCCATGGCCATTTTTTATATGGGGCATGGATGTCATTGGTCCCATTACTCCAAAAGCTTTGAATGAGCATAGATTCATTTTTGTGATGATTGATTACTTCACCAAGTGGGTGAAAGTTGCATCATATGCTAGTGTAACCCATCTACAGTATGCAAGTTTATAAAAAAGAGATAATATGCAGATATGGGCTTTCAGAGACAATTATTTCTAATAATGCCAAAAACTTGAATAGTAAAATGATGAATGAAGTGTGCACTCAATTCAAGATCCATCATCGTAATTCTGCATCGTATCATCCGAAAATGAATAGGGCAGTGGAGGCTATGAACAAGAATATCAAAAGAATCTTGGAGAAAATGACTGATACTTACAAAGATTGGCATGAGAAGTTACCTTTTGCTTTGCATTCTTATAGACTATTAGTCCAAACATTTACTAGGGCCACCCCATTCTCTTTGGTATATGGAATAGAAGCTGTGCTACTAATTGAAGTGAAAATTCCCTCATTGAAAGTCCTGATAGAGGTTAAGTTAGAGGAAGCAGAATGGGTTTAGAATTGTTATGAGTAGTTGAACCTCATTGAAGAGAAAAGACTATCAGCACTTTGTCATGGTCAATTATATGAAAAGAGGATGATGAGAGCACATGATAAGAAAATTCATCCTCGTCACTTTAGGGAAGGAGACTTAGTGCTAAAAAGAATCTTTCCAAATCAACATGACAATCGAAAAAAATGGACACCAAATTAGGAGGGCCCATACTTGGTCAAAAAGGCCTTTTTTAGTGGGGCATTAATTTTGACAGAAATGGATGAAGGTGATTTGCCTACTCTAATAAATTCAGATGCTGTGAAGAAATATTTTTCTTTAAAAAAAAGAAAAAAAAGTCAAAAAATGAAAAATAATGACTCATCTAAGCTGAAAACCTAAAAAGGTAACTTGGATGTACTTACAACATTGGGGCAAGTGTAGTTTGATGAACTCTGAAGAATCAAGAAAGTAATCAGATTTAGTTTTAGAAAAAAAAATATGAGAATATTTTTTTCATGATTATCTTGTGATCATTATTTACGGCACTTTTGTTTCAACTCAAGCACTTTGCCATGCACTTATTATCAGTTTACTAAAATATGCTATCTTTCCTTTGAAAATAATGCCTATCCATTCCTTTATCCTTATATGATATTTTTGTTTACTATACAAATGAATGAAAGAAATGTGTGATTGCATTTTGTTTGTCTTGAACTTAAAATGATGAAAAGAAAAACAAATATCAAATATCTCTGCATTACTTTTTTAGAAGTTGACAAAGGCAAATGAAAAAAAGATGAGAAAAGCATGACAAGACATTGATGTTATAGACTTTTGAAGAAGAAAAAGATTGTTAAAGAAGAACACAATGATCAGATGTTAAGAACAGATTGATCATATGGCAATTGTTGAGAATTTTGATAAAAGAAGTAAAAGCGAGAGACTTTGAGAACCTTTTTACTACAATAAATAATTTTGATTACATTACATGCATTGCATTTAGAGCACTTAGTACATGCATCTATGAGCAGTTATAATAATGACAGAGACTTTCCATTTCCTAATGAAAAATAAGATCTTGATACTTGGATGAAGATAATAATCAAACAAAAGATTTCAAAAGAGAAAAATTTACTTATTTAAATATGAGAACTCAGTTTCGAGAACATAAGAGATTTTTAAAGTTGTTGAGCCTCTACTTAAAAGACCTTTTCCAAGATGAAAATTTTAAAGTTGTTGAGCCTCTACTGAGATGAGCCTTTTTCAAGATGGATTTTTAAAATTGTCGAACCTCTGCTTAGATGAGCCTTTTTAAATTTTTAAAAGTTATTGAGCCTTTACTCAAAGGAGCATTTTAAATTTTCAAAAATGTTGTTGAATTTTTAAAGCCCTAAAAAAAAAAGATTTTGTGCTTAATGTTTCTTCTCTTCGAACAAAATGGTTGTTTGTTTGTTTTTGCCTTATTCCTAATTCTCAGAAATAGGCAAAGAGGGGTAGCTGTAATACCATTTTGTTTTAGTATTATTTTTTTTTTTCTTTTTTTTTTCCTTTATACGATTCAGTTTGACTAAGGTATAGGTGCATTAAATGCACCATCATCGAAAGTCCATAATCTCAGCAACCGCCACCACTGGCAATCACCTGACACGTTAGGCAGCATAGATTTCAGTTGAAAATATGAGATTCAAATCTTAAAAAATCTAGAATTTGAATCCCAAAAAGCTCTATAAATAGAGCTTCTTACCTAAATGGAAGGGAATCGAAAAAAAACTGTAAAAAAAAAAGCATTTTGTCAAAAAAATACCCTACAAAAAAAATAAAAAAGGTAAAAAATTCTAGAAATAGAGTCTTCTGGAACGGAGAACTTAGCGCCAGCATAAAAAAAATGACACACAAACATAAAAAAAAAATTTTGGCTAAAACTTTCAAGCTAGATCTGCACCATTTGAGACAATTTCAAGTGAAACGAAGGCTAGATTTAGGTTCAGGGAGTCGAGGGGAGCATTTTCGTATTTTTTGAATTTTTTTGACCACTGGCCGGTAACCACCGACAACGAACTATGACCAGCCAACGGCCTAGAGATAAAGGCTCTGGGAATGGGAGAGAGTTAGAGAGAAAGGAAAAAATGATAGAAAGAGAAAATTTTTTACTTTTATAGAAATTACCAAAGACCAAAATGACGCCGTTTCAATAATGCCCAAAACGACATTATTTTAAGCCTTGAGGATCCGTGTGTTAACTCGTGACCTGACCCAGAGTTCGTGCACTTGACCTGGTGACCCGTTTCTCTTTCACCCTTTGACCGGTCCAGTTGAACCGATCCAGATCGAACCGAACCGTTTTCAAATCGTTAAACTAGATCGAACCGTCAGACCAAATTGGATGTTGACTGAACCGTTGACTGATTCGGTTCAAGTAAAAAAAAAAATTTTTAATTTTTTTTATATATTATTTTGTTATTTTAATTATTATTTTTAATATTTATGCATGTTAAAATGTTAAAATTTACTAGAAAAAATTTTTGTTGTTTTATAATAATAATTAATAAATAATAAAATATAATAAAAAATTTTGATAATTTTTTAAAATAAATCTTATAAAATAATAAAAAATATCAAAAAAAAAATTTTATCCGACGATAAGATTCAAGGGTACTTCGAGTAGTGATGCCTATGAAATCTCTAGGTGAGAAGATTTTTTTTAAATACTACCAGTGTATTGGAGTATTTATAAAAAGTTTTTCAATATAATAAAAAATTTCTTTTATTTAACATTAAATAAAAATTAACTAATTTATTAACAATAATAGTAATAAAAATAAGAAAAAATAAAATTTTACACGATGATGGGATTCTAAAAGTATTATGAGTATAAATGTTTTAAGAAATCTCTAGGTGATAAGATTTTTTTTAAAATATTACCAGTGTATTGGAATATTTATGAAAAATCTTCAATATAGTAAAAATTCCTTTTTCTTCAAAGTTTAAATTAAAAATAAATATTAAATAAAAAATTAATAAAAATTTTTAAAAAAAGAATAAAATGTGTGCATCAACGTGATAATATTTTACATTGCATGTATGATATAGTTTTTTATGAAAATTAAATTTAAGCCTTCGAAAATGAGATTCTAATGTATTCTAAGAAGCGATGCCTAAGAAATCTTTAGGTGAGAGATAGTTCTTTTAACGTTACCAACGTACTAGAATATTTTAAGAGTTATTTCAATAAAAAAGTTTTAATTTATTTTTCTCGAATAAAAATAAATAAAAAATAAATTTAAATTTAATAAAAAAATCAAGAAAATTATTTTTCAAACATCGAAAATAGGACTATTTTTTATCAAAATCAAAGGATAACACATAGTTAATTGGTACCGTTTTTAAACGGATGTTGTGGGGGTGCTAATCCTTCTCTATACGTAACCAACTTCCGAACCCAGATTGTTGCGCAGACCCTAAAATTATCTTTTTAATAAATTTTAATTAATTTTAAGATTTTATTAAAAGGATATGATTTAATAAGCGGCCAATCGCACCTAGCCAAAAAAGATTGGTGATGACTCCGTTATTTGTTATTTCGTTTCTAAATTCATTTGGCGGACACAAAATTGTTACGATAGTAGACCCAAAAATTATCTTTTTAATAAATTTTAATTTACTAAGAAAGTAAGTTTTAATAGGTGGCTAATCACACCTAGTAAAAAAAGATTAGTGTGACTCCATTTCTTTTGTTTTTCAAATTCGTTTAGCAGTCTCTAAAACCATTATGATAATACTCATAGCATATGTTATACCAGGTTTAATATGTGAAAGATAAATGATTAGCTTCTCCAAGTTTATGATTAGGATCTATAGGGGTATTTATAGGTTTAGTGTGAGCTTCCTAGTTTCCTTCAAAAGATCTATTACATATCTCTGTTGTGAGATAAAAGTACCATGCCATGAGTGAGCTACTCCAATTTCACGAAAGTGCTTCAATCTCCCTAGCTTTTTTATCTCAAATTCTCTAACCAAACATTATTTTACAGATTTTTTCTCTTTTTCATCATCTCTGATTATAATAATATCATCAATATACAATAATAGAACTATCACTTTCTCTAAATCCACGTGTTTGATAAATAGTGTGTGATCTCTTTAGCTCTGCTTATATCTCATTGCTAGCATCACTTTGGTAAATCTCTCAAACCAGATTTTAAGAGACTGTTTAAAGCTATATAATAAAGCTTTTTTCAACTTGCATACTTTGTTAGCTTTTAAATGACCTCTAAATCTTGGTAAAAACTGCATATATATTTTTTCTTCCAAATTGCTATGTAAAAAAGCATTCTTTACATTAAATTATTGAAGCTGCCAATTGTAATTTGCAGCCAAGGATAACAAAATTCTAACAATATTTATCTTGGCAACTGGAGCAAAAATTTCTTGATAATCTAGAGCAAAAGTTTGAGTGTAGCCTTTAGCTACTAACTTGGCCTTATACCTTTCAACAATACCATTCATTTTGTATTTTATAGTGAAAACCCATTTACACCCAATTGAATTTTTTCCTTTAGGCAATTCTACCAGTTTTCATGTCTTATTTTTCTCTAAGGCCTCTATTTTTCACTAGATAATACCTCAGATAATGTAATTGGAATAGAAATAGTATTTACGCTTACAAAAAAGTTTTTGTGGGATGGTGAGAATTTTTTAATCCATTTTTCACTAGATAATACCTCAGATAATGTAATTGGAATAGAAATAGTGTTTACGCTTACAAAAAAGTTTTTGTGGAATGGTGAGAATTTTTTAAATGACACAAAATTAGAGATTGGGTATAGTGGATGCTTAATACATTCTCTGGTTCTTTTTTTAATAGTAATAGGCAAATCATAATTATTAGTTATAATTTTAAGAGATTCATGTTTATTTTGAGATATAGAGTCAAAGATTGTAGTTACCTTATTTCCAGAATTAGGATCAGGTTCTTAGACTTGTATCAGTTTAAAAGCTGAAACTTTTCTTCTTTGGTACATCTATAATTTCTTCAATGAATCAAGAATAATATTATCTTTTCTCACATCTTCTGTGTTTGGAATGAGTTCAAACTTAAATTCAGTGTTTAAATTGGACTCAAAAGAAATAAGTTTAGACTTAAAAGAATTAATGGGTAAGAATGTTAAGAAGGAAACAGTAGGTTTAGACTCAGAAGAATTAATGGGTGAAAATGTTGAAAAAGAGGATAAGTAAAGCAGAAAGAAATCTTTGTCTTTATCTTCTATGAATGAAGTCTTCCCCTGAAGATAAGGTTGAGTAAAAAATGGTTTACTATTTAGACTCAAAAGAATTAATGGGTGAAAATATTTAAAAAAAAATGAGAAGTTAAACAAAATGAAGTCTTTATCCTTATCTTCTATGAATAAAATCTCTCTCTGAAGATAAAGTTGAGTGAAAAATGGTTTACTTTTTTCAAAAGTGACATATACAGACATATAAAATTTTTTGATAAAAGGATGATAACTCTTATACTCATTCTAAGTTGATGAATACCCTACAAAAATACACTTAATTGCTTTAGGATCCAACTTTCCGTTATTATGATTGTGAACATGAACAAATGATGTACAACCAAATATCCTAGGTGTGAGGTTATTTGTGATATTAAAGTTGGGAAAGAATTATGAGAGTAGTTCTATGGAGTTTTAAATCTTAAAACTTTTGAAGGTAACCTATTTATAATGTGTATGGCAGTGAAAATAGCTTCTCCCAATAGGATATAGGCACGTTTGCTTGAAAAGTAAAGCTTGGGTTGTGGCTAGTAAATGGTTGTTTTCCCTCTTTGCCATTCCATTATGCTATGGATTATTAACAAAAGATAACTCATGAGAGTAGTTCTATGGAGTTTTAAATCTTAAAACTTTTGAAGGTAACCTATTTATAATGTGTATGGCAGTGAAAATAACTTCTCCCAATAGGATATAGGCACGTTTGCTTGAAAAGTAAAGCTTAGGTTGTGGCTAGTAAATGGTTGTTTTCCCTCTTTGCCATTCCATTATGCTATGGAGTATTAACAAAAGATGACTCATATATAATCCATTCTTTTTAGAAATAGGTAGATAGACTTTGGTTCAAATAGTCTCTTACATTATCAAATGTAAATCTCTTGATTTTCACTTCAAATTGATTTTGGATCATGTTTTGAAAGCTTAAAAACACATTATTCACATTTGATTTAGAATTAAGTAAAGATATCCAAGAGACCTTAGTACAATCATCTATAAAAAAAAAAAAAAACCACCATGCACAAAAAATATTAAGAATTGTAAAGGGACCCTATATGTCACTATGAATCATGTAAAAAAGAGTAGAACTTATTTTGTTACTAATTGAAAAAGACACACGTCTATCCTTTGCAAGTTCACAAAATTACAATAAAAATTTTCAACATTTAATCCTTTAAATAAATAAGGAAACATGTTTTTTAAAGTTTCAAAAAAAACACATCTAATACGAAAATGATAAAGCTAGATTTTGTCTTTATTAGGACATTTTTTAGAAAAAAATGACAAAAGTAAATTATTCATGATATTAATTGTATTATTTGATGTTTCAAAATGATATAGTTAATCATTTTCCTTAGAAAGCCCACTTTTTTTTCCTAAACTTTGGTCTTGAAATTCACAATAGGAGGATAAATCATGACAAACATTTTTAAGAATAAATGAGGGATTAATTTGAATATCTCCTAATCCTGCCATTATAGTAAGTGAACCATCTGCAACAACAATTTTTTTATTAGTAGGACACAAGGTATATGTATTAAATTTTTATAAGGAATATGTCATGTGGTTAGTGGCTCTTGAGTTAATGACCCAAGAACTCATAATAGGCTTAAGTGAGAATTTAATCCATGAGAATCAAAGATTTGACCTAAACTTGAGACCTTACCCAAAAAACATACCTCAATAGGCTTTTTAAGGGTTTTTAATAGGCTTATCAACTTCTTAACTTCTCTTTATTCAACTTTTCTTGTTACCAAGACATCTATAGTACTTTAATAGTTTTACCAGTTGAAACTTTCTCAAATTGGGTAGTAGTGATAGTAGATTTTGTTATTTTTGACAATGTTATCTTTTTTTTTAACTAAAATAAGTTTTAAGATATAATTAGAAATAACTCTTGGCAATGAAAGCTAAAGAACAAAAAAATAAATGGTTATGAAGGCCTTAATAAGGTTCAGTAAAGCTTAAAATAAAAGTTAGTAATCAAGGTTGAATTTTGCTTCCCAAGAAAAGCCTAAAGCTCTGATACTATGTGAAAAACTAAAAGATAAAATTGTGTGAAAAACTAAGAATAAAACTAAATGTATATTGAAAAATTGCTCTTTAGATTTATACAAGCACTTTAGATTTATATAAAGCTAACTAGTGAGTAATTTAGGAAATTAAATCTTCCAAAAATTGATCCTATAATTGAGGGATTATCTATGCTAATTTGTTGTCATTAATTCTAGGGATACAAATACTTAATTCTAGGGATTCTAAGAATACAAATACTTAATTCTAAAGATACGAATATAAATATACAGATTACAAGATTACAACTAGTTGTAAATAAATGCTTTCCCACAAAAGGGTAAAGAAGTAATCTCAAGTGATGTAGCCTGATGAATAAGACGTGTATTATTATGAAAAACATCCAACGATTCTACACTTTGAAGCACACCATACTTCACCTCCAACAAACTCATTTCCTATAAAGTAAAAACATTTTTAAGTTCACTATAATTAGAAATGATATGAAGGTGAAGACATAACATGATGGTATATAATTCAATCACTTAACATTACTAGTGAAATCTTCAAGAAAAACTTTTTAATCTTATATAAAGACAAGCCAAATATAAGACATATGTATATCCAATATTGAAAAGAAAGAAGTGGCTTCATTTTCCAACCTAGTAGTCACTCAATGTTATTGTAATGCATTCATATAGAGAGGAAATAAATGAGAGTGTAGTGAAAGGGACAAAATTTTTACCCTTATCCATTTTGAGAACTTTTTCTTAAAAGGGAGAAGATATTGTTTAACAGTGAAACTATTCAAAATTTCACTTTAAATTCCCCAAAATAAAAAGGATTAGAAAGTATTCCACTTCAATGATTTTTGCTTGTGATTCCCTTTAAAGCATTAAAAATGTCATTTAATAATAATCTCAAAACGAGTTACAGTAGTTATAGCCCATAAACTTACAAATTTAACCTTTTTTTTGGTCCATTTTGAGAAAAGTTAAAAGAATATAGTTTTTAATACTCAACCCCACTCTACTAATCTTTTTACCCATTCACTCTACTCTTTGCCACCTCCAAACTTTCCAACATACTATTGGATGCATTAAGGTAGAGATCGATTGGAAGTTAAATATTTGGGCATATTAAATACATGCCAAACCATGGTTGTAAATTTCATTCTATTATTGATCATATTGGTTGGAATGTTCTAATTTTAACAAAATATGGTATATTTAGAAAACCCTTTTGTATCAGTTTTGATTTTGATTAAAACCTACTGATTTTCATATGTTTCAAGTTTTTCAACTAGTTTTAATGAAAAAGGTTGTTTCAACCGATATTATGGTTGTAAAAGATATTTTGTACTTTCATGTTATCACTGACTATTTGATGAAAAAGTAAATCTAAAAAGCTCTAAAAAGTTGAATTCCTTTTTTACTATAACTTTTATATTGTTTTAAACTTCTCAAACCAAAGTTCAAATCTCCTTCAATCTTTTTTTTATAAAATATGTTGTGTCTTTAAGTTTTAAGAGTCTTAAATATCTTAAAACCAAGGTTGATCTCTTTTTCATATCTTTATTTTTATTTAAATATATTTTTACATAAAATGAAAATTACTCATATAACAAGTTAACAATTGTATGTTCAAATATCATTAAAGACAAATTTGAGTTGGTTTATTTTAATTTATAGACAAAAATATTGAGATTCTAAAAACCCACAATTGATATAGTGACAAAATAAGCATTAAGTTTGATAATCTGTCTTACACTTAAACAAGCATATGCTTTTATTATGAACTAGAGAAAGTATATTCAAAACATAGAGCTTATTCAAGTTTGGGGTTCTTATGATCTGAGAGTTCTTGTTATTTTTTAATGTATGTCATTTCTTATACTCTTATGTCATTTTTGTTACACAAGATAAGATAAGATGATATTATAAATATGATTAGATTAAATAATATCATCCTATCTTGTGTTTAATGTGTGTAAAGATTAAAATAGGATAATTTATTTATTGGTCAAAATTATCCTTCCTTAAAGTTATATAATTTAAATTATTGATGTAATTTTAATAGTATAATAGGATATATAAGTTCAATCCCATGGATTAAAAATAATACTCTTTACTTTAAGATGATTAAATCATCCTATATCAAAAAGATAATAATCCTTCTTACAATCCTATCCTTTTCTTTAAATACAAACGAAACATAATATAGGATGATTATCATCCTATTCTGTTAATTATCCTATATACCAAACATAACCTTGGTTGAAATTATTATGATATTGTTAAATGTGTTTATATATTTATTTTGCAATATTGTATATTAGTTCATATATTTATACATATTTTTATATTGAATCGAAAATCCAAAATAATATGCCAAAATAATTGGTACTGATATATGCCAATTTTTTAAAGAAAACTAAAATGTTGTCTGATACAACATTAACGACCTAGGGCCAAACTCCAATTAAGCATGATGAAAACCTAAGCTGAAATTTAAACTATATTTCTATGCTTTTCCTTTTGTTTAATTATGAAAAAGATTAATGTAGCTATTAAGATATTAAAATTTAAACAACCATAAAAGAGCTTGGCATTTAAGACTTAGATCTATCTATACTTTTACTTAAGATTGAATCATCATAGAAACAATAACTTTGCAAGTGAATGTTTTTCATCTTAATTAAAGAAGCCATTGTCTCTTTAATTCTAGTTGCGAACAAAATCAATAAACTTAGTTTTTATATAAATTCTCTCAAGGAGTAAGCATTATTGCAGGCAGTTTGGGAAACAAGCTTTAACTAGATAACAACTGTTAACAACTTTTGCTTACTTTATTGTTCTTAATTTTTCCCAAAAGTACATTTCAAATTTTTAAAGTTTTTTATAACAAACTGATTATTCCTTTTCTTCTCCATTGCCTTTACAAAAAAAAAAAAAATAAATAAAAATCTATAATACTTCAAAATCATAATTAAAATAATAGTGTATCAATAACTTGTTTTAAAAAAAAGTTTTCCTCTTTCGAAACTAGAGGTTATAATTAGGGTTTTCTTTTTCTTTGAAAGAAGAATGGCAAATCTTATCAGTAGTTACTAAGATCATTGATTCAATATTTCATTAAATGGTTTATGATAGCCACAAGTATTGGTAATTTTCTATTTTGCTAAACAAACCTTGATTATAGAATCTTAATACTATGATTTAACTATTTTCTTACAAGTTGATTATGATTTCTAAAAATTAAAGATTTTATCCCTAACCTAATCTATATTTGTAAGTCTTTCCCCATCTCTATCTTGAAATTGCAGATTTAGTCGAGTTTTATGATGACATAGAATACTGACAAGTTGTTCGAGAACTTAAATACATGATTTTGGAATTTCCTTTCAATAAGGATAAAAAACATATCTCTCAGCATATGTTCCCCTTTCGTTTGAAATTCATATGCAATCTACCTTTCTTATCTCCTTCAGAGACTCTAACATTGCTCATGTTTCTAACCAATTCCTCCCAACAAACCCCCAAAATTTCCATTAAACCCTATTATTCTACAAGGTAGAAAATTTTAGCAGCCTGTTTCCTTAGTGCCTGACACTTTTTTACACTCAAATATAACAGTGTTTCATCACCAAGCAAACCCACTATTAGCACTTGAAACTGATCACATTTGTCACTCCTAGTCCATAATGCCTAGTCTTTAATTTTTGCAACTTTTCTTATTAAAACTCAGGTACTTCCACAACTCTATTGATATAAAGCAAAAGAAAGCAAATTGCTAACTTATTTATGTACCAAATTGATATTGGGTATGTTAACTAACTTTAAAATACTTATTTGGTAAATTATGTAGAAATTACAATTCACCATATATAGCAAATCTACTAAATTGGACAAAGCGACTCCATTTCCACTATCATTCGCAAAAATGATCATAAAGAACTACATTTACTGAAAATAAACATTCACAGTATTACCTAATAGTAGTACACAAATTGGTTTGCAAATATAAAAACTATAACCATTTAAGATTCAACCATTGATACCAAGCATTGGGTAATTAAAAATTGAAACTGAATCAAATTCAAATTCAATCAAGAAAAAGGCAGTAATGCATGTGCCATCCCTTTGAGGTCATGTTATGTGCCCAATTAATTAATGGATTGGATTTGTTGTTGTATGTTGGATTGGGTTTGTTTTACTTTTACTTGTTTGTAAGGTCCATGTTTTGTCAAGGCCCTTATATTTTACGATTGCTTGTGTGATCCAAAATTGTCGTAAACAATTGTGATAGTCTACTAAACCTGTTCAAAAGGGGAGAAGAAAGGTATTGTATAGTATTCTGTTAAGAAATTCAAATTTCAATTCTCTCATTAAGAATTTCTTCTTCAATTCTTTGTTTTTCTTTTTATTTTCTAGAAATCTCAGTTAATTTCTTAAAGGTTCGTATCAATGGTATCGAGCCTCTTTCCTGGCAACTATAAGAACCATGACTGACGCTGTGATGAATCACTTGCAGAAAGACATCAGCCAAACATAGCAAGAAGTGGCTTAATTACATGATGAATTGCAGAAGCTGGATTCAAAAATGGAACACCGGTTTGAGAAGTTGCAAAACGAGTTGAAAGAAGAGCTCAAGAAGCTATTGCAAATGGCCTTTGATCCCATGTCTGGATTGAAAAACTTGAAGCAAACTAGAACAATTGATGAGTTTTATAAAGATTTCAAAGGTTATATAGAATTTTTGCAATTAACTTATGAAGATGTTGCCAATCTCTTTATCAACAATTTGAAGCTTGATCTCTCTAAAATACTAAGATTATTTTTCCCAAAATCCTAGACACATGCTTTGATATTAGTTAAACATTTAAAGTCTTGGTTTTATGAACCATCTATACCGGATGTAGCCTGTACCATTCAAACTATTGTCCAACCCTTATCACTATTTCCTTTACATGATAATGTTCAGCGTAACTCTGATTTAGTGTCAATAAACAAAAATGGCTCTGATTTAGTGTCAACAAACAAAAATGACTCTGATTTAGCGTCAACAAACTAAAGTGTCTCAAAAGAAGATATTGCTTTCCTTAGTGATGATGACAATGAACCTCAAGAAGAGAATGGTGTTGTGGGTAATTTTGGTGACCTTTATGATTCACATCCTTGCTATGTGATCAATTATGCATTTTAGCATGAGGTAAAAGAAGGTACAAGTAAATTGGCTACTAGACAAGTGATTAATATTTATGGGAAGTTGGAGAGGGGTTATTCAGTGAAGTTTGTAATTGAGCATAATTTGATTAAGGTTCGTGACTATTATGGATTTAGACCTTTGGCAAGAGAGACGAGGAGTAATGATGAAATGAAGTTTCAATTTAAAGAAACAAGTGATAAGGAAGACTTTGAAGAAGCTACAAGATTAAAGCTAGTTAATACAGAGGTTGCTATGCATGATCCCTACCGATTTAGGCTTTTGGTAATGGGACTAAGGAGCAAAGGTGTTGGTGTCATTGCGCAAGGGTCCATTGTTTATGTTCATATGAAAGATGCTTCCATTTTATATGTACTTACCTGGATTGATGGTGAAACCTTAGTTGACATTAGTTTGGAAAATGATATAGTGATGTATTGTAATGCCATCAGTATTGGGTTTTATAGCCAAGTTGATCCGGAGTTTTATGAGAGTTTAGGTGTAAATTTGGATGTCTGTTTAGTTAACCAGTTTATGAATGGGTTGAGAGCGAGACCAATCTTCAAGCTATTTTGATGATGTTTGAGAGATATATTGGCCTGAAGATTGATAAGAGTCAGGTTGATGAGGTTGTTCTGGTTGAATGGAATGCTAGCAAATTGTTTTTTGTTGTTCCAGATTCTTTTCCTCAGGTGATCTTTAAGCTGGTTAATATAGGAACGTTTGCTGTAATGTCGCTACTCATTTCGTGCCTGTTGTTTTCCGTGGTATCTGTATCCAATGCGGGGTTGGTTAAAATTATATTGAAAAATCCGAAATTGGATCCCAAAAACTGGCTTGTTGCCAGGCTTGAGTCCAAGGATCAACAGGTTCTCAGAGCATCTAATAAAAAGTATGGCTTTTATAACAATATTGGACACTCTGAAGAGACTAACATTTTTGCATTAAAGAATTACATGGATGCTCATTGCTATGGTGTTCTTTTCGGTTGCATGTTACGTTCATTCCTAGTACAAGGCAATTGAGCCAAGTGCAAATAAAAAGAATGGGAAATCTGCTTCTATTCATTATGGCTCTGGAGCTATATCTGGTTACTTTAGTTATGACCACGTTGACTTGGTTGTGAAAGATCAAGAACTTATTGAGGCTCCTATGGAGCCAGATGTTACAACTCTAGCGGCCAAATGCCATGAGATATTTAGACTTGGGTTTCAGGGGAATTTCTTCAAGGTTCGTATCAGGTCATTAGGAACCTTGGCAACATTCTCGACATTTCCAAGCGCGTTACCCACGGACTTAAACAATGGCTCCGTAACCATCACCATGGCATTTTTATTCTCATCCAAAGCCTGCACCACGTAAACCACTCCCGGATGCCTTAGCCTCACCAGCCTCGCCACATCCGCCTGTATCAAATCGAAGAATGAATCTTCCGCCACCTTGGACAGCCCAGCACGCGCGCGTGCCTCCGAGAGCAACTTTCTTGTCCAGCACTCATACGCAAAACGTGGGGTAATGATGGGGACGCGTTCCATCACGCGCCTTGGCCGAGTACAACTTCCAGGCAAGCCCTGGCCCTGCGGAGCCAATTTGGTGAAGGAGTTCATAGTCCTGGAGAGCTTTGGGTCTGGTAACCTCCTGCACGGTTGTTTAAATGATTTTCTCGATGACGGCAGCGTTTGGCCAGAGTTTGGGCTAGGGTTTTCATGTTGATTGACATTTTGTTGTTTTTGGCTTGCAGAAGGAAGAAATAAAAATGAAAGATACATATATATATATATATATATATGTATAGAAGAAAGAATTGAATTACAGAAAAGGAAAGATTGAGGTGAAAGAAAGAAAAAAAAAAATCAGAAACGAAACCATGTTGGGAGAATTACAAATGGATGCAGTGTACTGAGAATGTTTATTGAAAAGCGAAACGGCAACACCATCAGTTGCACACTGAATACTCGTGTCTGATGAAAATTTGTAAGGAGTGTTGTTATCTGTAGCTAACAATTACTTAACACATCATGTACTTTTAACACGGAAATACAAATTTATCAAAAAAATTCAAACACTCTATCTCCTTGTTTTTTTTTTTTTTCACACCACATCTCCTTTCTTTCTTTTCGATCAAAAATCTTAATGAATTTTAAGTCTAATCAAATCAAATTTAGAAGAAAGTTAACTCATTTGAAGTTAAAAAGTATAAAATCAAAGGTAAATAATTTTTTTAAAAACTTTTTTATTTAATTTCGTATTTAATTTCATAAAATTTCATATTAAAATATTCGAATATAAATCGAAACTTTTGAAAATGAATTTTCAAAAACTTTTAAGAAATTCGGAACATCCATTCTCAAAACCCTTTAAAAGCTTTTGAATATCCATTTATGGAAACTTTTAAAAGTTTTCCAACATCCATTTTTGAAAAAAGATATGAAAGATAAAAAGATAATTAACTAATAAGTATTTAAATAATTTCATTAAAGATTAAATTTTTAATATAATTTTTTGAGCGTATTGAGAAAAAGTCAAAGTGCAAATACTCCTCATTTGTTAAGCAAATACTCCTCATTTGTTAACTTCAACCAAAGCTTTCTTTCATTTTTAACTCTTGTTTATCTCTAAAACTCTTACATTTTCTATTTTAAAATTATTTTTTTATGATTTTTTATTTTTTATATTAACAATGATTTAACTTTAATTTTAAAAAAATTTAAATTTTAATATTAAATAAATTAAAATCAAAACTTTTTTCGTAAACCCTGTAATAATCAATAACACCTAAACATTTAAGTCAATATAATTTTTTGTAAATTTTGATTTTATGATTGAGTTATCAGTGTCACATCCCTTTGTTCTCTTTTTTCTTTTTTTTTTCTCTTTTTTAATTTTTAATTTTTAATTTATTTTATTTTAATTTCTATTTTCTATTTTAATTTTTTTCTAAATATTTAATAAATTGTCTCATTTTTTAAATTGTTTTTACTTGGGCTTACTTGGTATTATTGATTAAAAAGTATTATTCAATCTTCGTTTTTATTTTTTATTAGATAATCCGTACAATTAATTTTGCAAGAGAGCAATGGGATTATTCATGTCACCCCTTTTTTTCATTTTTTTAAAAATTTTTTAAGGTTTTAAATAATCATATAATTAAAATTGTAGATTGTAGAGCATAAGAGGATGTCTACATGACACTTCCCTCCTTTTTTGTTTATCTTGTGTTTACTTTTTCAGGTTTTTTATTTGATAAATTTTTTAAATAAAAATTCAATGAAAATAGAGATAATGAAACAACCTGTATTCCAATAATTTTTTATTCATCTCGATTTAATTTATGCATTTTTTTTTAAATTTGAGATTAAGTCAAAGTTTTTTTTGTTTAAAAATGAGATCAAATCGAAATTAGGTTTAAGGTATTTTAACTTGCCTAGGGTATATATAAAAATATATATTTTATTATTTATTAAATTTTATATTTATATATGTATTACATTAATAAATTTATTATTTAATACCTTAATTTAATAAGTCCACATTACACTTCTATTTGACTTTTTTTTTTATTTTGTTTTCTTTTTTTTAAAATTTAAAATTTTTTAATTAGATAAGTTTTATAAAAGAAATCAATGTAGATAAAGATGAAAAAATAACATATATCTAATGGATTAGATTTGTCACGATCCAAAAGTGTGTTTTTTTTTTAATTTAAGATTAAGTCGTTTTTTTTTTTTTTTTGAAATATGTAGATCAAGTTGGAGGTGGGTTTAGAATATTCATACCATCTCAAGTATATGAAAAATATATATTTTATTATTTATTTAATTTAATAATTATATATATTATGTTAATAAAATTATTATGTGATATCTTAATTTAATAAAAATATTATATTCATGTATAAGTAAAATGTAATTTATTTATAAAATAATAATTTTTATGAATATTATATTATTTTTTTATTTCATAATAATTAGATTTTTTTATAAAATATCTCAACCATTTTTTTTATAGTAATTAACATCTTAATTAATTTAATAAACTTTAATAATAATTTAGTTTAATTATCATTTAGGCCGAGGTATTATAAAAAAAGACAACTAGATCTTAACACTCTACTGAACAAGAATCTGACTTTGAATTTACTCAATGACCTTGACCTGACCTCTTTGGTGTGAACTCAATTTTTTTTGGTGGGGAATCTAACTAGATAATGATAATGGAAAATGAAGTAGTAGATCTGTTGCATTTGCGTTTACCTTGACCTTATTTTTTTGGTGTGAACTCATTGCTTTTTTGTTTTTTATTTTTTTTGTACAAACTCCAAATTAATTCACTATCAATTTCAACACATAAAGAAAAAACTTTATACTAATAATTACGGATATGTCACTCCAACTATCTACGTTGCCAAATTAAATTTGGATTGATAAATAGATAAGACATATTTCAGATGTATAATTGTTATATTTTTTAACTATATATTATATCAATTTTTTTAGAATATTTTCCTAATTCATATGACCTTTGAAAATTTTCAAGAATTTTGGTCCGGAAATGAAAACTGACAAATTGACCATTAATTTGAAGAGTAAGTGTATGTAGTCATAAGTAAATTTAACTTGATTGAACCATTGCTAGACTTGATTATCAGTACTAGTACTCTAGTACCTTGGTTAGTGATCATACCAGAAGATGATGGTCAAATTAAAACTAGTTATTTAGAACTAGAAAATGGAAATAGCTTGAATTGAATGGACATGCATAAAACATGTGGATTCTTCCATTTTATTTCATTTAAAAAAGAAAACTCTTCCATATATTTGATAATCAAATAGATAGTGGAGATTTTTATGGTGGTCCATGATTTTTCCCTCAACACTGGAGGGTTTTTTACGTAAATCTTGGTGTGTTTTATTTTTCTTGCGTTGTTAATTATCGATTATTATTTATTACCATAGGTTATTACAACATATTGCTTCTTCATTATTGTGTTTATTGCTTCAGGCCCAACAAGTGGTATCAAAGCAAAGGTTATTTTGAGACATCGATACAGAAGCAGCCTAATACATAAGTAAATTTTGTTTGAGATCATGAAAAGTGATAAAGGTTCCATGATAAAATTGACAAAATTAAATTATTCAATTTAGAAACCTATGATGGAAGATCATTTATACTACAAAGATTTGTATAAGCCAATATTGGGTGATTTGGCTAAACCAATAGATATGAAAGATCAAAAATAAAAGAAGTTAGGCAGAAAGACACTGGCTATAATCATAAAATAGGTTGATATCAGCATGTTCCATCATGTAGCGCAAGAGACAGATGCCCACACTGTTTGAAAAAAATTGACAACATTGTATGAGAGAAAAAATGGGTATGAACAAAGTTATGCTTGTTAAAAAGCTTACAACTTTATAGTACATGGATGGATGATCTATTACAGAGTACTTGAGTGATTTTCAAGATATATTTAATCGGATGACTACTATGTAACTTAAAATGGATGATGAAATGAAGGTATTATTTCTTTTGGGTTCATTGCTAGACAGTTAGAATACTTTAATTATGACTATTCTTAATTCAGTTCCTGATTACAAGTTGACATTGGAGATGATAAAGGACAGTATGTTTAATGAAAAAGCAAGACGAAAAGATATAAACCCTATAAATCAAGCTCTGGTCAAATAGAATTGAGGTAGAAACATCGACAGAGGTCAAAACTCAAAAGATCATAGTAAGTCTAAACATAGATCCAAGTAAAAAAAAAAGTAAAATGTTTTCATTATGGTAAAGCAGGTTATATAAAATGACACTATAAAATCTTGAAGTAAAAGCGAAAAGATAAGAAAGGTAAGAGTTCAGATAATGGTTATGTTGCATTAGTGAATTTAGATAGTGATTTAGTTACTTTGATTTATACACATGATGATTGTAATCATATTAGTGTTCCTAGCATTAAGTGGATAGTTAACATATGAGCAACATATCATTGTGTTCCTAAAAGAGAATTGTTTGCAACTTACAAAACAGGAGACTTTGGTTGCACCAAGATGAAAAATAAGAGTGTGTCGTAGATTGTTAGGATTTGTGATATTATTGTATAAACTAGTACAGGCTGCATGTTGACTTTGAGAAATGTCAAACACATTCTGGATATGAGAATGAACTTGCTTGTTATTAATGATAATGAGGGATATGAAAGTTGACAAAAGAATGGACAATGAAAGCTTATCAAAGGATCTTTGGTAGTTACAAAGAAAAAATTATGTTGTACAATGCATAAGACATGGATGCAATTGAATGGCAACCAGGTAAATGCCTTTAAAGATGATGCTTCAAAAAACTTGTGGCACAAAAGGCTAGTACACATGAGTGAAAAGGGGTTACAAATTTTGGCAAGGTAATCTTTCATTTCCTTAACCAAAGGTATGTCGCTCAATTCATGTGATCATTATTTGTTTGGTAATCATCATAGAGTTTCTTTTCGTAAGAGTTCTTAAAGAAAAGAAAATAGATTGGAATTGATTTATTCTGACATATCTAGTCTTCTTGAGATTGAGTCATTAGGTGGTAGCAGATATTTTTTATTAATGATACTTCACGTAAGATTTGAGTCTATATGTTGAAATACAAAAGTTAGGTACTACAGTATTTTCATAAATTTTATATCATGGTGAAAAGGATGATAGGGTTACCCTTGAAGTGTATTCAAACTGATAATGGTAGGGAATACATAGCCAAATACTTTGAATAGTACTATTTAAAGCATGAGATCAGGTATGAGTTGATAGAACCTGGCACACCATAGCATAATGGTGTAGCTGAAAGGATGAATCGCACCATTATAAAAAAAGTTAGATATATGTTGACAATTTCTTTGGGCTTTGACATTTCAGAAGGAGTTTGGACAAGAAAAAATACTTCATAGTCTCACTTAAAAATTTTTAGGTGCAAAGCATTCATGCATATGCCAAAAGAACAGATATCAAAGCTTAACAATAAAGCCATATAGTATGTGTTTGTAAGATATGGTGATGAAGAATTTGGCTACAGGATATAGAATCTAGTGAAGAGAAAGATAGTTAGAAGTAGAGATGTGGTCTTTCATGAAAAAGAAATCATAGCAGATCTTGAGAAAAATGAGAAAACTACATGGGTTAGTATTGAGTGTGATGTTTCAACATTGATAAGGGTTCCATAGGAAAGAGCCATAGGTGGTGAAAATGAGTAAGAAACAAAACTTAGGGATATGAATGAGCTAGCCACAGTTAGTGATAAGCCAGATGCAATCAATTTTGAGTATGAAGAACAATTCTCTCCACCAAAGAGTGTTTAGCATGAAAAGCTACCTTTAGCATTAGGTGGTGTAGAGTTTCAGTTTAGAAGATCTACTAGAGAGCACAAACCATCTACTAGATATCCAAGTTCAGATTTTATTTTAGTTACTAGTGAGAGAGAGCTAGAAAGCTTTCAAGATGTACAAGCTACTTTGGATAGAGAGCATTAGTTAAAAGCAATCAAAGAAAAGATAGAGTCATTGCAAAAAAATGGTACATATAATCTTGTTAAACTTTCGAAAGGGAAGAGGTTGTTAAAAAATAAATGGATGTTCAAGTTGAAAAAGGATGGTGACAAACTAGTGAGGTACAAAGCTTAATTGATGGTAAAAAGTTTTTCTCAAAAACCAAGCATTGATTTTGATGAGATATTTTCTCTAGTTGTGAAGATGAGTTCCATTCGAATGGTATTAAGATTAGTAGCTAGTTTGAATATTGAGTTTAAGCAACTTGCTGTTAAGACTATATTCTTGCATAGTGACTTACAGGAAGATATTTATATGAATCAGCCTGAGAGTTTTGAAATAAAAGAGAAAAGCACTTAGTTTGCAAATTGAAAAAAAGCTTGTATGGCTTAAAACAAGCTATGCGACAGTGGTATAAAAAGTTTGATTCTTTTATGGTGAGCCATAGCTATAAAAGAATGACAGTGGATCATTGTATGTATGTCAAAAAAAATTTTAATGGTAATTTGATTATTTTCTTATTATATGTTGATAATATGTTAATTGTGGGACAAGATGTTGGTATGGTTCGCAAGTTAAAAAGAACAATTGTCTAAGTCCTTTGACATGAAGGATTTAGGTTCAACAAAGCAGGTTCTTGGTATAAAAATTATTCGAGATAAAAAAGTTGAAAAGCTGTGATTGTCACAAGAAAAATATGTTGAATGGGTGCTTAGTAGATTCAATATACAATATGCTAAATCAGTTAGCAGTCCATTTACCAACCATTTTCATTTGAGTAAAAAATCTTATCCAGTGTCTAAGAAAGAGCAACTAGCTATGTCTAGTATTCCTTATTCTTCTGCAGTCGATTTTTTAATGTATCTTATAGTTTGTATATGGCTTGACATTACTCAGTAGATTTTTTTCTAATCTAGGAAAGGTTTACTGGATTTGAGGGGCACTTCAAAAATATGCTTGAGTTATAGAGTTTCACAATCAGTTCTAGAAAGGTTTACCGATACTGACATAGCAAGTGATCTTGATGGTAGGAAATCTACTTCAAGCTATTTGTTCACTTTTACAATAGGAGCTGTGTCTTGGCAGTCTAAGTTATAGAAGTGTATTGCTTTGTCAAGCACAGAGGCTGAGTATATTACTACAATTGAAACAAGTAAAGAAATGCTTTTGATGAAATATTTTCTTCTTAAATTGGGGTTGAATAAAAAAGAGTACATGATATTTTGTAATAGTCAGAGTGCTTTAGATTTGAGTAAGAATGTCATGTACCATGTGCCATGCTAGAATGAAGCATATTGATGTTAGATATCACTAGTTACGTTTAGTGATTGAGGAACAACATATGCTATTGAAAAAAGTCCATCTTATAAGAATGTAGTAGATATGTTGACTAAGATACTTTTTAAGAAGAAGTTTGAGCTCTGTAGTAACTTAGTTTGAATGAGTTCCTTGGCTAAGGTAAGTTCCAATTTAAACTGCTATAATGATAAATCTCCTCCTAATGAGGCTAGAGGGGGAGATTGTTAGGAAAATAGGGTCTAGCCCTATGTAATTGGTTTAAGACAAATCAAAAGCCATGGACTTTGGTCTTTCTTTTTACATAAAGCCCTAGCTATTTAATAAAAAAAGGCGGGACTATTTTAAGGTGGTGTCATAAACTAAGAAAAGAAAAAAGAAAAGCCAAAAAAAAAAAAGATAGAAAAAGGAGAAGGGAGAGTTGGTTGAACGAAAGTCAATCCATGATCCGATTGAGTTGAAACTTTGTCAATAGATTTATGATTCAGAGTTTTATATTTTGAGCGGTAAAGATCAGTTTAAAGCTTTTTAGGAATAAATCCAAGGTGTATTTATTGAGTCATATATTTTGTGAGATTTCTCCAATTGTCTCTCTAGTTATTGATTAGCTCTAGTTTTAACTAGTAAAAAACTTTGTATATCCATTATTTGATAGTGGAGATTTTTGTGGTAGTTGTGATTTTTCCCTTGACACTTGAGGGTTTTCTATGTAAATCTTAGTATATTATTATTTTTCATGTATTGTTTATTGTTGATTATTGTCTATTACTTTGGGTTATTAGAATAGTCATAATCTTAATAACTAAATTCTAAATTGAATTCATATTCATGGAAATTTTGGTAGTTTGAATTCATACATCAAAGGAAGGCATCCTTGTATACATTAATTAAAAGTTAATGACATGAATGATTTTAAATTATAGCTAAATATTTAATGTATTTCTAAATTTTAAAATTTTTTATTTTAATATATGAATTATAAATCTATTAATTAATATGTACCCATTCTTGATGTGATTTATTTTAAATGATAATATATGATGAATAAATAATTTTTAGTACAATATTAATTAATAAATTTATAATTTAAATATCAAATTAAAAATTTTTAAAATTTAGATGTCACATTAAATATTTCACTAAAATTTAAGATTCTTTCAAAAAATTAATCAATTAAATAATAACAATATGCAATGAAGTAAAACATCTAAATGAAAAAGTTAATTACTTCCTAAATTCAAATATCAATTCTATCCTTCATTTTTATGTTACTTGTTATTTTTTTATAAATAAATTAAACCAAGAAAATCATATATATATATATATATACATATATACACACACACACACGTGTGTGTGTGTGTGTTACAGTTTTGTGGATCTCTAATTTACGAATTGGAACCCAAATAAAGGCCGAAAAAATAAAGCCCAAATAAAGAGTTATCTTATTGCCTTTCATTTTAGCCTTCCTTCAGACTGAGACTTAAGACTTCCAACTTCCATAGCCCTTTTTATTTTTATTTTTTCCTTTAAAAATTAAATCTTTGACGTGGCCGTACAAGATCTTGAAGAAACAAAATAATCCGACTCGTTCACTCAACTCGGCGACCACTCAGTCGACTCTTTCGACTAAGTTCCTCAAATTTGTAAAATTATTTTCGTAATTTAGATTCAAATTTTTGAGTAATGTTGATGTTTTGCTAATGAAAATGTGTAAGATGTTGCAAATTTTATCGGATTCAGTGATACTCATATCGAGCATTTTTACAGTTGTAATTGCTTAGGGAAAATGCGATTCGATTGGAGGAGAAGGAGAAGAGGGAGAAGAAGTTGTTGAGCCAAATAATCGAGGAAGCTGATCGATACAAAGTTGAGTTTTATAGAAAGAGGGAGGTCACCTGTGAAAACAATAAAGCCAATAACAGAGAAAGGGCGAAGGTAATGGTGGTATGAAGAATTAAACATTGATGCAGTGGTGATATTCAGAACAAGGAAACAGTTATGTTTCTATCTCAACATGCACATGGACAATGTTGAATTTCTAGTGCTAATATTTGTGAGCTAAGTAGCATCGTAGATGTTATAAAATTTGTTCACCCAGGTGTCATTGATGTCACTTTATCTAACTAGTTTATCAAGGGGGAATGTTACTTAAAACTTATTTTTTCAACTAAATGGATTGATTGAATTGTCTTTTTTTTTTTTTTTTTTCTAAAAACTAAAAGAAAAATTATGTTAACCTGCCACAAAAGATGTAGCAGAACAACTTATTTGCATTATTCTGAATTCTGATTTGATGATAATCCACAACAAAGGAAAATTCATTTCATCCTTTTATTATTAAATTAATTACATACACCAATAATTAATTACAATTATTATTTTAATAATAAACATATTTATTATTAAATTTAATTAATTTATACAATTATTTGAATGACAAGCATATTCTTGAAAAGGAAAAGAAAAATTTTTTTTAAAAATTGATTGCCCTAGGATGATTTTTACAATTCAGGAAACTCCTTTTCTATAAAATGGTATTTGCTTGGTTGTATGGTTCCTTGTTCGTGGACAGTGAACCAAAGAAGTTTATGACTTATATTTACTAAATGCAAAGTGATTTGAATGTCATATAAATAATAAAAAAGAGTATACATTTATATCATATATGAAATGTAGAAAAAGAAAATGAATTAATATGAAATTTTGAGTCATCCTGTAATATTTAGATGAATATTTCCAATTGAAATAATAATCTTTGACAATTGAGCATTTTTTACTAAAATATAAAAAATAATTTATTATTTTTTTATAATTGAGAACATTATGAATTGAATTCTAATAATTGAAATTAAAAATTCAACACTATTGTATTATTGAAAAAATAATAATTAAAAAAATTAAAAGTTTATATTTAATATTGTTTTTATTTAATTAATATATTGAAAGGAGTATAAGTGATTGTTTGAAATTTGGTTTTTACATCTCATTTTTCTACATTGTCACTGTTGTTATCGAAGTGGGGGACATTTTGTCACGCCTCAAAACGAGGTATAACACGGTTATATTACCTTAAAGTAAAACCCCAAAGCAATACGAAGCCTAATCCATAACCATTGAACAACTCTCAAATATAAAAGGTTCTCATTAAGTAACACAGCTAGATAACAAGTCTCCAAAGGTTCAAAGTCGAATATTACAACTAAAATAAACAATACTTCATAAAATCCTATATTTTTAAGTAGTTCTTCAATGCTCGATTCTTCTAGCTTTTTTCAAGCTAATTATACTTATTATTCATAACATCTGTAAAAGAAAAAAAAATAGGAAATGAGCAAACTACAGCTCAGTAAGTAGAATTTCATACACTTTACTTGTTTTTAAATCTATGTATATATATGTTTCTAAATGAATGAATGTTTTTATTTCTTTATTTTCGATATATGAAAATGGGATTAAGCATATGATTATTTTGTGTTTCTCTATATAAATGATGGATCATGCTTATGAATGAAATGAGAACATGATTTATGTTTAAAGAACGATTTTGTGATGGCTACGTTTTTACATTCCTGGGAAGTAGGATCATCGACATCAGAACTAGTTCTACGACCCTAGCTAACGGGTAATAGTAGTTAGCAAAGATATGATCATACGACCCTAGCTAACGGGTAATAGTAGTTGGCGTAAGCCTTGGCTAACGGGTTATAATAATTAGCAATGATCATGAGAATGAAATTGTCGATACGGCCAATGTCACAGGTTATAGCAGTGATCGTAGCTAATGATAAACCAATGATAATGATGCTTTATGATAATGATGATTTACGATGATTTTTAATGATTGATCCATGATTTGGTTTGACTACGATATTTGAATGATAACATATTTTACAATGATTTATAAATTTACAAAATGTTTGACAAAACGATGATATTGAGATGTTTTGTTATTATGATTTGATGAATGTTTTGAATGATCTATATGACATGTATGAAACGATGTTTGATCCGGTAAGGTGCGTGAGCCTTTACTTACTGAGCTGTGGTTTGCTCATTCCCTATTTTTTTTTCTTTTACAGATTTTATGAATGATAAGTATGATTAGCTTGAAAAAAGCTAGAAGAATCGAGCATTGGAGAACTACTTAGAAATATAGGATTTTATGAAGTATTGGTTATTTTAGTTTTAATACTCGACTTTGAACCTTTGGAGACTTGTTATCTAGCTATGTTACTTAATGAGAACCTTTTATATTTGAGAGTTATTCAATGGTTATGGATTAAGCTTCGTATTGCTTTGGGGTTTTACTTCAAGGTAATATGGCCATGTTATGCCTCGTTTTGGGGTGTGACACATTTCTCCTAAGCTTTTGCAATAATATATGCATGGTTATGTTTTAAAGATATGAAAGGATCATTCATTTCAAATAATAAATTAATTACATACACCAATAATTGGTGGACAAACTTGCTTTTTATTTTTCTCTTCTCCAACTTGAGTGCTTGTTGGAAAAAGTTTTACTTCTGCAAATACCAGATACAATGTGAAATAAAAGGAATGACAGTACTTTGCCTCGCTTAAGCCTTTCAAGGCCATTGATATGGCTCCTCAGATACCTGAAGCATATGAAAAGGATGAAATCATTAATTTAAACCATCATATTTACTTCGATAGAATGTAACCAACAAACAATTTACTTGCTAAAATCATTTCAACACAGTATTTATCTGAAAAGTAGTGGAAATGTGCCTTAAGTCATGGAATGGTTTGAGTATTTTGTTAAGAATAAAGCAAATTGTTTACCTGCTGATTGAGCAGCATATGAAGTTTGGCCCTCATGATGTAATCGAGTTGGATGAAGCTTGTCTCTAATGGAACAAAGCTTGGTAACAACATCACTCATGTTCATCCGCTCACTTGGGAATTCAGCAGAACAAGTGACACCTATTTCAAATATTGAATTCAAGAATTGAAAATGTCTGTCATTTCCTTGTTTGACTCGCTCTTCAAGAAGAATGGGATCTATAATCTCAATCACTCGTTCAGGCAAAGCTGCCACAACAAAGTTGTGAAGGTTGAAACCATCTTTGAACATTTCGTTAGTCGGCCTTTTGCCCGTAAACATCTCAAGCACAAGGATGCCATAACTATAAACATCACCTTTAGTTGACAACTCACTACCCATCCCATATTCTACAATAAATTCATCACAAATTATATAAATTATAGCAATAATTGCAGAAGAGATACCTGGAAAAATATAAAGATATAGCCTCTGACATCCAAGTTTTAAACTTGCAAAATTACATTCTAATTTGAAGTAATGTAGTCATTTTTTGTTTAACCAAAAACTTCTTCCACATTATATGTTTTGCTTTTGAATTATGTTGTGCTGAGAGAAATTATTAAAATGGCTCAAATGAATAAAATGTACTTACCTGGTGGAGCATAACCAATAGTTCCTCTTAATCCGAGGGAGCTTGACTGAGTAGTAGAATTGTTAAGCCTGTCAGCAGAAAGGATTTTTGCTAAGCCAAAGTCACTTATATGGCCAACCATTTCCTCATCAAGTAGAATATTGCTTGGCTTGAGGTCACAATGAATAATTGGAGTATCGCAATGATGGTGCAGATACTCCAGTGCATGAGCAACATCTACTGCCACATTTACTCTTTGGAAGAAATTCAGGTTTCTCACCGTCTCCTGCTCGTTCATGCCAACAGATGGATGCAGCCAATCCTCCAAGCTTCCGTTTACCATGAATTGATAAACCAATGCTTTAAAATCATTGCCTTGATAATCAATACCTGAAATTGCTGTTAATACCTTGACAAGATTCCGGTGTCTAATGTTCCTCAAGGCCTCACATTCAGCTAAGAAGCTTCTGGAAGCTCCATGAGTAAGAAGATTAAGCACCTTAACAGCAATAACTACTCCACTCTCTTCAAGAGCTCCTTTGTATACAGAACCGAAGTTACCTGAACCAACCAAATTTTGCAAGGAGAATCCATCAGTAGCCCTTAGTATGCTTTGGTATGATAAATGTAAAAGTGAATTTTCTTCACAAGTTGCTGTTGGCTGCTCTTTCTTCTTTCTAAACCACCAAATGATGAAAAATGAGAATACCAAGGTCACTCCTAAAATCACAAAAACAATTGTAATTTTTAATTTGAAAGAAGTGTTTGATCTTCTGGCGGATGCTTTCAAGTTGCATCTGGACAAGTGTAACTCAGGGATGCCTCCACAAAGCTTGCTGTTTCCCTCAACGAATGTAGCAGTTGCATTCTTAAAGACTCCTTCAATTGGTACCATACCCTCAAAATCATTGAAAGATAGATTTAAATACTCTAATGACCGAAAGCTCTGAAGAAATTCTGGAATCTCACCAGTAAGATTATTGTCAGATATGTCTAATGCCACAAGACCTTTCAATAATCTCAAAGACGAAGGAATGGGCCCTTCAAACAAATTGCCATCCAAGAACAGGTACTCCAATGATACACAGCTACCAAGATTGTTTGGAAGTAAACCAGATAACCTGTTTTGAGAAACAACCAAATTACCTAGATTTCTCAGATTTCCTACTTCAACAGGAAGCACACCAGTTAAATAGTTGGATGATAAGTCTACTCCAATGGACAAAGATGAGAGTCCAATTACTTCAGGGGGTATTGATCCGGTAAGATTGTTATAACCAAGATCCAACGCTGCCAAATTTTCGCACTTACCTAGACTTGATGGAATGTTGCCTTGAAGATTGTTACGATCTAGAGCAAGCCTGATTAACATTGTCAAATTTCCAATAGAAGAGGGAATTGCCCCAGAGAGAAAATAATTTTCAAAAGCATAAAATACCTTTAGCTTTTGAAGCCTCCCAATAGAAAGGGGAATGGAACCTGATAGCTGATTTTCTGATATCCCTAGCACTTCCAAATTGATGAGATTTCCAATCCCAGCTGGTATTCTTCCCCATATTTTGTTTTCTTGCATTACTAAAAACGAAATAGTGATAGACAAATTACTAATGCACTCGGGTAATTCTCCTCCAAGATTATTTTTGCCTATGTCTAGACTTGCCAGTTTGGTAGTATTGGTTAAAGAACAAAGGAAGTTTAAGTCACTTGCACCCCCATTTCCAAAATGGTTTCTGGATATGCGCAATCGTGATAATTTTTTCAGCTTTTCAAATGAAGGCAAGTTTCCACTAAGTTTGTTTTGTGTAAGTTGAAAGACCATGAGATTTGAGGCATTGGATATTGAACTCGGGCATTGTCCAGTGATTTGGTTTTGCCAAATGGAAAAGATTTCAATATACGGCATAGTGATTCCTAAGTCAGAAGGAAGATTACCTTGAATCATGTTTTCACCAATATCAAAAACTATCATATTGGAGAGATTGAAAATTGAGTTAGGAACAATACCAGAAATTGCATTTACTGATACAGAGAAAAATGAAAGATTTGTCAATTGCCCAAGAGCTTCAGGTACTGTCCCACTTAGACGATTCCCACCCAAAGAAAGCTTCTCCAGAGATGACAAGTTCCCCAAGGAAGGAGGGATACTCCCTCTTAAACTGTTGTTGGCTAAGTTTAACGCATTCAGGTTTGACAATAGACCAAGCAAACCGGGTATCTCTCCAGTTATCTGGTTGCCTCTCATATGAACAAATGTAAGCTCAGAACAACTTGACAAATTGGAAGGAATTTCACCACTGATGGAGTTATTGGCCAGTTGTAATATTTTCAATCTTCTTAAACGTCCAATTTCTTGAGGAATTTTGTTGTTGAAATTGTTTCCTTCAAGATCCAACACCCTGAGAAAGCTCAAATTTCCAATGTTTGGTGATAGAGATCCCGTGAGTTTTTGGAATTGCAATTCCAACCTGGTGACTCTTCGGTGTCTGCAACCGCACGTAATACCATACCATTGGCAAAAATGGATGGAACTATTCCAGGAATGCATAACACTGAGCTGATCACCGGTTATCTTGGCTTTGAACTCGAGTAGAGCTTGATGATCTGTGCCATTTCCAGTAACTACAGGGGTTGCTAAACCGAGCAAATTAAGACCCTGCAAGTTGAAGCATGAGAGAAGAGTTAAAACTTCAACGTAAATGAGGAAAAAAGAGCCGAACACTTTCAAATGCTTGTTCGATAGCTCCATCAACCCGAATCAATTGTCAATTGATGAGATTGATTGGTATTTGAGAGTGCTTGGGTTCATCAACAAGAACTAGAGTGCAATATAAAAATTTTCGAAACTCTGATATTATGCAACTATATGTCCCGTTAATTGGTTCAAGTTTTTTGACTTTGAAAGTCACGTTTGTAGAAATTGCTTAAGTGGATCCATTTGGGGTTGGCTTTTTTCCTGATTTTTTTTATCATTATTCGGCAATGCTTTCTACAGTGGATAGTTTCCTCCACTTCTATATGTTTTTGGTCACTTTCATTATCTATTCATCTTGTGGGGTTTTTTTCTTTTTAATCTTAATATATACTCCTTGGAATATGTTTTTTTTTTTTTTTCGCTTTTAGACTAAATGTTTGTATAAGTGATATTAAACTGAGAACCAGGAAATTGAATGGAAATAGATTAAAACCTGTCCGAGAGAAAACTAAGAGAGTAGCACAATTGGTAGAAATTAAAAATCATACATGAAATCAGCTTGAACATGGTTTTCTCAGCTGGATCCCAACTTCTCAGAGAAATCTTTATTATGTGTTTCTGATCAATAGTTTAGACAATAAGGAAGGAAATTAATTTATCATTCAATTGGAATCATATGATCATTTCTGATTGATCAGTCAGTCAGATAATAGTTTCAAAAAATAACTGCATGTTGTCTTTGGAAATTCCTTTTTTAGAGTTTTCTTATTGTTTTGTTAGATATATTTATAGGGTTGATTGGTAGAAATTAATTCATATTCAAAGGCTAGACCATTTAATTAATCCTTTTCATTCCAAATGTGTCTATAACACCACCTATCAAGATGAATTTAATTAGTTTTCATGTTTTCTACTCAATAACAATGGGATAATCCGAAATATTTAAAATTTAATAAAAATACTTGTTTATTAAATTTTAATTTTAAAATATATTTTAAAGTATTAAATATTCATATGTTATTTTTTTTAATATTTCAATATATTTCTTAAAAATTAAGCTTATTAAGCCCGAAGAGTTAGTCAAGCCTTAGGCAAGAATTTTCCTTTATTTGCGTACTTTATGCCTTTATTTTCATTTGCAGGATTAATTGGAAGTCTTTAAGGGACATTGTAGACTAGGTAATATTTAGGAATATGACCAAAAAAGGAAAAAGACTTGCACCATAGGAGCAAAGAATCGGGGGATTCTGACCAAATAATGAAAATGAAAAATAAAGAAGTGGGGCATGTTGCATTTACGTTTACCTTGACCTGATTTTTTTGGTGTGAACTCATTTTTTTTAGTCCAAACTCCAAATTCACCTATCAATTTCAACACATAAAGAAAAAACTTTATAGTAATAATTATGTCTACGTCACTTCCAACTGCCTCAATGACAATTAGCTTTTGATTGGTAAATAGATAGACATATTTCAATTGATGTATAATTGTTATATTTTTTCAATTATACTAATTTTCGATACATATGTGTAATACATACTACGGGAGTTTAAATTTTTAATGATGTTTTTTTAACATTTAGCAATGTTTATAAACATCATTAAAAGATTTACGGTGTTTGCAAAAAAAAAAAAAAAAAAAACAGTTAAAGTGTCGATTATACGCATGTTAGGAAAAATAGTGATATTTTTTATAAAAATAATATTTTTGATAACAATAAATAATATTTCTAAAAGTTCAATTCAATAAATAATATTTTTGATAATAATAAATGCTAACAGTTTAATTTTGATTTTGGTATATATAAGTAAATTTTCATAATTTTTAATATAATTTTGATTTTTATAATCTTTGATATGTTTTGTTAACTTTTGTTAAAAGTTTCATAGCCTTTGAGAAAATTTTGGTAACTTTCAATACAATTTTATTAACCTTCAATATTAGTTTGATAATTTATAATATAAATTTTTAACCCTTGATATATACAAATTTAGTAATTTTTATAAAATTTTGATAATCTCTTTATGTAATTTTAGTAACCATTCATATAATTTTGATAATTTATGATATATATTTTAGTAATTATTAATTAAATTTATACCATTATATATCTAACAATTAATTCCCACAGCAAAGCGTGGACTCCATTTTAGTATAAGATAATTTTTTTATATATAATAATGTTATTGCTTAATTTAAATTTAAAATTTTTTTACTGGATTTTTTAATAAATAAGTTAATGGTAGGCTTATTCTAGCCTTCCAAGATGAAAGTTTAATTTTCCTTTTTGTTAGTAACCAAAATTCAATCTATAATAACTTCAAATATATATTACAAAAAAAGTTATCAATGAGTGTCACTTAAATTATTATTAATTTATTGTTATGTTATCAACTATTTAATATTAAATTATCATTAATTTATTATTAATTTATGAGTGATTTATTATTAAATTATTGATTATTTATTATTAATTTATGAGTAATTTATTACTACATTATTAATGATTTATTATAAAATTATAACTTATTATTAATTTACTAATGATTTACTTCAAATTATCAATAATTAACGAATGTGATTTACTATTAATTTTTCCATGAATTACTTCAAATGCATACGAATTTGGCTTCAAGGATTGTATATCGTGAAGTGGGGTTTGATTGAGATTAATAAATTGCAATTTTGGTATTCGAATTATGGGAATAACAGTCCATAATGTTGAATATTCTTTGTCAATTGTTGGACAGTCATCATCACTCATCTAGAATTCAAGACATCAACCAACCTCTTTAATAATAATAAAAAAAAATTGTACTATATACCAAATGTTTATAATTAAGTAAAAAATTATATTTCTTTTCATCCAATTATATTTTTTTAATGAAACTTTTTATCAAATAATGAACTCAACTTGATAATTAGTTTAAGCAAATCATGGAATTATGCTACTCCATCATTTTTTTTAAAAAAAATTGTAAATTAAAAAAATATTCATGTACTATACTTTAAAATAATAATGATTAAAATTTCATAAAAATAATAAATTTAGATACGATATTTCAATAATTCTAGACCTCAAAATTCAAGAGCCAAAGAAGTGATTGACGAAAGCAATTAATGTCCGACTAAAAAATTCCAACCCCATTGATGGTTAATTAAGAAAAAGTCATCCATCACGCTTAGGGGTGTAATCGAATCGAGTCGAGTCGAGCCGATACAATGACAAGCTCAAGCTTGACTCTAAACTCGCTACTTGATACTCAGCTTGAACTCGATCAAGTTTCATTTTCCTACCTCAAACTCAATTCGTGATCGAAATCGAGCTACTCGAATTTACTCAATTAAGCTCGATTAATATATAAAAAAAAAAGCTCAATTTTTATACTAAAAAAAACTCGATTATTTGTGCTCGAGCTCGAGCTCAAGATCGTTTACAACTAATTTTTATCAAACCTAATAAATATTATATTTTCAAGATAATAATAATAATAATAGCAACAACAACAACAACAACAATAATAATAATAAAAACTTACACAACAACCAAATTCAAGCAAATAAAAGTCTCATTAAATGATTCAAATATAACACACAAATATAAGACATAATGCAACTTAGAAATTAAAATCCTAATTCAAAGATATTAAATATCCAAGCAAATAAGTTCACAAATAAGTTACAACAAACCAACAACAATGCATATGCTGCCTTCACAATATTATGTCTTCAAATGAACATTGGGCTCATATTGTTTTTCAATAAACCTACATAAAAGAATAATTACAAAACAAAGAAATTATAATTAACAATAAGAATAATAGTAAAAGCACCCATGTAAGAAAAAGATTGTAATATTATTACAAAGATCAATAACTTTAAATTTTTAACATTAGCATCAACATGGATTTTATCTTGTCAGTTGCCTTATAATTAGAGCAAAAAAATATAAACAGTATCTTCTCAATTGCCTTAACATGAGTTTTTATAATTAGTTAACCTATGGTTCGTAAACTATAATGCAAAAAGCTCAATCTAGACTAGCTACCACCTATTTTTCTTTAGTAATGTTGTGACAAATTAAAGGCATTTAATAATAATATTTCTTACATATTTAGAAGACATTAGATATCCTCACTTTAGGGGATTTTGAGTGCAATCTCAACTGATTTCTTCTTTTTCTATATAAATAAAGTAAAGAAAAATAAAAGTTAAAAATTAGATTAAAGCAATGATAGTCACCCAATAACAAAATAATAATAATAAAAAAAACTCATTTTGTTCTTTTTCTTCACTCCATGAAGATTCCGACATTAATCTCCTTCATAAAGTAATGCTTGCACTGTGTCAGTAGATAAAGAAGCACGATAAGTTTCAATAACTCTACCTCCTGCACTAAAGGTAGCCTCTGAAGTTACTGTAGTGATAGGAATAGCAAGTATATCTCGAGCCATCTTGGATAAAATACGATACTTTAAAGTGCTTACTTTCCACCATTCCAAAGCATCAAACTTAGTGGAATCTCTTTCACAGATAAAACAACCCTCAGCTAGGTAGACATCTAGATCAGATTGTTATGGTTGAGCAGTTTTAACTGATTTTACATAATTTGTAAATTCAGACCAACCAGAAGAAGAAGCTTATATATTCATACCACTAATACTATTATCATGCACTTGAGTTTCAGCACTATGCTCATTGCCAAATTGATACTCATGAGCATATTCCTCATAAATCTCATAAAGGGCATCTCGAACTCTAACAATATTTTCTCTTGCTTCTCTATCAGGGTATTTAATTTAGGCATTCATAAGGGTATTTAATTTAGGAATTCTTATTTAAACCACCTTTCAGCGTGAATTGAAAGCCTAACATAAAAGCATTTAATAAAAAAATGGCCCTTAAAAAGTATGTCATGAAAAAATATCCTCCCAACTACATCAAACCCAAGTACCCATCTTCAGGTCTTAAAGTTCATGCTACCAAACAAAGTCCTAACCAAAGGCTATCATTCTCTATTATTAAGCCACCCTGGCTCTTCACTTTCATTGAGTAATCGTTCAAATTCTCTTATAAGTCTTCATATATTTACCCTTAATGAGCTAGAAATGATAACACACAAATTCTCAAAGAGTAATTTTCTTGGTGAAGATGGGTCTGGACCTATATACAGGGAATTCAGTGATAACAATCTCAGGTCTAGCCTGAAGGTTCAACTTATTGCTATAAAGGTCTTTGATTTGGATGGCACTCAAGGGCATAGGGAATGGCTGGTTGGTTTTGATGGTAGCCCTTGTTTTATCTTCCAGCTTCCTTTCCTGAACCCGATGTGGAAATGAATCCTTTTTATGCACTTTCAAATCTTTCATCAACTTAAGGGTTCTCTTGGGGAACTTGCCCTTGAAAGTGGGCAGCAGTAGATTAATTAGTAGCGATAGATGGAAACTTTTCTTTCTCACAGCTTCGGTGAAAGAGGTCTTTTTTTTACTTTCGGCTTGAGACTTGGTCTCAACCCGTGATCCAAAATTTTCATGAAGATATTTGGAAAGGCTCTAACAGAATGTTTTGATAAACAAAAAAGTAGCATAAGATAACTCTGTAAAATTATAACTATAGGACAAATCAAACATAAGAAGGACAATATGCAGAAAAGCACTTACTGTGTAGTACGCAACAACTTGCTCTAACTTTGATTTGTCTTGGATTTGAGTTTGCTTTGGTCTAAGCTAGCTTGAAAGACAGTGGAGTGGGACTCGGGAGGAAAAGGTGCCGCAAGGGTTTTTTGGTGAATAAGAGAGATGGGGAAAAATATTGAAAGAAAAGAAAGAAAGAAAGAAAGAAAATAAAATTTTAGGATTTTTTAAGTTAAGGGTAAAAAAGTAATTTTATAAATAAAATAATAAAAATAAATAAGAGCCATGAGACATAGATTTGCTAGCTTTTCTTCATTTGATTCATTATCGGAGTAGTTACTATCACTCCATGTTGCTACCATAGCTTTCTTCTTTAGCTTTTTCATGTTTTACTTTTTCCATAAAGGATAATCAAGTTTAATGTGACCTGGTTTGTTACATTCATAGCAAATAATTTGATCCCTTTCTTTTCTACTTGATTCCTTTCTAGTCATCTCCCTTTATGGTCTTCTTCTACTTGAAAACTTGTTCATTCTTATGAACTTCTTGAATCTTTTTGTAAACATGGTCATTTCTTCATTTTCATCATCCTCCTCTTGTCCAAAATTTTCTTCATCTTCTTGAAAGGTAGATTTGAGAGCAATGCCACCTTTCTTGATTGGTTCTTATCCCCTTTTAATCTTCATTTCATAAGTAAGGAGAGAGCCTATTAATTCATCCAAAGATAGTGTGTGAAGATCTTTGGACTTTTCAATGGCTATCATTTTGGCTTTCCAACTCTTTAGTAGACTGTTAAGAATTTTTTTCACCATTTCCATATTTGAGTAAATCTTTTCAAGAGCCTTTAAACCATTAATGATGTCGGTGAAGTGGTTTAACATCTCACTAATAGGTTCATCTGGTTTCATTTTAAATAGCTCATAATCATGAGTGAGCATGCCAATTTTCATCTCCTTCACTTAATTGGTACCTTTATGAGTAACAGCTAGCTTATTTCAAATTTTCTTTGTATTTTCACACAAGAAAACTCTATTATACTCACTTGGCCCCAATGCATAAAAGAGTGTATGCATTGCTTTGGCATTGAGTTGAGCCATCTTCATGTCATTGACATCCCATTCACTCTCTAACTTGATAACCTCCCTACCATCCACCATCTTCATTAAAATTTGAGGACCATTTACAATGACCCTTCAAACTTCATAATCATTAGCTTGAATAAAACAACCTCATCCTAGTCTTTCAATAGCAGTAGTTGTCACCAACAAAAATGGAGGGTCTTACAATTGAATGCCCTTCATTTCCAAGAAATGTTGTAACTATTTCATTTTTCATAAGACACACCTCTTGTTGGCCATTAAAGTTGTTGTAGCTTGAGGATGGTTCTTCCATATTGATTACCAAATTTTTTTAGCCATTTTCAGGATCATTTTTAGGTTGTTAAACCTACAAAAAATAGTATTGGCTCTGATATAAATTGTTAGCTCAAAGATTTGGAATAAACCAAGAGGGGGGTGAATTGGTTTTAATGAATTTTTCAAAAACAATATTCAATAAGCACAAATTTAGCCAAATAGATTATCTAAGCAAATAAGCATAATAATTGAAAGTAAATAAGAAATAGGGTTAGAAAATTTGACACCAAGATTTATAAAGGTTCGATCTTTCCTTGGGTACCTACGCCATCTCCGTTAGCCTCTCTTGCCAAGGAGTTTAATCCACTATGATTTGAAAATTACAACCAAGCTTCCCAAAGCTTTACAAACTCAACACTACACACATTTAAGGGTTATCCTCCCCCTTAAGCTTACAAACTCACAATACAAAATTTTTGAAGTGTTTTGCAAACTTTAAGAACCTCTCAAAGGTTGGATATTTGCTAATTTGAAGTACACAATAGTTTAGACAAGAAAATAGAGAAGAACTAATATGAAATATGTACTTTTTTTTACTTAAAACAGCTTTAAATGCTTGAACAAATTGGTAGGTGAATAGCAATCAGTTTTCTTGGCTTTTGTTGCCTTTGGTCTATAGTGAAATGCTTAATTTATAGGTAGAAAGAAGTTGAGAGCCATTGGAATGCATTTAATGCTTTAAACCTGCAGAAATTTCAGACAGAAAATAACCGTTGAGAGTTTCTGACCTTCAAATGATCAATCCTTTCATTTAGGGGATCGATTGGTTTAGGTTGGAGGAAGCATGATTTTATGCTTGAAAAGCTTTACCCGATCGTTCCTTTCATTCAAGGGATCGATCCATTCTTTAGGTGATCTATCCCTTATGTGGGATGATCGATCCCTTTTTTTAAATTTTCAGACTTGGGTAGCATTCTGTTTAAGCAACTGATCAATCCTTTGAAGAGAAGATCGATCCCTTAATAACGGAATGCTCCCAAAGTCTAAAAATCCAAAAAAGGGATCGATCCCCCCACATAGGGGATCGATCCTTTTTTTGGAAAATGGCATGATGAAAACTTTCTGCATAAAAAAGTGATCGATCCTTTGAATAAGGGGATTGATTTGGTTAGTTTGAAACCTCAACCAATCGATCTCTATAGGGAGGGGATTGATTGGTTTTTGCCAAAACATGAAGAATTTCGATTCTGGAAAATGGTAAGATTAATCCCCTAAGGGAAGGGATCGATCCCTTCTATCAAAACTTGTACTAATCAGGTTTTATTCCGAGAATTTGACTTGTTTTGGTTCTCAAATAGATTTTGACAAGATAGAAGGGTGAAAAAATTTTCAATTTAAGCTTAGAAAAGATTGATTCAAGTTAGATAAATTTTTGTTTTGTCAAATCAAAACTCTTGATCAATTCAAGACCAACATAATGTTACGAATGGACACTCTAAGTTTTCAAGAATTCAATTAGTATAATAAAAATATAAAGCGGTCATGACACTTGCATTAGTCTAGTTGACTCAATCAACTTGAGCAAAGACAAATGTATAATTTAACTTATAGTAGCAAAATTGAGAGAAAAGTAATTATCAAATATGAAATTAGTTGGATCCCACTTCTTTGAGAAATGTTTTATTCTCTATTTCTAATCAGTAGTTTAGAAAATGATTTTTCGCAAGAAAAGTTACCATTCAATTAAGGTCATCAGATTATTTTGTGATTGATCAATCAAATATAGCTCCTTTGCAGATTCCTTTTTTGAGTTTTCTTATTGTTTTGTTAGATATTTTATAGGATTGATTGGTAGAAATTAATTCATATTCAAAGACTAGACCATTTAATTAATCTTTTTCATTCCAAATGTCTACAACACCATCGTCAAGATGAATTTAATTAGTTTTCATTTTTTTCTACTCAATAACAATACGATATTGATAAATTTTTGTTTGATTTGATTATATTTATTTTTCTAATTGTAAATAATTTAAATAAATTGAAAAAAAATTCTTTGGTAAAATAAAAGAAAAAGTTGCTTCTAGATCTGTCCAAGTTTGAGCATTGGACAATAGATTTAAAATATGGGTTCAATCTGAATTATTTAATATTTAATAAAAATTTTTGTTTATTAAATTTTAATTTTAAAATATATTTTAAAATATTGAATTTTCGTATTTTAGTATTTTTGAATATTTTAATATATTTCTTAAAAAGTGAGCTTATTAAACACAAAAGATTAGTCAAAACTTAGGCAAAAATTTTCCAAGACCAATCAAACTCGTTTAGAGTCGACCCATGAACAGGTCTTCCTTTATGCCTTTATTTTCATCATCAAGATTAGTTGGAAGTCTTTCAGGGACTTTGAACACTTGAAAAAAGACTTGCGCCATAGAAGCAAAGAATGGGGGAATCTTACCGGATAATGACAATGGAAAATAAAGAAATGGGTCTCTAGCCTTTACGTTTACCTTGACCTGATTTCTTTGGTGTGAACTCTTTTTTTTTTTTTTTTTTTTTTTTCTAAAACTCCAAACTCACCTATCAATTTCAACACATAAAGAAAAAACTTTATACTAATAATTACGCTTATGTCACTCCAACTATCTACAATGCCAAACTAGATTTGGATTGGTAAATAGATAGATATATTTCAACCGATGTGTAATTGTTATACTTTTGAAGTATATATTATACCAATTTTTTATAGTATTTTCCTAATTCACATGACCTTTGGAAATTTCCGGGAATTTTGGTCTGGAAATGAAAACTGACAGACTGATCATTAATTTGAAGAGTAAGTGTATGATCACCGTGGTTGGTGATCATACCAGAAGATGATGGTCAAATTAAAACCAGTTAGTTAGAACTGGAAATAGCCTGAATTGATGGATAGGCATAAAACATGTGGATTTTTCCATTTTATTCCATCAAAAGAAAAAAAAAAAAAAAAAAAAACTCTTCCATTTATGGTACCACCTCGTGATAATAAGTTCTTTTCTCGATTTGTTTTGACTTTTTTTTTTCTTTTTTTATTAAATTTTAATTTCTTGAAAATGAGAAAATTAGAAGAAGGAGAAGAAGCTTATCTTTTGATTAAAACAAGAGCGATTAAAATGCAAACAATAAAGAGAAGCTGCAACATGTGTTTTAGGACAGCATGTTAGCATTAATGACGCCTATAATATTCTAATTTGATGATGCACAAAAGAAAGGACTTTATGTTTAATACAGATTATAGGCACACATATTGGAGGTAGTCCACTAGTTGATAATGCAACTATAAAATGGAAATATTAATACGAATAGACAAATTATTGGAGGCAATACTCTGTTATTTGTTTCAAATTTCTCTAAGAAGAGTGCATTTAGGAGAAATTGGGAGTTCTGCAAATGCCAGATTGAATGTGAACAAAAGGGAAAAGCAATACTTTGCTTGACCTAAGCCTCTCAAGTCCAATGAAGCACGAGAGAAGAATCATAACGCCAATGTAAACGTGGAAAAAAATAACTGACACTTTCAAATGCTTGTTCGATAGCTCCATCAAACGGAATCAATTTGTTAATTGATGAGATTGATTTTGTATTTGAGAGTGCAATATAAGAGAAGGTTCGAAACTCCAATTTATCCTGCTGTATCTGCCATTAATTGGTTCAAGTTTTCTGACTTTGAAAGTCCTGAGACTAGAATTTTCTTCCAGCCCCTTCTTTATTTGGAAGCATCTACTTGTGGTTGGTTTTCATCCTGGATTTTGACCATAATTGAGCCACACTTGCTATGCTGAACACTTTTCCTCACTTTTATCATAGACTCATCTTTTTTTTTTTTTTTTTTCATCTTATCAGATGTGAAATCAGCTGGATTCCACTTCTATGAGAAATGTTTTATTCTCTGGTTCTAATCAATAGTTTAGAAAATGATTTTTAGCAAGAAAAATTTCTATTCAATTGAAGTCATCATATTACTTTGTGATTGATCAATCAGAAATAGCTCCAAAGAGTAACTGGACCTTGCCTTTGCAATTTTTTTTCTCTCAGTTTTCTTATTGTTTTATTAGATATTTTACGAATTCGTAGTCAAATTCGTACTTTAAAAAAAATACGAATATGTTTGGATGATCACATGTAGGGTGTCTACGTCTTTGTGCAATTTTTATTGTACAAGAAATGCGTAAAAAGGGGCAGTTATAGACACCCAATTTGATCCGGGTCCAGATCAATTGGGCCTGATCCAAATATGACAAGATTGGCCAATTTTAATTTATTTAATTTTATTTTTATTTGTTCTAAATTTTATTTTAATTATTATTTTTTCAATATAATTTTTATTCTATAAGAAATTTTTTTGCCGTTAATCTAGGGTTGGTAAACTTGAAATTGAACTTAAAGATTCTGATCAATGCCTATAAATACAGGCCAGGACACAAAATAAAAGTGGACACACAAAACAAAGAGCAAAAAATAGAAGGTAGAATTTAGAAAAATTTTTAAAATGTGTCAGAAGCAATTTTAAGATTTTAAGGATTTTTTATAAAATTTTTGGCCATTTTTTTCCTGGAAAAGTTTTGAAAAAATTCCAGATTTCGATCAATATTTAGACAAACTTTTTGGCCAAACTTGAATTTTTCAATAGTTTTTTTCAGTTCTCGACGTGTTTTTCCAAATTCTAGTAGAACATTCAACCAGAATCTGGATTTTTTTAGAGAGAGGAGGAGAGAAAAGAAACGAGGAGAGAGAGAGGAGGAGAGAAAAGAAACGAGGAAAGAGAGAGGAAAAAGAATTCTAAAAGAAAAGCTGAGATTTGGGCTTATATACTCACTGAAAATGACGTCGTTTTAGAGTTTAAATCAACTCAGGATCTGCGTGTTTTTGCTAAGGCCAACTCGACCCAATCATGACTCGTGTCTGACTCGTGTGCCAGCCGTCCCTTGGAGCCGAGCCAAACCGAGCTACACACTCACGTGCCATGTTTTTGAGTTATTTTCTCTATTTCAAGCCGAGCCGATTCCAGTTGCAAGTCTAACAATTTTTTGGTATTTTTTATTTTTTATTTTATTTATTTATTTATGTGTTTGTTTTAGGAATATTTTTGCATGATTTAATTTAATAAAAATAAAATAAAAAATAAAAAATTTTGAGAATAAATATTAATTATCTAATGATGAAATTTATAGAAATTTCAAATGGTAAATTTTAATAAAATTCCTAAGTGAGAAATTTTGTCTAAATTTGTTCCAAATGGTGGAATAATTTAGATAAAATTTTAATAACAGTAATTAATATTTATTTTTTTAAAAAAAAAATCTAAAAAATAATAAAAAATAAAAAAATTTTGGAATTAAATAAAAATTACCCAAGGATGAGATTCTTAGAAATTTCAAATTGTAAATTTTCTAAGAAATCTCTAGGTGATAAATTTCTTCTAAATTTGGCTTAAATGGTGGAATAATTTTAAATGAAATTTCAATACAAGTAATTGTATTCTTTTCTAAATAAAAAATTTGAGTTGAAAATATTTAATAATTATCCAAGGATGAGATCTTTAAAAATTTCAAATGGTAAATTTCTAAGAAATCTCTAGGTGAGAAATTTTCTCTAAATTTGTCCCAAATGGTGAAATAATTTATATGAAATTTCAATAAAAATAATTTTCATATTATTTTTTTCCCAAAAAAATTTTTTTTAAATAGGTTTAAATGGTGCAAAAATTTAGAAATTTTGAAAAAAAATTTTCTAAACAGGACTTCATGGTGAAAAATTTAGAAATTCAAAAAGAGAAAATATTTTTAATTTGGCCCAAATGGTGAAATAATTAGATATATTTTCGACAAAAAATAATAAATAAACCTTTTTGCAATGACGGAGCCTCTTCAAAGAAACAAATGGGATCCTTGAATACTCATGAGGTGAAAAAATATTTTTAAGAATTGTACCAAATTAATGGAGAGTCTTAAAAATTATTTTCAATATTTAACATAAAAATTTGAAACCATTAGACTCAAGATCTTAGGATAAATTTAAAATAAAATGTGTCATCCTTTGGATGGGCATGTGGGGGTGCTATAACCTTCCCTACATGTAACCAAACTCCCAAACCCTGTTCGGGTTATTAAACCCAAACCTATTCTTTTAGGGACCCTTAGTCAAGCTTAGGAGTTCTTTAAAAGGATAGATTCATTAGATGGCCAATCACACCTAATAAAAAAGATTGGTGGTGACTCCATCCATTTGCTAAGTCTAGTTATAGATTTATGAATCTATATGTTATGATATATATTATTTGAGGTTGTAAAGAGCCGTTATTGATGTGATTCATCTCTCTCATTTCTATAGTGAAGGATAGCGATTTCGAAAGCCAATGCTACCACAAAATAACGACTACTGTACCTCTATCTATCTGCTATTTGTAACCCAACTCTCAATTATATATATTAAAAAGAAAAACAAACCGGAGGGGATCATGGTTGAGGAGAGAACATGATTATAACTCTGTTAAGTGCAAATGACTTAATAGTTAATACTAATTAGTAATTAATAATCTTGAAGATATACATACATAAAACTTGATATTGTACATTCTGTGGTTCCTGTATTTTAGATAAATTTCTAAATAACAAAAAGCAAACAAACTTCTTCGAAGCTTGAATTCCATATTTAAAATTGGAATTGCCTGTTCTTTTGAATTGCCAACTGAAAGAATGAACATGGCTAATGTTATTGCTGAGCTTTGTTCTATAAGAGACAAGCTGCTTCTAACTTGATCATTAAGAACAAGAGGTACTAATATTGGTTTAGATCTAAGTAACAATAACATTTAATTTGTTATACATTTTTATCAAATTTTACATTCCTTGCATTATTATCTGCAGTTGCAAGTACTATTTAATGGCTTAAGCTTAGTTGGTCCACTGGCGTGTGAAGATGCAGTTTTGATCTCTATCACATTTGATTGTGTTTATTATTCACTTCATTTTACCTCTTGCTTCCTATTTTCTTGTTTTGTGAAATGATGGACCAAATCTGTAAGAATATTGGATTTAACTTCAAGTTCTTAATCTTGTATCTACATTTCTTGAATAAAATTCCACCTCTAAAGTTTCAGGTTTCATGAATAATATACTTTTTTTGATGCTTATTGCTTAACATTCTTGGATTAAGACTGAGTTTGTCCAAATTTATCTGGTTTATATGTTATTCAGCTACATTTATATCCAAAACCAGACAAATGAATTTTATAAAGCTTTGGTCTCTATTCATTTCTCAAGAGTGGCTTTTATTCAAGGGGAATTTACACATGAACCACACAGATGTTAGGCAAATGCCTCCAATCTAATCATACCAGTAGAAGTAAAATCAAATAATCAATCAATTACATAAGAGATAGTAATTTAACATGGTTTGCTCCAATTGACCTACGTCCACGAATGAAAAACAAGATCCACTAGTTGTAGAGAATTACAAACATACAAATCAAATCATCAACCTAACTCAACAATTAATACTCATAAGACATTCTCAATCTCCTCTAGTCCTATGGAGTATTCTCAACCAAACAAACACATACCCATGTGCCATTTTTTCAACACAAACAAACACATACCCTTGTGCACCTTTTCAAAACAATCAAACACATACTCATATGCAGCCATACATCATACCTATGTAGACCCTCTCAATCTCCTCCAGTCCACTCCTAAACATTCAAACATAAACACCATAAGTCGTAAATCCCTAGTACTCATGTGGGGTGTCTATCCCATAAACCCTACAACTCTCTTACATCTTTTTCTCATACATAATCTTGTAGAGACTTCACCTATTTATAACCATACAAACTTACCTATTAAGAATCCTTTTCCTCTTGTAATTCTTCTTCTACAAGTCAAACTTACCTATTAAGAATCATGTTTCTCTTAGAATTCTTCTTTTGCAAGTCTTCTTGTCCATAAAGCAATATCTAATCAATCTTAAATAAATCTCTTATGAGATTTGAGTCATTATTTTTAACAACAGACACAACCAAATCTGATTCACAAACAAATCAAAACTTTCTTCTTTTCTTTTTCCACAAAGAAATCACAAGGTAACAAACTATTGTTTTCTTGTTTGTTATAAACAACATACAACGGAGGGTCCATAATTTTCACCCTCCATGGATAGAATCCAAACTTTTCCTCTTCTATCATTGTTTTTAACAACAATTTATTGTGAGAATTGTTCGTAAAGATATTAAGATGAAAAAAAATAAATTAATAGGTCTATTTTCAGAATAATAAAAGTGACTAAATCCTCAATTGGTCATCAAATTCCATGGGAAGGGAAAAAGATTATTAGTGTTTAATGTTCCATGAATAGTAGCAACAATGTTATTGTGGGAGATGGCTACCATGGTAAGAAGATAAAACACGTCAAACCTGGAAGAATAAGACAAAAGCATCTAATTCAAAATTGGATGTAATAGTTTAATCATGAACAAACGGATTAATTCTTTTGATCATTGTGTTTGTATTTTATTCACTCTTGTTTTGATCAAAAGATAAGCTTTTTCCATTTCTTTTGATTTTTTCATTTTCAAGAAATTAAAATTTAATGAATTTTCTTGAGATGGAATATTATTTTATTTTAAAAAAAAAAAAAACAGAAAAACAAGCCTTATAATCTTGCTGTTACATTTATCGAAAAAAGGAAATTTTTCTTTTTTTTTTTTTAATTTATTCAGAAGAATACATATACAATTTATTTTCAATTAAAAAAATAAATATAATCAAAATCAATCAAACTTTTTTCAATATCCCATTGTTATTGGATAAAAAAAAGGGGAAAACTAATTAAATTTATCTTGATGGATGGTGTTATAGACATTTGTAATGAAAAGGATTAACTAAATGGTCTAAAGCTCTTCTAAATAGAAGCGAAACAACTTTGAAAAAATAAATTGCTTTTCTAAATAGAGGCAACTTAACTTTGAAAAAATAAATTGCTCATCGACAATCATGTACAAATGAGTCATAGATCGCGTCTGATGGAAACTCAAAGATTCATAATTTGAGTTTGTAATTCAAAGGTTCAGATTCCCAAAAACCTTTCAGCTTTACCAGAATTCACTGAAATTTGATTCTTAAAATTTTAATTTTCCCAGATCTCAAGATTCGTAGTTGCATGACTATCATTCAAATTTTAGAGATTCACATCCAAAAATTTAAAACTTCTCATTCGAATTTAAAGACTCACGTTCAATAAATTTCACGGTTGCTCATATCAAAGATTCCCATTTAAAACTTGAAGATTTTCATATGAAAACTCCAAAATTCTCATTTGAGGATTTCTAAAAGATTCTTATTCAAGAACTCAAAGATTCTCCTTCAAAGATTCATAATTTTACCTTTAAAGCCTTCATCCAAAGGTTTAAAATTTCTTTCTTAGATGACTTTCAAACTCAAAATTTAGCATGTAATGAATGTCATGATCAATGATGCAAGTGCTTTCTTAATGATGCAAATGCAACAACAACCTAGATCCTCACAATGTCATATTCTTAACAATGCATATGTCCATGTCATGAGATTCTAGTTAATTGTGGTACTCAAATTTCTCAAGCTCTTTCCTTGGGTTCCAAACCCCTAATTTTCAAGTACTAGGGCCAAATCAGTGTAACTTTCAATCATCTCTTTAATTCTCATCTTTTTTTTTAATAAATCTCTTTTCAAATTCAATGTCCTTATCAGGAACTGAACATTTCAAATTTGCCTTTATCACTATCTACCTTTCCAACATAATGTAAAAATCTTTCATGCTATTATTCATTTATCAACCATTATTTTAATCTCAAAAAGTAAGAATTCATTCACACATTTCCTTCATTGTAAGGTATTGAAGAGAAAAAAGTAAGAATGACTAGAAAATAATCAACCGAAGATATACATTAAGAATGAAATTGAATGTCTTTTATTAGCAAAAATGATAGCAAACTTGGCCAATTGGAAAAGAAAGAATTACAAAAATGGGTATAAAGGGACAAAGCCCAAAAATAAACAATCCTGCAATCATGATAACATATCTTGAAGTCTTTTTTGAAAAATTCAACCACTTAATACATTCAACAATTTATAGTTTCTCAGATCATGCTGGCCTCTTTGCCAATGAATTTTTATATTCGATGTTGTATTCTCCTTATCTAAGCTACCTTTTTCAGGTTTTCAACTTAGATAAACTCCATTTTGACTCAAATTATCCTTTTAGGGTTTTTTCCTTAAGTCCTCTTTTTTTTTTTCATTTTTCCATTTTTTTTCTTTTTCACTTTTTTTTTCTTTTTTTTTCAAGCATAGTACTTCTTCACAGCATTACAATTTATAGGATGAGGTAAATCATCTCTATCCATCTCAGTTAATATCAATGCTCTATCTAAGAAAGCTTGTTTCATGACATATGGCCCTTTTCAATTCGGAGTCCATTTTTTTCTGTTACCGTGCTGACTTGAGAAAATTCTTTTCAAGATCAACTTTCTTTCTCGAAAATAACAAGGTCAAACTTTTTTATCATGAGCCATCATCATTCTTCTCTGATATTGCTGACCATGGCATAATGCTGTCAATCTCTTTTTTTTATGAGATTTAACTGTTCATAGCACTCTCGAATCCATTCAGCCTCTTCTAATTCAATTTCTTTTAAAACCCTTAAAGATATGATTTTCACTTCCACTGGCAATACAGCTTCTATCCTATAAACCAAAGAAAATGAGGTTGCCTCAATAGAGGTACACATCGATGTTCAATATGCATGCAGTGCAAATGATAACTTCTCATGTCAATCTTTATAGGTCTCAGTCATCTTCTCAAGAATTCTCTTTATATTTTTGTTTATCACCTCAACTGCCCCATTCATTTTTTAACAGTATGGCACCGAATTATAATGCTTGATCTTGTACTAGGCACATATTTCTTGCATAATTTTACTATTCAGATTCTTGGCATTGTCTGAAATGATTCTTTTTAGAAGTCCATATCTATAAATGATCTTTCTTTTTATGAACTTGTAGACCACAGATCATGTTACATTTCCAAATGATGCTGCCTTCACCCATTTCATGAAGTAATCTATCATCACCAAAATCTATTCTTTCGACCATCCCATATGCCCTTTTATCAGTGAAAGAGAATTTTCATTGTTTAACTCCATAAGTTTCTAGAATGAATTGTTCACATCCGGATTGTCTTCTCACCAAGGTTGGGCCATAAGTAATAGCACCTCATAAGCCTAATAAGAACACCCACGACTGATTTTCATAACTTCATAACACTGTATCATGATGCATCCAAGGTGCTCTCCAAACTATCCCTTGACTATCAAGGGCTCAAAAGTAAGAAACCCATTATTCTTTTGACTTTTTTTGAGGCCATGTACTATAACAAAACTCTTTGATTGAGATGCTGGGATAAAGGTATGGTTTACGAAGTTAACTTTTTTTACATTCAATGTGACTCTTCATCCATACATAAAGTAGCTGTAAGCATCCATTGAATCGACCTTTACCATTTCGAGAATAAAAATTTAGAGAAAGAATTATTTTTGCTAAAATGGTTAGTACTGCATTGACTTTATATGCTAATTGATCAACAAAATCTATTACTGTAACATCGATACACTCGATGACTTTTGGGAAGATCATCAGTCCATATAGAGCTATAGCCATAGCCGCTAATCTCTGATCATCATCTGTATGCCCCTGGATAAAATCTCACAAAAAACTTAATAGGATAGCCTTACTTTCACCTTTTGGTATTGATACATACATCAACTTGAGGTAAGCTAAGTCCAAGCATTTGCACTAGTTTTTTATGATAACCTACCTTATTTGACCAGTAGATCTTATCTGGGTTTGGCAAGTCGAAGTGAAGTAAGACTATGTACTCTTCAATTGTATGCACCATATCTGCTTCATTAAAGATAAAACATCTATAAGAAGGATCCCAGAACTGAATGATGACTCTAATTAGATTATTATCCACATCCACCAGAAGCAATGAAGCTGTGTCTTCATATTTATTCTCAAATGCCTCATACCTTATTTTACTCATACATTTCCAGACACTACTTAAGTCAATTAAATCATTTTTCTGTAACTCAAGATGAACTCTCTCAGGTAATGATGAGATAAAACCCTTAGGCAAGCAATTTCCTTATTTTTTTTTACCTTCTTCTGACTTGATTTTCAATTTATGAGTAGACTCATAATGGACTAATGTAGATTTTGATTACATTTGGCTTTCCATGGATGTAAGTGTGAGATCTGATTTATCAATAATTGATATGTGGCAAATATTTCCTATATGACAATGATGCAAATGATAATGTTAAACATGATTATGAAAATGATGCATAGAATGAAATGATATGATAATCTTAAAACATGAGCATGAGTATAATGCATAGAATGAAATGATATGAAAATGGTGTAGATGCATAAAACCAAATAAACAAAATGGTTAGATAACAAACTGTTCCTTCTTATGTCCTAATTTTGGGTTATATCTATTGATGGGTAGGAATGGCTCTATCCTAAGGCTGGTCTCTTAGGGGTGAACTATATGCAGAGTTAAGAGATTTTGACCACTAAAAGGTTTCTAAATTGTTCCTTACATCATCATCCATCATAGACTAGTAAGGCAATCCAATCATCACCCATCATAGGCTACTAACGAAAATGATTCAATTTGAATGGGAGTATTTCGCTAGCCATTATGAAGATTGTCATCTCACGATAGCGTAGGTACTTTACTCCCTTCTAAGAGGGATGAAGCCCGAGTATAAAGCTCATATAATGTAAATGCATGCGATAGTGTATGTAAAGGAACATATAAGTTTCATGCCAAAAAAAAATCAAATAAAAGTCAAAAAAAGAAAAATTATTAGTAAATAGATAACACAAATCATTAAAACTATTAGACTAAAAGGATATGATAAATTTAAAAGTTTATGGCATGACTTTCTATAGCATCCCCAATAGAGTCGCCAAACTGTCATAACATATAGATCTGTAAATCTATAGCAAGATTTAACAAATGGATAGAGTCGCCACCAATCTTTTTTACTAGGTGTGATTGGTCATTTAGTTTTACCTCAACCACTTCTTTATCGTTCCAACTTTAGATTTCCCAAAATCTAACCCTAAAATCTTAGATCTACAAACAAAATCACGACTAAAAAACCAAAAAGAGATCAATCTCTGTCGCTCAAAATGGAATAGCCTCCCACCAACCATTGTTTGGCAAATTTTTTTGCTACTTGTTGTTTTTGGTTATTAATTCATTTCCTTTTCTTGTTTTTTGCTTGTGTGGTTTCCTTTATAAGGAATAAGCTTGTAGTTTTTGCTATGTTTTTTATTTGAGTAATTTTGATGGTGATTTGTTTAATGTTTGGTTATTGATGGTTTTTATTTTTTCGCCTGTTTGCTTGTGATGTTTTTCCCTGTAAGAAATGACTTATATTTTTTGCTAGTTTTGTTTAGTGTAATTTTCGATGGTGGCTATTTGATGAGTTTTGGTTAGACGGGTAGAAAGAGGTGGTAAAGTGGGAGGTGGTGACACTATGTAAGTATTTTTTGTGTAATTTTAATGAAATTTTGTTGTTAGTGAGCAATAGTCGACAATAGAAATAGGGTGGAGGAGAAGCTGTTGGGTTTTTTTATAGAGAAAAAGTGAGAGAATGAAAAGTTTAGAGAGAGAAAAGGAAAAATAAAAAATTTTGAGGTTTTATAATGCAACTAAATAGTGTGTTTAGGGAAGAAAGGAAATGAAATGAGAAAATAAAACAAAGAAAAAAGAAAAGAAAAAGAAAATCATCGAAAGACACTATATGGGTTGCTAATAAGTGGTCAAATTGAGTAAAATTAATAGTATAGATGGATGGATGGACTAGCCCATGATAATCAATGTTTTTTAATTAAATACTCATTTTGTCTCAAATTGTTTGGGTATTTTTAACTTTCATAGAGTTTAAGAAAAAGTTTTAACTTTAATATATTTAATATTAAAATTTAAATTGTTTTATAAAATTAAAGTTTCATTATTTTTAATGTCAAAAAGTAAAAAAATCAAATAATTTTAAAATATAAAAAGTAAAACTTTTAGATATTCAAAAAAAAAAAAAGTAATTTTAGAACACCTAAAAAATAAAACATGGACAAAGAAAATGAGACGGAGTGAGTAACCGTTTATTATCAGTTTAATTAAAATGATTTTAACAACTCACTCTTTATTTTTTTTATCTAGCCATTTAAATTTTTTTTTTTTTTTAAAAAAAAGGATATCAATATATATTTTACCTTACCTAACACATATTTATCACTTTTTTTCTTCAATTATTTACCAAACCCATCCATCTCTCTATCTCTTGCTGTTCATATAATCTCTCTCTTCACCCTTTTGCAACTATTTTTTTTCACCGTTCTCTAACCCATCTATCTCTCATTTCATCCTTCAATCTTTCACACCATCTTTGTCTCCCACCTTTTTACAGATTTTTTTAATTTTTTATTATTTCTTCAATGCCCATAGACTAAACATGTCTTTTCAAATGAATTCTTCGTTACAATCGCTTTGATCCATCCCTTTTGATGAAAACCTGTAATATGCCCTGAGGAATTTCTACCAGCAAAAATGTCTACTTATTTTTTACCTTTGGTTACGATTATGGCTGATTTGTCCATGCCTCAATTTCTTAAAGGTAATGGCATTATGTAAGAATATTTCTTAACAATTGCACTAAATTAGGATTTTGATTCATATAATTTTTTTTCGTAATTGTTCAACCCTAAAACACTAATTTCAATTCCAGCAAGTTTGACCATAAAATTACAAATTAAGCTTATAGATTTCATTTTCCACATTGAACCACACATGTTAATGACTAACTTTAAATCTCTAACAAAAATTACTCCCAAATTGGTATTCTTTTATTTTTTTTTTATAAGAGTTTGGTTTTTCTTATTATTGTTATTATTGAAATTTTGGTTTTTTTAGATTGTTGATCTAAAATTTCTTGCAATTTCAAAGAAAAAACTGTTTATGTTTTAATTTTTAATTATATTAAAGGTTGGATTATTGAATGTGGAAGGTATTATAGCAGCTTACTTTCTTCATTTGACAAAGGAATTGAAGAATGTTTCATTGATAATTTTGTGAGAATATTGTGGTTATTGAAGAACTTATTAGAAAAATGGAGGTTTATACATCTAATGTAATTAAAATTCAATAGTGTTTATAGAATTTTGAAACTAATTTTATTGAATTATTGGAGATGAAGACAGAATAATGCGCTTGTATTAGTAAGGATGATATATCATTTTGCAACTTTAGAATTTTTGTTCTTATTGTTATTATTTTTGGATGCTTTTTGCAATTACGTATTGAGCTTTAACATGTGAGGACTTAGGATTCAATATATAAATCAATTTTTAAAAACAACCCGACTAGTAATGAAAAGGGTATAATAAACATATAAATCAATAAAAATCAAATGGTAAAAACGATTGAATTTTTAAAATATGGGTTCTCCTTTTTTTGCCAAAATATATTTTTTTCTTTCTTACAAATTTACTTTCATAACTATTTATAAAAATGATTAGTAGTCAGATATTTAGAATTTGTTTTTTCCTTAGTTTGTCAAAGTTTTTTTTTTTTTCAAAGTAATTGTTAGATTTGCATGGGTAATAGAATTTTAGTTTACGGAATTATGCCATGATAGTGTATTACTAGTCTTAAATATTCCTTGATTTTGTAAAATCAGTCAGTCATTTGAGTGTGCCCTGTTTTTGTCTGCAGGAATTTTATATGGGCTGATTTAATCATATTAATGACAACTTATGGAGTACCTATGAATTTTGAATCATTTAATGGTAGAATTCCCTGAAAATAATTGTGGTGTTCATGTTGCAGGTCCTTCAAATAAGGCATGTGATTTAAATGTTGAAAGTGTTGTAATTATGGCTGCTTTGTTTGATGCCTTTGAATTTACTCTTTATGGTATTTTTTTCTTAAATATGATATTCTTGAATTTTTTTTGTTATTTTATTGACAAATTTTGCTTGGATTTTAGTCTTTTTTGTTGACAAAGGTTATGTTGGTGAGACAAATCTTTTATTGAAACTTAATTAACATATATATGTATGTGTGTGTGTTACTTCATCATTTCTCAAAGAATTCAATTTGTGTACAAGCCCTTGAGATTGCAAAGGCATAATTATTATAATTTGTGTACTTATATGGTGTATTTTAACTCTTTATATATAAGATGTTGGTATACAAACCATTGTAGAAATAGATCTTTTTGTTGTTAAATACTAAATCTATGCCTATGGTGATTCATGAAATAAATTTAAGCTTAACTTAGTTTGATGAGAATGCTACTAACTTTGTCATTGAATGGTTGAAAGTGGATTTCCATAAAGATTTGAATAATGCTAGAATAAAACAGTAAAATAACTGTGAGGAGGTTTGCAAGACATATTAAGGTTTTCTTAAGTGGTTTTGGCTCTATAGGCAATATGTTATTAAAGTTGTTTTTATTCCTCTAGGATACCCACTTCCAATAAAAATAGTAAAAAATAAACAAGTGACGTTTTGCTTCAATTTAAATTTTTATCTTTATTTTATTGGTTTTATTTGTATGATATTTAATGAAAAACATTTTTTTTGACTTATTTATCTGTTATGGCAATGACTTCAATCCTTTACTCCTCTCTATTACACTGAAGATAAACTCAAACAACCTAAGGTCGATTTATTTTTTTATTTTTAGTTACTATAATCTGTGAAATTCATAACTTTGACATGTTATTAACACTATATTTTGTAACTTTCTTTCTTTGAAGCTAACTAATATATACATGTTGTGTCTTCTAAGAAAAGAAATACAAGTTTTGGATATTAGATACAAGTGAAAAATTAGAACCACTTGGAAAAAGAAGATAGAAGAATAAAATTGTATATATAAAATAAATAAATGATTCTAATTTTAGAAACTCATTGATATCAAATGCGGTTTTAACTAAGATGCTAGGTCAAGAGTTATTAAACAAAATGTTGGAATATTTGTGTTTGTGAAATATTTAAGGAGGATTAGTTTTAAATGCTATCAAATTTCTTTCACATGCTAAAGTTAAGGGTTGTGCTATTACTGATAAATGATTATTTCCTTTGAGCATATCCTTGTAAGATAATTGTCACGAGAATCTATACTTATAATAAAAATTATCTCCAATTGAGCTTTAAACATCCATCTCAGCAATGTCTTAAACAAAAATGAAGGGTTAAATTTGGGAAGAAACATATTTAAGCTTTCAACATAACGCATGCCTAACACCTGTTTAATAAAAACTTATAAAGAGTCGCCAGGTTTGAGAATGACAAAATATAGAGTGAGAGGTATTTGGGACTCGCGGACATCATTCACTTCTCTATTTTTGAGGTATCTAGATAGAGTGCACTGTTTGGAGTTTCAGTTTGTTGAGCTGGTTTTATATGTAAGTTCTGTGATTTTTTTTGTTGATTCTTGTGAAACACTTGTCAATGAAGATGATCTTAACTCATATGAAGTTCTTTTGTAGTTATTGATCATATCTTGAATTCTTTTTTATGAAAGTTCATGCAAGTTCAATACTTGCATTAATTGCAAGGAATTTCTATTCAGTGTTTGTTCCACTGTTCTTCAGGTTTTCTGCTGCATTTTAAATATGCGTTTTAGTTCTTTACTTGTTCTTACAACTTCATTTAGATACAGATTCATTTGTGTAGCTTAGAGTTCCAAACCGTTAAGTATCACGCTGTAGTTTCATTTTCTGTTCATGCAAATTCAGTGCAGGTGGTAACTGCAAACATTTTCTGTTCAAGTGTTGCTCCACTATTTTTCAAGTTTTTTGCTGCATTTTAAATCTTCAATTAGTCCTATAATTGTTCATACAAATTTCATTTTAGATATAAGTTCATTTGTATAGTTTAGAGCTTCATGCTGTTGTGTAATGGTGCAATTCATGTACGTGTTTGGTTCTGTTCATTGTTGATACATTTTCTTTACACTTTGGTTTTTGCATTTTAGTTTTTCATTTAATGCCTTTATCTAGTTCTTCATTTTGGATAAGTAAAGTTCTATTGATTCATCATTAGAAGACAAATCAACTTTAGCATTCAAGTTACTTCCTCGTTGCTACTGGTGTGACGTTTTACGGTTTAGTTTTGATTTCATGCAAGCTTTGATCTATTCTCTGAGCTTCTGTTTAGTGCAATTGTGACTTCACTAGTTAATATAGGTTGAACATTCGTTAATTAGTTTTCAGCTAGTGTACTCATTATTTTCAGGTTTCTATCTTAGCCACTGTTCTCTCTTAGCCTCATGCAAAAGTCAGTTTAGGATTAGTTTTGGTTGCATTTGAAATTTTAACTTCCATTTCATTATAGGCATCATTGCCAGTTTATATTAGATGTCATTTTCATGTTCCATAATTCTAGAATTTTAGGTAATATTTGTATGTAATTGTGTCACTGCCTTTCATACTCACTTTTTCATTTTGCATTTTATTACATGTTCTTGAATTTTTAGAATTAATCGTACAAGATTTAGTTGTCAATTTAGCTGTCAATTAGATTAATCATAGTGAAATTTTAATTGGAATTTTTTTTGGTTAATTTTTCCATTGCATTTTATTTTCATAGTATTAATTTCATTTTTTTTATGGTATGTTTTCTTATTTGATTTTAGTTGTTAATTTTATAAGAGTTACTTTTTTATAGATATTGATTGTTCAAATCAACTTTTGATAGGGTATAAGATAAAGGTACTTAGATTAAGAATATCTTTAACTAATCTTTGTGGGATTGACATTTAGACTTTTATAATCTCTAGTATCACTTGAACGGCCTGTGCACTTACAGGATTTTCCAATCAATTATTAACCAGTTAGTTTGCTAACATCATTCTTGGGTGTTTTGCTTTGCTCGCTAGAATAAACTTTTGAGAGATTGCTTGGGTCAACTTTCTCAAAATAAACGCCCAGTGGTCAAAGAAAGATGTTGAATAAACAACGGTTCCTTAATTCAGAAAGCAATCATTTGGTCTTAGGCATCTAATTTTCTTAATAGTGTTCAATTTCATTTCTTGGGTTTTAGATATATGTATGTATTGCAAATGAAAATGATGGGTTTTGAAGTGTTTTAGTAGAAAGTGAAGGTTTTGGTTGAAATAGAGATGATTGTATCATAAAATTAGCTGCCATTTTTCTTATGAGAAGAGAAGCAAAGCAAAAAAGTGTTTCAGAGTTTCTTAGAGATTCTGCTTTATAAAATTGAAGTTGTATGATGTTATTTAATCTAAGCAGCTACCCGATCGATATCTCTACCAGAAAGCTAATCCCTAGAATCTTTAATTTATTTTCTCCGTTTCTTGATCAATTTTTTCTCTCAAAAACTTTTGGATCCCAAGTTCACCGACAAGGCAAGTCTTTACCTTGCATGTTCTTTTTTTTTTTTTCCTTAAATTCTCTTTAATTGTTTCGATAAAGGTTAGTAGATTTTGCTGTTGTCGTTGAAGAACTTTGGTAAGTTCATAAAATCTTTCTCTTTGTCTTTGTTTCCTTTTTACATTATTTAAAATTTTATATTTCTTGGGTGATAGTAATTATTATTTTTTCAGGTGGCAGGTTTTAAATTATGCAAGGCTTAATCACAGTACAATTTTGTTTTTCAATTATTTGAAACCAGAAACTACTGTTTCAGGGTGGAGTCGTGTTCGCTTAAATGCTTCTAAGGTGTTAAAAAAAATCTTTTTGTTAATATTTTTAGTTTAAAAGTTGGGTTTTTTCATAAATGATCAAATTTGGAATTTTGTCAGATTGGGAAGGGATTGTCTAAAAACACGAAAGCACAAATTGGGTTTTCAACATTGGATTGAAGCTGTAATTTACTCTCCTCAATCCTTAGGCGTTTCACTTGAATAAAAAAAATATTCATTTCAAATTTTAGATTTTTTTGGATTATTTTATTGATTGAATCTAACTTTTTTTACTGTAGATTGATCCACATCGTCGCTACGGGCATAACTTGCATATTTACCACGAGGAATGGTGTAAAGCTGATGTTGGTCAACCATTTTTCTACTGGTAAGCCCTAACATGAATTGCAATTACTATTAATTTGAAATTTCCCAATGAAGGTGGTAAAAGCAATTAATTGCTCATGGAGTTTTTCGCTTGTGCTGTTTTATAGGTTAGATATAGGGGATGGCAAAGATATTAATCTCAAAGAATGCTCAAGATTGAAGGTTAAACAACAACGTATTAAGTATACTGGACCTGTATGTGCGTTCATATGTTAGATTTCTAGATTTAAATTTCTAATAAGGTGTATGAAATTGTTAATTCCAGTTGTTGTAAGATCCTGATGTTTGTGTGTTTTGTTTTTTGGTGTGGAAACAGTGAAGGAAATGGCATTATAAGCACATTGTTGTTGAGGGAAAGATTATCCATAAACAAACCAGGAAAGTACTGGATACAATCTAAGGATTGAAGGAGGGAAAATGCATATTTGTTATGAGCACCTCCAAGAAATTGTATGCCGACGAGGTAAGCATCTGACTCAGAACAGTCTCAAATTGCTTTTTACCATCCTCAGACAATGAAGTGTACACAACTAAAATACCCTATGGAAACAAACAAAAACAGAGCCACAATATTGCATTGTATTTTTGTGTGTAGTTTTGTTAAACCCGATGAAATACCATGGTACAAATTACTTTATTTCAATGTCTTATTCTTTTGTTTAAATTTGGATTATTTGAGAATTAAATTGTAATCTTATGTTTGCTTTTATTCCGTCTCGAGATTCATTATCATTTAATTTCTATTATTATCATCATCAATTTCCTTTTAATACTTAATGTGTAATTTACCAAAGTCCAAATCAAATTTCTTAATTGCCATGAAAGATGAAACCATTCTTTGTAGTACTGATTCTTATGTTGGTTAAAAATGGAAATGCCCTTATGTGATTTTATCTTTCTATTTAGGTTTGGGATTGGGCAAGAGTACACTTAGGCCAACAATGGATCATGCGTTGAATTTCTGATTTAGATAAAAAGAAAGTCTTTTGTACCTTAATCTTTCATGTATTCTTTTTGCTGTTAATTGAATCTCGATTTTTGTAAAAAAATACATGTCTTGTTACCATAAAAGCTTTTGATAAGTTTTCTTTTGTCACGATAAATTGCTAGTGGTATCAAAAGCATTAGAAGATATTTTTGTTGAATATGGTTTTGAGTCTTCTACATTTTATTTTATTGTTGTTGAGTGGATAGGATTTTGTTATAGAAGCTGTGGTCATTGCTAGAGTTAATGATGCCTAATCTTTTTGCCATTGAGGATGTAGGCTTGAAGAAGGTACTAAATGCAGAAGAAGGGGAGTTGATTGGTCGTATGAAGTCCATTTTGTGACCATTCATCTTGAGTTGCTTGAAATTAGATGTGATGCAGCAGCTCATCTCAAAGATACAATTGGTAGATGCTTTCTTACTCAGGTTTTTAATGAGATATTGAGTTTTATTTTATTATAGTTTGTAGATCAATGTTTGTGAAATTATTTATACTCATGGATTTATCTGGTTTCCAAATATATTTTTTTAAATGACTATAAAACCATCTTCTTTTCCTTTCATTGTGCCACGTGGCACAATTCCTCCTTCCAGATTTTTTGCTTATTCTATTCTTTTCCTTTATTATTATTATTTTTTTGTTTTCGAATAGATTTGTTAAAAATTTTTAAAGTTTTTTTAAATTTTAAAACTTTCAATTTTCTAGATGGGACCCACATTATCAAGCTTTTTTTTATTTTATTTAAAATTCATCATGGGAAAAATTTTTGTTTTGTACTGAGCTTAATTTAGGTGCTACATGGCGTTTTTCAAATTTTTTGATTTTTAAAATCTTTTAAATTTTTTTTTTATTTTTTTATTTATATATATTTAATATTTTGTTTTTGTTTAAATATTTAGAAGTAGGATCAATCTTATACTAATGTTTCTTGTTTTTACCCTTTTTTCTTTTTCTTTTTTTATATTTTTATAAATATTTTTTTAGATTTTATTTTTTTATGAGATTCACTTAGATACCAAAAGTATACTACTTATTTTTTTTACTTTTGATTTTTTTATTAATTTTTATATATTTAATAAATATTTTAAAGATTTTTAATTCTTTTTTGTATGATCTGCTAGATAGCTAAGATTTGTCACAGGTCAGGTCATTTACTTTTTTTTTATTTACTTTTTTATTTTTTTAATATTTGATGAATTTTTTTAATATTATAAAAATATTTTATTGATTCCTATTTGAAATTATTAATTAAAAAATATTTTTTATTCTTTATATTTTATTATCTATTTAATTTTGTAATTATATATATATTTTATTAATTAAGTTATTATTTATATTTTAATATAAGATATTAACATTTTAAACTTGATTTGTATGTTTATATGACAGCCTGATGATTTTTTTTCTTTTTTCTTTTATTTATTTATTTTTTCTTTTTTCCCTTAATCTTTTTTGACATTTAATTATTAAGTTATTATTTAATATTTTAATTTAATATATTAATATTATAAACTCAGTTGAAATGTTAATTCGTGCCCAACAAACCTCATTTTCCTATTTTTTTGTTTATTTTGTTTATTTTTTCATATTTTTCATATTTATTTGTTTTTATGATTTTTAAATTAAATTAATTTTGTGAAAAAAATAAGGTCGATGGAAATGTTCTTGTAGCAACCCTAATTAGTTTTTTATGTTTCATATTATTTCGTTTTTAATTAAATAAATTTTAAAATAAAATGTGTTAATTTATAAAGATGTCAAAATAATTCAAACTCAACAGGTTTCAATCCATCACAATACCAATTCATCTATTAGATAAATTTTATTTTTGTACAAAGCCTAACTAAAGTGTCATATGGCATTCCTTAATTTTTTTGTTTTTAAATCATTTTTAATTTTTAGAACTTTTTTGTTGTTTTTTTTTATTTTTATATTATAGACACATTTATTTTCAGGTCTAATTAGGCTCATTTATGTCTATGCCCAATTAGGCCTATCCGCATTCGAGCCCAATTAGGCTTATTTGTGCCCAATTAGACGGTTTTTATTATTACATTATTATTGTTATTATTGTTATTATTATTATTATTATTATTATTATTATTATTATTATGTTTTTTTTTCTTTCTTTGGTATTTTTGTATATATTATAATATTAATGTCACTATTATTATATTATTCTTATTATTATTATTACATTATTATTATTATTATTTATATTTATATTCATATTTTTTTTTCATTCTTTTCCTTTTCTTTCTTTTCTTTCCTTATTTGTTCAAATTCATATGGGAACAATCGGAATCAAAATCCCTTGTTCAACACAGAACCATATCAATGTGATCAAATATAATTTTGCACCCAAAAATCATGCTGGACAGAATGCAATCTCAAGATTCAAGCTTGGGATTGATTTTATCCGTTTTTTAAAATTATTCTTAGAATTGCCTATAAATTGAAATGATTTTTCACAGAACAAACACACAGAAATTTAGAGAGAAATTATTAAGAAAAAATTTGAGAAAATTTTTTGGGCAGAAAGGGATCTGGGAGTTTAATTCGAGGATTTTGGGTTTAATTTGAGGTTGTGGGTTTGATGTTAGGTTTTTGGATTAGAATTAGGGTTCAGGATGATTCTAGGAGATTCTGGGGATAATCTGGGCAAAATTGGAGAAATCTTGAGAAAATTCAAAGAAATTTGGGTTTTTTTGAGTTTTTGGGAAGAACAAATTTTTTTGTGAATTTTTCGATGAGCGTTTGAAGTTTCCTGCAAGATTCCAGCGAGATTTTCAAAATTTAAAAAGTTTTTCTAGAAACTGGTGGGTTTTTTAATTTTTGGTTGAATTTTTCAACGAAGTTTTCAGAAATTGATGAAATTTTTAGTTTTTGATTGAACTTTTTGATGTGTTCTAAGGTGAGTTTTAAAGAAAAGAGAGATCTTCTGAGGGTTAGAGAGGAAGGGAGCAGAAGGCATCTGAAGAAAAATGCTGAAAAGTGCCATTTATATCAACTTAGAATGACGTTGTTTTGGAAAGCCTTGACCCGTGGGTGACTTGATAGGGATCCACGCATTGACTTTGGTCTTGACTCGATCTGATTGTAGGTTTTTTTTTTCATTTTTTTATTTTATTTTATTTTATTTTTAAACCATTTTATTTCTTTTATTTTTTATATTATTTCTTTTTGGTTGTTTTTTTTTTTTGAAAAAATGTTACTTCTGTCATTTTATTTATGAAAGAAAAAAAAGAGAAAAAATAATTCTACAAAAAATAATAAATAATATAAAAAATCCTTTCAAATAAAAAAATGAAAATATTTTCAAATAAATAAAAATAATTCTTATCTTTTAAATTATTGGATGATTACTTTGAAGTGAATCTTACCAAATTATTGGGAGGTTTCACTAATTTTTTTAGAATAAAAATTAATAAATTCGACGACGGAGCCTCTTTAAAGTATGACACTAGTCTCCATGAATATTTATGAGGTGAGAATTATCTTAAATTGTTATCAAACTATTGGGACGATTTTAGCGTTAATTTTTAATATTAAATTATTTGGTAAATCATAAAAATGATCAAGGCTTGGATAATTCAAAATTAAACTAGTACCATCCTTTGAATAGACGTCGTGAGGGTGCTACAACTTTTTTCATGTATAATCTACTCTTGAAGCTAACATCTATTTTGTAAATCAGATTCAATCAGGTGATCAATCACACTTAAACAAAAAAAAGATTGGTGGTAACTTCTTTTATCTATGTTTAAGCAATAGGTTACGGATCTATACATTATGATAGTTTGGTGACTCCATTGAGGGCCTTGAGAGTCAAGCCAATAAATGATTTCTTATTATCCAAGCCTTGCTTAATAAATTTGGAACTATCTCTTTTCATTGCTTATATATGCTTTATTACTTATTTTCATTTTCGTTGTGTATATTTGCCTAATTGTTTATTCGTTTATCTTTTTATTCATTACTTACATTTGTTATTTACTTATTGTCTATATTTGTCATTCATTTGCATGTGCATAACATAAGTCTTCTATCTGGGCTTTACCCTTAGGATGAAGTAAAGTATTTATACTCTCGTGAGATTTCATGTCTTTGTATGGGCTTACGAAATACTCCCATTCAAATTAAATCTTTTCTGTTTGTAGCTTATGATGGGTGAAGATTAGGGTGCTTTACTAGTCTATAATGGATCATGATGTAGGAAACAATTTGGGAACCTTTTAGAATTAACCCAAACTGTATATAGTTAACCTAGAAGCCAACCATAGATAGAGCCTTGTCCTCCCACCCTTTATAGTTAACTCAAAATCCAAGGGCATATTGTTATCTTAACTTACTATATGGTGTTTTAATTGCTTTATTGAAGTGACTAATCTTTGTCTTCTTTTATTTCTTTTCTTTTTTTGCACATTCATAAATACGTTTACAGATTGCATAGTATTTTACCTCAAAGCTATTTCAGCAAAAGCCCTCATGGATACAACAGAATGTCAGGTTTGTGCCTCATATACATTGTTCAAATGTGACTCTCCCATAGATGTGAGGATGAAATTAGAAAAGAAGCAGCTAGAAGAGGGAGATTGCTTACCATCTGGTCATGTCCCAACATTATCAAAAGAAGTTTGCTTACTTATTAAACATAATGATCTGAAAAGCCTATAAGATGTATGGAATAGTATGAACCTTTCAAGACATGAGGCTTTTTGTGAGAGGTTTGGACATATTGCATATTTCTTATCAGTGAAGGTTGACCATTCACTTATCAAGGCGATGGTATAGTTTTGAGATCTTTCTTATTGATGTTTCATAGTTAATGAGAGTGATTTAGTACTAATAATAAAGGAGTACTCAACTCTAGTGGGTATGCATCTACTGTATCCAGATAGAATATACATGAAGAAACATAAATTAGGAAGTTGCAAGAAGCTGGGTCAAATTCTAGGAGTAGGAAAGGAAGTCATAGATTCATACATCCGAAAAAAAAGAGATCACAAAGGTATTCCATGAGAGGTTCTCCAAGATTTCATTACCAAGCATTTAGATGATCAGGGAATGAATACATTTACTTTAGCCATATATGGGTTGGTCATTTTTCCTAACATTTTAGATCACATTAAGATAAAAGTGGTAGATTTATTTGAGCAAATTGAAAAGGGGTGTAATTTTTCACCAGTTATCTTGGCAGAAACCATCAGATCTTTGAATTTTTGTAAGTAGAATGACAAAACACATTTCATGGGCTACATACCTTTATTGTATGTACGAATGAAGAGCCATTTCAAATGCAAGAAAAGTGCATTTACCAAACTTTATTTTTGCACTCAAAGTTCGATTAGGGAGTTTTATCAAAGCATTTGGCCAAAAGCAAAGACTTAGAAAGAGTTGAAGTGTCTGCTGCAAGGGTTCACCGCTAGTCAAGTAAAATGGTTAGCTTTATGGATGGATAGGGTACCTATGTTGTATCAATGTGGAGTTAAGACAATGGTCTCTCTTTTAGGCCTATGGGGGTTGATGAGTTATGCACCATTTATGGTAAGGAGATAGCATGGAGCCGAACAGTTTACTTTTATGACTTGCAAGCTTAGCTAGTTTGATTGTTCATATGGGGAGCCTGAAATTTTTCAAAAGATTGATAGCTTGATTAAGGCTTGGAATAAGCTTAAGAGAGTAAGCTTACGGCTATTCATTAATAGAGTCACTCAAGGGCATCTGATTTGGAGAAATAAAAAGGGTCAGGAAAGCCTATTTATGCCTTAAGATCATCACTTACCAATAGTTCAAGTGTCAGATAATAAGCTTTTAGAGTTAGAGTATGAAAGAGAGAAGGAGAAGCTAAAGCAAGAAACTTTGAAGCTGTAAGAAAAAAAATAGTGGTAAAATAAAGCTAAAAAATTAGAAATCCAAATCCATAGGATTTTCAAGGAATATAGCAAGGTCCAAAAAATTGTTAGAGAATAAGATGATACCCTTAAGGAGTTGAAAGAGATACGAAAGGCGTATAAGAGGTTACATATACAGGTACAAGCCAAAGAAATAAACAACACAGAGCTGGCTCATAAGAATGAAGAGTTGAAAAAAGAGCGTGCCCAATAGAAGATGACTTTATGGAGGTTAAACAGGAAAACCAAATGCCTGTAGATTACATTTTAACTCTGACATTGAAGCTGAATGAACAAAAAAATCATGTCAAAACCTTCATGAAAAAGCATAAAAAGTTATCCTAATAGGTGTGGTGCGACAAAAAAGCAAGGTTGGAAAGATAAAGATACATAGAGCCCCTCACAACTCAGATAGGTAAGGTGTGATCAAAGCAAGTGAGATGGTAGAAAAGGTTGAGGCACTGAGAGTTTCGGTTACACCAATAGGGGAGCATGGATAGAGGTTGCTAAATTTCATTAAGGAGGCTAAAGATCAGTATGAGCAAGTTAGGTGTTTTTATAAAGGGATCGTATTAGATTTGATGTAAAATAGACTCCTGTGGAATAAATGAAAATTTTTTTTTGTTGAATTTTCTTTTAAAAGGGTAAATATTTTTATTTTTTTATTTTTCATGCATTTGCATCACACTCATTCATTCAATCATTGTCATAACATCATTATTGAATCTTCAATTGTGGTATTAAAGTATAAGAATAGCTACACATCCATATAATCCATATAATACTCAGGGTAAAACTAAGAAAATGGAGTAAAACAATGCGAGTCCTCTTGAAAAGATAAAAAAAAGCCCAAGAAGCACTTGAAGAAAAGTTGAGTAAACTTTTAAAAGCCCTGAAAAAAATAAATAGAGGGAAATCGATGGAAGATGATACTTCACAAGAAGCTACTGAATTAACATATCTCTTAGGCTTCAGTTTACAATAGAATCAAACTATCCTAATTTTCTAACCTCAACAAGTAGCTTTTTCAAAATACAATTACCCAAGAGTGACTTATGCATCCGGTCATAAGAACGTCCAAAGTTATGACAATCTTGTTTATGCTGAAAAGATAGCGAAACCCATTCAACTCCTTACTGCAGATGAATCAAAAGAGAAAGAGAAGCCACAAACAGTTATGCCCTTGGAGAATTTTAAGACTGATCATGCAATGAATAGGTTTAAGGAAAGATTGAGGGCTGTAGAGGGAATGGATTTTTTATGGATCTATGAATGCAATAGGATTTTGCCTAGTACCAAATGTGATGGTGCCACCCAAGTTTAAAGTATCAAAGTTTGAAAAGTATGACGGTACTAAGTATCTTATTACGCATATCACCATGTACTATCGTAAAATGATGGCACATGCTAGTAATGAGAAACTGTTTATGCATGTGTTTCAAGACAGCTTAACTAGATCTACAACGAGGTGGTATGTTCAATTAGATAGAACTCGTATAAAGATATAGAAAGATCTGACTCGATCTTTTATTAATCAGTATCACCATATCATTAACATGGTTCCCAATCATTTTTTCCTGCAAGCAATGGAAAAAAAGGCATCTAAATCCTTCAAGCAATATGCCCAAAGGTGACGGGATGTAGCTGACCAAGTATAGCCTCCCTTGATGGAAAAAGAAACTATTGTGTTGTTTGTGAGCACTTTAAAATCGCTCTATTATGAAAGAATGATTGGAAACGTGACAAAAAACTTTACTGATATAGTGATTTCGAGAGAGATCATCGAAAATGCCATAAAAAATAGTAAGCTTGAATGAGGTGAATCTTTTAAAAAAGCACCTAAGAAGAAGAAGAAAAGTGAGACTCACACTGTGAGCCTTGAAGGTTAGTAATTTAGACATTACTCTCAGCTTACCTACCCTACATACCATCACATAGTGAGCCATATTTTTACATCTTCTTACCAATCAACCACTCGACCATCTTATCCATATTCACCAAGATCCCTTCCTCACCCAATCAGCATTACAAGTAATGTCAGAGAAGAACAAACCAGGGAAAGACCCACTTTTGATCCTATACCTATAAGCTACATAGAGTTTTATCAAGAACTCTACAAAAACCATTTAATTGCTCTTGTTCCTGCCAAATAGCCTAAACTTCCTTATCCCAAATGGTATGATGTCACTACCCATTGTGACTACCATTATGGAATAACGGGTCATTCTACTAAAAATTACCTTTAAAATAAAAAGTGCAGCATCTGATTAAAGAAGGGTTGATAAGTTTTGATACCAATGGGAGCTCAGCACCTATAGTAGGAATCTCTTGTCCAGTTATATAGTCAATGCCCTGGACAAAGATAAGAGGCATATAAAAAGAAAGGTAAAAGAGATTAAACTGCTTTATGATACCTTATACGAAGCTAGATTGATACAACCAATGACTCAATGCACCTACATAAGAGGATGCATCCCCAATCAAAGGTGTAAGTATCACAGTAGAGCTCAATGGCATTCTATTGAGAAATGTCGACAATTTCACTAAGGTGCAGAGATTAATAAACTTTTACCAAATAGAGTTATATGAGGAATTAAGAGCCTCAAAAAACATTAAGGTGGTTATGAAGATAGGTGGGTGTCAAAACTTATCACTATATGTTGTAAGGAGATGACACAATCAGTTGAGAGCAAGTTTGTTTCCAAACCAGTAGCTTTTAGAGTCTCACACCCATTTTCTTATAAAGATAATAAAGTGGTGTCCTGGAGATATGAGTGTGAGGTGACAGCTTAGGGGTAGCAAAAGGATATGCCAAAAGGTAAAACTGTCCATATAACGGGTGTACTGGGCATACCTAGAAGTAGAAGATGTTATACTCTGGATATTTTAGAAAAAGCAAAAAAAAAAAAGAAAGGATAAGCAAATTGAACCACAGATTCCAGGGAAATGTCTCGAAGTATGTGCCTAAAAATGAGGCCTGTGAATTTTTAAAGTTGATAAAACATAGTGAATATTCTGTAGTAGAACAATTAAATAAGATGCCAGTTAGGATTTTTCTGTTCTCACTCTTTTTAAATTTGAAACCTCATCGTAATACTTTGTTAAAGATATTAAATCAAGCTTATGTGGGCCATAATGTATCAGTGGAATATATGAATCACTTGGTAAGAAATCTAATGATGCCATATCATATCTCTTTTAATGATGATGAGATTCCACCTGAGGTAAAAAGAGCACTAAAGTGTTGCACATCACTGTCAAATGTAAGGGCTAAATAGTAGCTAAGGTCTTCATTGATAACGGATCAGCTATTAATGTCATGCCTATGTCCATTTTAACCAAGCTACCCTTTGATATGTCCCATATCTAAGACAGTCAAATGGTGGTCCGAACGTTTGATGAGACTAGGTGAAAAGTTTTGAGAGATGTTGAGTTATCTATGCAGATTGGGTTATGTGTCTTTAATATAAAATTTCAAGTTATGGATATCTTCTTATCATACAATTACTTATTGGGGAGGTCGTGGATCCACAAAGCAGGTACCCTTCCATTCTCGTTGCATCAAAATATCAAATTTAATGTGAAAGGACAATTGGTGATTATGGCTGAGGAAGAAGATTTACTAGTGACCCAACCCATAAATATCTCATATGTGGAAGCAACAGAAGAATGATTGGAATGCTCTTACTGATCTTTTGAATCCGTTAATGTAGTAGGTGAAGGATTCAAGTTTAATCGGATCGTGATCAATTAGATGATTAAAAAGGGTTGAAGTATTGGGTTCGACTTGGGCAAAAGACTTCAAAGGATAAGAGAGCTCCCTAGGATTAAGGATTACAATTGCAGATTAAGATTGGGTTATGAGATGAAGGAATGGCAAGACAACAGCAAAAAAGTATAGAATGGGCTAATGATTTTCCCTCATTTAAATGAAACTTTCATACCTGGAGGATACATGCAAGAAGGCATAAAAGAAGAGCCAAAATGGGATGAAGATTTTACCAAGTTGTCCATTAACATGGTGGGTGATGAAAGTCAAAATGAGGAAGCTTTGGTTTACCATTGCATGATTGAATATGAATTACAGAATTGGAGGGTCAGCTAAATGCCTATTGTTTTCGATTTTTCTTTAATGTAATCACATTTCCTAATCTCTTATGCCCAAAAGCATTGGGATGAACTCTTATGTTTGGGCTTTTTATTTTTCATTATTTCAATAAAAGTAGGAGCATTCATTTTTCTTCTATTCCATTCATTACTCAATCAAAATTTCTTGCCAATATTTTCCACTTTATTTTCAGGTCCTTAAATGAATATGAAGATAATCATGACAATAATTCAAGGTTTAATTTTAAAAATTTGATTAATACTGATGAGCTTGATACTGAAGAGGACTTTGAGGAATATACTTTGTCACCAGATTTAATGAGGCTAATTGAATAGGAAGATAAATCCATTGAGACTTATCAAGAAGTTATTGAATTGATCAATTAGGGTGATGCTGAAAATAAAAAAGAAGTCAAGATTGATACTTCACTTTTAACAGTTGATTGGTAGTGGTTAAAGGAGTTGCTTCAAGAATTTGTGGATGTATTCGTCTGGTACTATCAAGATATGCCTGCACTCAGCATTAAGATAGTGCAACATAAGCTACCATTAAAGTCAGAATGCAAATCGGTGTAGCAAAAGCTAAAGAGAATGAAGCTGAAAATGCTGTTAAAAATCAAAGAGAAAGTTAAAAAACAGTTTGATGCAGGTTTTTTGCAAGTGGCAAAATATCCTGAATGGGTGGCTAATATTGTACCTATCCTCAAAAAAGATAGAAAGGTACAGATGTGTGTAGACTATAGAGATCTGAACATAGCTAGCCCTAAAGATAACTTTTCTTTGCCTCACATTAATACTTTGGTAAATAATACAGCCTGACATTCGGTATTCTTTTTCATGGATGCATTCTCTAGTTATAATCAAATAAAGATGACCCGAAATGAAATGGAAAAGACCATATTTATCACTATGTGAGAAACTTTTTGCTATAAGGTTGTCTTTTGGACTAAAAAATACTGGGACAACTTATCAAAGAGCTATGGTAACATTTTCATAATATGATGTATAAGAAGATTAAAGTGTATGTTGATATGATTACCAAATCTCGAAAAAGAGAAGATCATGTGGTTAATCTTAAAAAATTATTTTAGAGGTTGAAGAAGTTCTAGCTTAAACTGAATCTAACCAAATGTACATTCAAAGTCAGGTCGGGGAAGCTGTTAAGATTTATAGTCAGTAAAAGAGGGATAGAAGTGGATCCAGACAAAATTTAATCTATCCATAATTTATCTTTGCTAAGCACATAAAAAGAGGTTTGAGGTTTTTTGGGCAAATTGAACTACATATCCTGATTCATTTCTCAACTCACTCTTAAATGTGACCTCATTTTCAAATTTTTTTGGAAGAATAATCCTAGGGAGTGGAATGAATAATGCCCAAAAGCTTTCGGTAAGATTAAGCAATACTTATCAAATCTTTCAATATTAGCACCTTTGTTTTAGGAAAACCATTGATTCTATACATTATGGTACATGAGGGATCAATGAGATGTGAGCTAGGCCAATAAGATAAATTTGACAAGAAAGAGAAAGCTATCTATTACTTGATCAAGAAATTTACAGAGTATGAGTCCAAGTATTTATCACTAAAAAAAATGTGTTGTGCTTTGGCTTGGACAACTAAAAGATTCAGGGAATATATGCTTTACCATACGACTTGGCTCATAGCTAAATCAGATCCCATCAAGTACATCTTCAAGAAACCATCACTAACAGGAAAAATTGTAAGATGGCAGATGATGCTTTCTGAATACGACATAGTATATGTGAGCCAAAAAGTAATCAAAGGAAGTGTCATTGCTGAATTCTTGATGGACAGGGCCACTAATGATTATGAGCCCATGAAACTTGATTTTTCAGATAAGGAACTAATGGGCATTTTAGAGTTAGAAGAAGATGATGAGGGGAGGTATGTAAAATGTATTTTAATGGGATTGCCAATGCCATGGGGCATGGGATTGAAGTAGTTTTAATATCTCTAACTGAGCATTACTATCCTGTCATAACAATATTGAACTTCAACTGCACTAATAATGTAGCTAAATATGAGGTTTGTGTTATGGGATTGTATGCTGCTTTAGACAAAAAAATTGAAACATTAAGGGTGTTTGGGGATTCAGCTCTAGTCGTTTATCAACTAAAAGGTGAATGGGAAACAAGGGATTTCAAACTCATCCCTTACCATAAATACATCTTAGAGCTGTCTAAACAATTCAAAGCAATTTAGTTTGAACACTTGCCTCGTGAAGAAAACTAGATTGCAGATGCCTTGACTACTTTAGCGGCAATGGTATGGATCGGTGATACTGTTGAAATTTAGCTTATCAAACTAAATATTAAGGACATACCAGTACATTGTGTCAATTTAGAAAAAGAGAAAAATGGTCGCCCCTGGTGCCATGATATTATACAATATCTAAAAAATTAACAGTACCCAGATCTAGCAATAGAAAATAACAAGAATTTTGTGAAGATTGGCTATGAGATTTTTTTTAGATAGGGAAATTTTGTATAAAAAAGGCAAAGATCAAGTGTTATTACGCTGTGTAAATACCTTTAAAGCAAAAAAGATTGTTAAGAAAGTTCACAACGGCGTATGTGGAGCGCATACAAATGGACATATAATGGCAAGATAAGTTATGCAAGTTGGATATTACTAGTTGACAATGGAAAAAGATTGCATTGATTATGCTAAAAAAATACCACAAGTGCCAAATTTATGTTGACAAGATTCATGCTCCACCCAGTGCTTTACATGTTATAGTATCCTCTTGGTCATTTTTTATGTGAAAAATGGATGTCATTGGTCCCATTACCCCAAGGCATCAAATGGGAATAGATTCATTTTTGTGATGATTGATTACATCACTAAATGGGTCGAAGTTGCCTCTTTCACAATTGTGACTAGATCAATGGTCTGTAAGTTCACCAAAAGAGAAATAATTTACAGATATGGGCTCCCAAAAAGAATCATCTCAGATAATGTTAAGAATTTAAATAGCAAGATGATGCAAGAAATATGTGTTCAGTTTAAGATCAAACACCATAATTTAGCTTCATACTGCCCAAAAATGAATAAGACAGTAGAAGCTGTAAATAAAAATATCAAAAGAATTCTAGAGAAAATGACAGAAACATATAAAGATTGGCATGAAAAATTATCTTTTGCTCTACATGCATATCAAATTTTTGTACGCACTTTTACTAGGGCAATTTTTTTTTCTGGTTTATGGAATGGAAGCTGTACTGTCAATAGAAGTAGAAATCCTATCGTTAAGGGTCTTAAGGGAAGTGAGATTAGAAGAAGCTGAATGGATTCAGGAGCATTATGTGTAATTGAACTTTATTGAAGAGATGAGATTGATGGTTCTTTGCCATGAACAATTGTACCAAAGGAGAATGATAAAAGCTCATGATAAAAAGGTTAGACTTCGTCAGTTATGAGAAGGAGAGTTGGTATTGAAAAGAATTTTTTCAAGTTAACATGATGATAAAGGGAAATGGACCTCGAATTGGAAAAAACCATATGTTGTAAAACAAGCCTTTTCAGGAGGAGTTTTAATTTTGTCAAAAATGGATGAAGATGAACTTCCTAGTCCTATTAACTTTGATATAGTGAAGAAGTACTTTGCTTGAAAAAAAAGAAGAAAACAGGTTCAAGTTAAAAACCTGAGAGGACGGCTTGAACCAAAAAAAAAAAAAAAGAGTTCAAGTTGAAAACCTTAAAGGGTAGCTTGACCTAAAACAAAAAAGTTCAAGTTGAAAACCCGAAAGGGCTGCTTGGATCAAAATAAAAAAGTTCAAGTTGAAAATCTTAAAAGGTAACAAGAATCGAATGAAAGCAAACTCAGGTGAATGGAATATGGCATCATTTGGGAAGGCATATTAGGGGTAGTGAATTTCAAAGAGCTTTGAAATGTTAGGGCATCATATTTTGAGTTTTTGAAAGAGATCCAAGATTTGTTGTCATTGTTATCTAATTATTTAATTTGGGGCATTACTACCCCAAATAATCGCTTTTAAATACTCTTTTTATACCATTATTTGTAATTTATTACTTATCTTGATAAATGAAAGCCATCTTATTGTGCTCTTTTAGTTCTATACATTGTCAATATATTTGTCCTTTTTCTTTATACCTTGCCATGAATAGAAAAAGTGCATAAATTACATTTCATATTATAAAATTGGGATAATGATTAATAATTAAACAAAGTCATAAGCAGTTGTGTGCTGCTTGGGAGAATTAAGGGAAATAAGGACAAATGATGAATGCCTTAAAAAAAATTAACTGCTATAGTTTTCCTTGAGAAGAAGATAAACAATCAGGGAAATGAAAGATGATATCCTCATCAAAGGTGTGCAGAAATAAGAATGCAGAAGCTTTAGTACTACAATTAATGTTTCATTTGCATCATAGATAGGGCATGCATTTACATTATCCATTAATCTGATCTTAACTCCGCCTAGATCATTTTGATTCATGGTTTCATCTCAGTCGCTTGATCTTAGCTCAGTCCAGATCATTTCTTATGATTCATGACTTTGTCTCAGTCATCTGATCTTGACTCAAGTTAGATCTTTAGACTTGTCATCAGTCCGATTATTTATTTATGACATCGACTCGATCTTGATCACCTTCAGATTTATGGCATTATCCCAGTCATCTGATCTCGACTTAGGTCAGATCATATTCAGACTTGCGACATTAGTCTGGTCATTTATTTATGACCTCGACTCGATCTTAGTCACCTTCAAACTTACAGTATCATCTCAGTCATTTGATTTTGACTCAGGACAGATCATTTTCAGACTCGTCACATCAGTTCGATCATTTATTTAAAATCCTTAGTCTTGGTCAACTTCAGACTCGTGGCATCATCCCAATCATGTGATCTCGACTCAGGTTAGATCATTTTCAAACTCGCAACATTAGTCTGGTCATTTATTTATGACCTTGACTCGATCTTGGTCACCTTCAGAGTCACAACATCGTCCCACTCATCTGATCTCTACTTAGGCAGATCATCTGCAGACTCACGACATCAATTTGATAATTTATTTTCAACCTCGACTCGATCTTGGTCACCTTTAGACTTGCGGCATCATTCCAGTCATTTGATCTTAGCTCAGGTCAAATCGTCTTCTAACTTGTGGCATTATCCCAGTCATCCGATCTCAATTTAGGTTAGATCACTTTTAGACTCATGGCATTGTGCCAATCATTCAACCTTGGCTTAAGTTAGATCATTTTACTTTTGACACAAGGTTTAACCTCGATCAATTTGACTCGTCGATTTGACTTGAATAGAGTGGGTGTCTAGGTCTTTACATCATCTTTGTCTAACAAAGATATTCAAAAAGGGGTAGCTGTAGACACCTATTTATGTTCGGGTCCAATTAGGCCCATTTATGTCTGTGCGCAATGAGGCCTATCCGTGTCCGAGCCTAATTAGGCTCATTCGTGCCCAATTACACAGATTTTATTATTATTATTATTATTATTATTTTCTTTTCTTTTCTTTCTTTGGTATCTTTGTATATATTATAATATTAATGTCACTATTATTATATTATTGTTATTATTATATTATTATTATTATTTATATTTTTATTTATATTTATATTTTTTTTCGTTCTTTTCTTTTTCTTTCTTTTCTTCTTTCCTTTTTTGTTCAAATTCACATGTGAACAATCGAAATCAGAATCCCTTGGTCAATACAGAATTATGTCAATGTGATCAAATGAAATTTTAGACCCAAAAATCACACTGGACAGAATGCAATCCCATGATTCAAGCTTGGGATTGATCTATTCGTTTCCTAAAGTTATTCCTAGGACTGCCTATAAATTGGATTGATTTTTCAGAGAAAAAACACAAATATTTAAAGAGAAATTATTGAGAAAAAGTTTAAGAATTTTTTTTGGCAGAAAGGGTTCTAGGAGTTTAATTCAGAGATTTTGGGTTTAATTTGAGGCTGTGGGTTTGATTTTAGGTTTTTGGATTAGAATTAGGGTTCAAGACGATTCTAGGAGGTTTTGGGGATAATCTAGGCAAAATTTGTAAAAATTTGAGAAAAATAGAAATCTGGGTTTTTTTGGATTTTTGGGAAGAACATGAATTTTTTAGTGAATTTTTCGGTGATTGTTTGAAGTTTTCGACGAGATTCTTGTGAGATTTCCAAAATCCCATAAGTTTTTCAAAAATCATGGGTTTTCCAAATTTCAGTTGAATTTTTCAACAAAGTTTTCAAAAATCAATGGGATTTCTAGTTTCGGTTAAACTTTTCGATGTGTTCTAAGAGGAGTTTTACAGAGAAGAGAGAGCTTCTAAGGTTAGAGAGAGAGGGGGCAGAAGGCATCTGAAGAAAAACACTGAAAAAGGCCATTTATACCGACTCAAAATGACGCTGTTTTGGAAAGCCTTAACCTACGGGTGACCCAACAAGGCTCTGCGTGTTGACCTTGGTCCTGACCCGACTCGATTGCAGGTATTTTTTTTCATTTTATTTTTACTTTATTTTTAACCCATTTTATTTTCTTTATTTTTTATATTATTTCTTTCCGGTTGTATTTTTTTAAAAAAATGTTATTTCTATCATTTTATTTATGAAAGAAAAAAAGAAGAAAAATAATTCTACAAAAAATAATACACAAAATATCCCTTCAAATAAAAAAATAAAAAAATATTTTTAAATAATATCATCTACACTATTAGAGGATTGCTTTGAAGTGAGTTCTACTAAACTATTGGGAGGCTTCACTAATTTTTTTGAAATAAAAATTAATAAATCTAACGACGGAGCTTTTTCAGAGTGAGACACTACTCTATACGAATACTCTTGAGGTGAGAGCATTATCCTAAATTGTTACTAAACTATTGGGACGATTTTAGGATTAATTTTCAATATGAAATTATTTGGTAAATCATAAAAATGATCAAGGTTTGGATAATTCGAAATCAAACTACTACCATATTTTGGATGGATGTCGTGGGGGTGCTACAATTTTTTTCATGTGTAACCGACTCTTGAACCTAACATCTATTTTGTAGATCAGATTCAATTATGTGCCAAATCATACCTAAACAAAAAAAGATTTATAACGACTCTTTTTATCCATGTTTAAGTAGTAGGGCAATGATCTGTACGTTATGACATATTTAATAAATTTTTATTTAAATTTTTAAAAGTGGGACCCATTTTATACCAATCTTTATTTTTAACCTTTTTTTTTCTCTTTTACACTTTTTATACATTTGTTTTAGATTTTAAAATTTTGGACCCACTTAATACTAAAGTTATGCAATGTATTTGCATTTGTTTTTTTTTTCTTATTTTCTATTATTTTCTTTTTTTATATATTTAATAAATATTTTAAAGTTTAAAAATTTTTTTGTGTAACCCACTTGATACCTAAAGTACGTCAAGTGTTAAGTTATTTACTTTTTTTATTTACTTTTACTTTTTCTTTTTTTTGCCTTTTAATTTTGACTAATATATTTTAATGTTATAAATTTTTTTTAGTGATTCTTGTTCGACATTATTGATTAAAAAATAGTTTTTGTTATCTATTTAATTTTACATTTATATATTTATATTATATTGATTAAGTTATTAATTGATAGCTTAATTTAAGATATTAACATTATAAACTCAATTTAGATGTTCATATGGCAATCCGATAATCTCTTTTTTTTTTCTTTTTTTTTTTCCTCTTTCTTTGTTTATTTCTCCTTTTTCCCTAATTTTTTTTAATTTTTAATTAATTAAGTTATTATTTAATACTTTAATTTAATATATTAATATTTTAAGCATAATTGGAATGTTATGTTTTATCCTAATGAGCTCTATTTTTTTTTTTTGTTTTTATGGTTTTTAAAGTTAAATTAATTTTGTTAAAATATAAATTAATGGAAATGTTCACATGACACCCTAAATTAGCTTTTTATGTTTCATTTTTTTATTTTTTAATTAGATAAATCTAAAATAAAATGTACCATTTCGTTCTATTTTTAACACTTGTACATTTTTTATTTATTTTTACTTTTTACTTTTTATTTAAAAGTTTTCAAATAATTATTTTTATAAGATAAAATATTACTTTTTAAGTATTTATTAACAAAATTATTATTTGACATAAAAATAATTTAATAATAATGTAATTATTTATTAATTTTATTTAAAATAAATTTAAAAAATTAAAAAATTCGTAATATACCATTTTAAATTTAATATTTATGATGATAATTTTTTTCTTCTACAATTATCTCATCGTCATCGTTATTTTTACATTCAAGCATATATCTTGCCACTAAAACATTACAATAAATAATATTACTTTTATTATTTTTTCAATCTTACAAAATTTAATTCACCGCAATCCAAATGCATCCTAAGTCATATTATTTTGGGTCTTAAATGATCAGTTGGGCTTAGAATAGGTTTTAAACCAAAATCAAAACCTATTTTCTTTTTTTTTTTTTAATGTTATTTCTATTCTCTTATTATCATTTTGTTATTTATTTTCTAGAAATATAAAAAAAAGAAAAAAAATAGAAAAAAAAAACTATAAAAAAGTAATTGGATTAGGAAAATTTGAAGGAAAGTTTTGAATCAAAGTTTTTGACAATGCAATTAGAAAAGCGTATAAATTTTTTTTTTCTTTCAACTTTCAAAATCTCATGTCAATCTGTTAATCTATTTCAACCAGATTCATCCTTATAAATTCATCAACAATGAAGATAAAACAACAATTTTAAATTAACAGAGTCCAAAAGATCAACATTTCAATACAACTACCAACAGCTGTCACATTAAACTCAATCACCTAGACCCAAATTTCCTATTGAATTACCCTCAGCCGCCAACACCATTGATAACCACGGAAATACAAACGAACCACCAACAACATCACTAGCATAAAAACACACTCAGATGCGATAGTAAACTAAATATCATGCGAAATAGAAAATTAAAAGAAATTGAAATAATGCAATAGCCAAAACAGAGTTAACCTTAATGAAGTAAATTAAAAACAGCGAATTAAAACTAATGCAGAAACTAAAAACATAACCTACAGCAATGCATGAAAATAAAATTGTGTAAAATCTAAGGCAAAAAATAAAAATTAAAAAAAAAAAACAATGTGGTAGAATTAAAATTTAAACCTAATGCAGGAACAGAAAATAAAATAGAATTACATCTATATATGCAGAAACGTAAATTGTGGTTGTAGGATTTAATTAAATTACTAATATTGTAACTAAACTAAAAACAGATTTGTATAACCACAAGTCCATGCCTTTTCCTAAAGTCTAAGCTAGCTATTTATAGAATTAAGAATACAAGAAACTCTAAATAGAGAAGTAGAAGTGGTTGCTTGTTTTGATAAGATCTTTTTATGGTTCAACCAAACATGAATTCTTGAATGAAGAAGTTTTTTTTTTTTTTACTTGAATCTTTGTTGTGCTAATTTTTCAGCTTTCTTTAATGTATGCAAACTGATTCTTAGAAAAATTAAGTGCTGACTTGTCTTCAATCTTGTTGACTTAGATAGAATCTTGAGGACGTAGATAGGATTTTTATGACATGTCCTCTAGCCGGCACTTAAAAATATAAGATAAATCTAACGTGGCATTCTAGAAACAATTCTTCAACTTGGAGTAGGTTTTGTGCTTCTTGGATAATTCTTAGAGTTTGCCTTCAAGTAGGACTCTTCTTAAAAGAGAAGAAAATCAATTCTGAATTTAAATATCATACGCATGCCATCCATTCTTTAGAAGATCTTTATATATCCATTCAAATCCTACCTTAAGTAGGAATAAGTGCAATCCATGTATATATAAGATTTCCAATTCAATGTAGGAAAACCAAGGGTTGTTAGAACTTTTTCAATTTGAACAAAATTGTCAAGTCATCATGCCACGTAAGCCTCCAAGTCATCTCTCTTGGCCAATGAAAAAAAGACTTACTGCTATATCATCTAACAACAATCCCATGCATACGCACATATATAAGCTACCATGCACTTGCATTCAACTTAAAATTACAAATCTGACCTTAAATATAATCGAACTTTCCTTTATTGATTCTTGCATAAATTTTTTGAATTTTTCATCAAGATTGAACAATTTTAACTCCCATGCTTCAGCTAAGCAAATCATGCACAATTTTCAAACTTTCATTCAAGAATTCCAAAAATTTCCAGAATCAACAAGAACATATAAAAAACAATCCAAGATTTATTCTAATGTATCAAAAACTTATCAAGATTGATCAAGAATTTCCAAAATTCTTCAAGATTCATTAGAATTCAATATTTCTTTCAAGATTTCCTACAAAACAACAAATTAAAAACATTAGGAGTAAAAAGATCATTATTTCACTATAAATTAACCAAAAGTAACTCATTTAAGTACTAAAAATAAGTATAAATAACTCTATTTTATAAAGATCAAAAGAATAGAAAATAAGAAATAAGCTATTGGGGTTTTGGGTAAAAAGTGTTTACTTGGGATTTTTGTTTGGTGATTAAGGTTAGATTTAAGGGGAAGTTTAAAGGAGAGGTTCAAATTTGTTTTTAGCATTATGTAGATGATGGAAAATAAAGAAGGATATAACTGGCAGTGATGGTGATGACTTTAAAAATTAGGGCTTTTCATAGGGAAATTTTGAGCTTAAACTTAGTAAATTTTTGTGATCTGAGCTAAATCTTGCTTCATTTTACTCCAAATGTGTCATTTTCAATTTTGTAGGAAAATTTTGAGGAAAATGAATTTTGGCACAAATTGGAGCAAAAATGGCGAAAATTATGCATGAAATGCTTGAAAGGCATGCAAGCCATGTAAAGGTTCTATTCATGCAAGAAAATAAAGAAAGAACAAGTTTGCTTCAAGGAAAAGACCATTTGAATTCAAAAGAGTTTGGAAGCAATAAAAAGAGATCAAAGGGAGATTATGTATCTATTTTAAATCATTGCTAAATCTACCACCTCAATCTTAGGAAATTTAAATTCAAATGATATGGCATGGACAACAAGGCATGGATGACTTACATGGACCAATCCAAGCACACCAATCGACCACACAAGTATACAACTAAGCAACCTCACTCCTAGTCACCATATGAGCTTCACTAAAACAAGAACACTTTTAAATTCAAATGAAAAGTTTCGACCAAGCTAGAACTATCTAGTTCATCCCACCTCCTTATGGCCCTTTACTATAAATAAGCACTTTAAACTCATTTGTAAATCATCTCATTTTTCTCCATTTTTTAATTATCTTCTAGTTTTGACTTGGAGCTAAATTTTCTTATATTTTCTAGTTAAGTTTGGATAGGGTCACAAACTAGCCTAAAATTTTTGTTTTCAAGCTTTCTCATTTTTAATCCAACTTATTTTCAAGCTTTCCTTTTTACTTTTCATGCAATTGTCCAAGTTCATTTCCAAGTTTATGCATTGCCTTTCACTTTCTTAAAGCTTTTGGTTTTCTGGCCTTTATTTTATTTTACATTTCTTTTGTAAACTTGTTGCTTTATTCTTTCCCATTTGGCCAACCTAATTGTGAAGCATTTGTGAAGCACTTGAATTGGCCTCAAAAGTATATCACTATTTGACTACCTTGCTTTTTACTAGCACTCATTTTCAAATCATCCAAATATAAGGTAAAAAAGATCAATTTTGGTATGTGGTTTTCCAAACATCCTCAATATAATCATCATGGAATGATACTCACGCATCACTTTATTGCTTGATAATGATTTGTGCACTTGTAGGTTTAAAAAGTAGCAATTAAGTTTTTAGCATTAGTGCCAAGGATTTTTTTGGTGCAAGATTACCAATATCACTACTAAATCTTTTTCATTTTAATTTAGATTTTTATTTTCTTATTCTAATGGGTTCTTTCTTTCTTTTCTTTTAATGTCTAAATCTTATTATGGTAAAGCTAGAACCTTTTAGGAGTATGTCAAGCCATTATTTGATTATTCTCACATTCAATCATCGTTCCATAATCCAAGATCGAGGAGTATTACTGAAAGGTATGGCTTAGAGCCCATTACAGCCATAACCTCACAAATAGCCTTTTTAACAAAAAAGATAAATGCTCTTGAAGGGAATTTTAAGCCTAATCATGTCCATTTAGGTCAACGCCCATTTGATAATATCCATGGTAGGAAGTACTATAGTGATAGGTGTCGAGGTAATCGACAATCCAACTTTTACTCAAACACCTATACTTAAAGTTGTGAGGAATATCTTCATTAGCCATAAAGAAGCAGTTAATGACTATCATTTAGTTCAACATCGATGAATACTCATACTTAGCCTATGGACCCTCCATTACATATTTGCCTCTACCATACTATTTACCACCATAATACCATCCATTACCACAACACTTTTCATCATCCATATAGTATCATTCACCACCACCACCTCCCCAACGACAAATGAACCAAACTTGTGAAGATATGTGTTTTTCTCCATTCTTCAAAATTAAGTCGACATGCTCCAAACTTAAGTTGCTTCCCTTACAAACATTAAAGTGTGGGTTGAGCAATTAACTAATGGCCTTAGTACTCATATTCAAGATACTTCACCTAGTAATATTAAGTCTAATCTTTCATGGGATGGAAAGAAAAACTATAAGGAGCAATCTTTAAAGGAGAATAAATAATTGAAATGAGATGTTGTGTATTTTAATAAGGAGCCAAAATTTGTTATGGTGGTAGAAGAAGAGGTAGATAATCATTTTAGTGAAAAAATTTTTTGAGGATGATGAATCAATTTTGGGATCTGAATTTTAGGAAAGGCATAGCACTAGTCTTATTTAAGTTGAACTTGAGCCTTTTAGTCCACCCATGTCATTTTCCCATCTCTGAAAAGATCAAATTAATGATAATTTGGAAATGAATGTGGTAGGTAAGTATGTTGATGAGGGTTTTTTACTGGATGATTTCCTCAAACCTTTAAAGATATCCCTTATTAACCTTTATAGAGCTAATAATGTCAAAAAGTTGAATGATGATGAGATTGAAGAGTTTTTAAAATGCTCAGATTTTGAAGATGATAATGAGAATGTTTCCCAAATCTCTAATCCACAGCTTGAAACCTTAGAGACCTTATACTTTGCGCTGATTATACTAAAATTTTAGCATTTTTTTGCTTATTTTTAGTACAATTTCTCTTGATTTTTAGCTTGATCCCTAAGAATTTTGGCAAAAATATTCCTAAATGCATAATTGTCTCATATGTAGGTGAAAATATGAAAAAAGAGGAAGTTTGGAGAATTTGGATCGTTTTGAAAGATTTATGATGGTAAAAGTTGGAAAAGGTCATAATTAGTGTGATTGTTCTATCTTGCCATCTAGGGGAGTTCTCCTTAACCCTTTCTTTTATGATTTTTTTAAGCTCAAATGAACTTCATGGAACCTTATTTCAAGTTTAACTTCTCATAATTTTCATTTGAAATTATCTTCTTTAGCTCATTAGTGCATTATTACCTTTGTAGTATCTTTGTACATACTAAAAAGGTATTAAGTGCATTAGTGTAGTTAGAAGTTAATTTTTAATTGCAATTTTCCAAAATTTTTCTAGTGATTATAATGTAAAATTTTCCAAAATTGTTCACTTAATAGCTTGAAATTTGGTAGCAAAATGAAGAGGAAAGTTCTTAAGATAGGCTGCCAAAATGAAGGAACAAAATTGCTAGTGTGCAGGGTAGCAAGCTTTATGCGACCAAATGCAATGTTGGTGCCCTTCTTGGTGATTAAAGAAGACCATTTGCAGTTGTTGAGGTGGCTGTTTGAAGGCCTCCCATTGGTCATAATTTTAACTTCTTGGAGTGAAAATGATCATGGGAAGAGGGCTTGAAAGCCAAAGGAACTAAATGAGCCAAAAAAGCAAGCAAAGGCCATGGAATAATGGAGGAAGAAAGATCTAGAAGCTGGCAATTACTTAGATATTTTTGCTGAGATTTTAGAGGTTGAATCATCTTCCATTAGCCTCCAAATATAGAGGAGTGGCCAGCCAAAAAAGGAACTTTTAGATAGATTTTTAGATTTTAACTTTAAGTATTCCTGCACTTTTATTTTTTTTTTCTTTCCAAATAAGGCTATTTGGCAAACAATTTTCTTTTACTCTTTATGCAAATTTAACTTTCTTGCATCAATTTTCAATGTACTTTCAGATTTTTCTCAATGAAATTTCCAGATTCTCACATTCTCATCTTCAATTTTCATTGATTTCACTTGGATATCAAATCTGTTTTTCAACTTGCGATTTTGACCTCTTTGCAATGTTTTGATAAGATCTTGATGAAATCCAGCATATTTTGAGCCAAGATTTTTTCTTAGGTTCATGACTCACAGATCTTCAAATCTGAAAAAAATTAGCTTCACATTCGATTTGCATAGTTCTAGAAAAATCTCCAAAATTTCAGCTAAACATTAGTGCCAGAGTTGAACTTTGAATGAGTGACAACATAGAAAGGATCTTCTCTCCCTCTTGGCATTTAGTTTGAAATTTTTTCACTTGACACTCTTAGATCTATGTGTTTACTTGTTAATTCTCATTTGATTGCACTTTAATTCATGTTTTACATGCTGTTTGGATGATTTTCTTTGTAAGTGTTCTGTTTTTCCAGATTCTGCACTAGTTTTGAATTCTAGTTCATTGAACTTGAATTTCAACTATTTGATACAATTTCTTTATTGATTCATGTTACAAACTTGTAGATCTAGGTTATTTTAGCTGAATTTAAGTTCATTTAATTTGAATAATTTTAGATCTAATTTTCTTGCTACAAATTTTGTTTTTCCATATTTGAATTCTTATTTTTGATTTCATGTGTTCTAGTTAGTTTTTGCTTTTTTGCTTCTAAAATTGATCTTCAATCCTATTTTGATCTCAGTTTAGTTACTGTTTTTACAATTTCTAGTTTAAGTTCATCCAATTTGTTGAAGTTTAGACCTAATTTCTTATTGAGTTTCAATCATTTCAAATTTTGCAATTCATTTTTTATTTTTACTAGCTCATTCAAACTTTATGTTTTTGGTTCCTTATTTTTCATTTCAATTCTGTTTTTACTTAGTTAGGCTAATGTATTTTACAATTTACATCTTGTTTGGTTTATTCCTTTAGAATTTTCTTAGTTGGAAGTTAAAAGCAGTTAAGGTAGTTAAAGTTAGTTGTTGGTTAGTTATTTTGGTTATGTTCACTTAGTTACTATTTTACTTGCTTCTTGCAATTGCCATTTTAAAACTGTAGATTAGAATTACATTTTAATTCATGTTTAGTTCATTGCATGCCATTTTAGTTATTATTTTTGCACATTCTTTTGTTTTACTTAGTTTACATTTTACATGCTTACCTCTTACTATACTTGAGTTAAATGCTTTGTTTGATTTTTTTTTTTAGTTATCCTTTATCTGATTGAACCAACTTTAGATAGGGTATGGGGATAATAGGTATTTAGGTTAGAAATCTCTTTAACTAATCCTTATGGGATCGACATCTAGGCTTTTTAGCCTCTATTATTATTTGAACTACCTGTGTGCTTGCAAAATTACCCTAATCATGCACTCACTTAGATTATACCACCCATGGAGGAATCTTTCACCTTAGAACCAAAACCTATACATTCAATGGTGGTACCTCTCTCACTAACATTGGAACTAGTACCCACCTACCTTAATCTAGCTAGTGCTATAATGAAGACATTGTTAGCGGTGGGACACATGTCCACTTTCACCATAATCACTGAGTACCACGACTTAGAGTTTATTATTGAAGATGTGGTAAGGAGAAAGACCACTAAGTGGGTGGATGCTGGTGTTAACTATGGGGTAATCACATAACCCCATGAGAAGAGAAAGGTCTAGCCATAAATTATAACTAAAATATTGCTTAGGAGGCAACCCCAAGTTTTACAATTTCTTTGTTAATTTGTTCTTTTTAGGATAAGTATGCTTTGATTTTGTTTCTTGTTTTTGTTTTAGTAGGAATAAGGAGTACTCGAAGAAGCTAAAGAAGCCTAAATAATTCAGCCTCAAGGAGTAAAGATAAGGGACTATCTCTTTTTCCTTTAACATTTACTTTAATGTGTAATTCAAATGTGGGGGAGATATCCTTCTGGTGCAAAAATGTTTCAAAAATTTTTTAAAAATTTTTTATCCTTGAAAATCTTTGTTTTCAAAACAAATTGACATGGTTGCAATTATGATAATGCTTTCCTAGTTAACTTTTCATAATTTGATCATGATTGACTTAAGTATAATCCTAAGAAAAGTATAAATGTAGTGAAAGCTTAAAATGATGTCATGAGCATGATTTCCTTTTAATTGTTAATTTTCTTGTTATGTGCACTTTAGCCTTGATCTTTGACATGCATTAGTCTTTGTGAAAAGTTATGTAAGTATAAAGTGCATAGAAATTTAAAGCATGAGTGTTATTTTAGAATTTGCCTACTCATCTCTCGAGGCGAAATCCTAAACTAAATTAAAGACATGATTTAGGCCATCGTTAGACAGTTTGAGCCTTTAAAGCCGACCCATGCATGATTTATCCTTTGTCATCTTGTTTTAAGCCTATATCATCCTTTCCTTGTTTAATCAACCACATCAATTAAGCCAAAGCCTTTAGGTAGTGTTTTAGTATTGGGTGATCACTCTAAAAACCATAATAATTTACACATGGTGATTAGATCACTATATTTGGTAAGCAGTCGGTGATCTACGTGACAGTGATCTTGGATCACTGAAAGTGATTAGATATTTACCTTGGAAGGTGATCTAATTTCCATATAAAAGAGTAGGAAACTTTTATCGCTAAGGTGAATTGATATATAAAATTAACAATAATCAATTTTATCCATTTAATATGTGAATTAAAAACTTGCTGCAATTTAAAATTATAATTATTTTATATTATAAAATTTTATTTTTAAATTAATATTCATTATAACAAATTTAAAACAATTTGTGTGCTTTTTTTTTTTTACTTTTTTAATATTTTATATATAATATAATATTTTAATTTTCTTTTATTATGAATTTAATAGACTGGTTTTATTTTCTAATTTAAAATATTTTTTTACATAATTTATATTATAAAAATAAATTTACCAATCAATAAATATATTTATTAATTTTATTATATTTTATTATAAAATAAATAAATATTATTAATATTTTACAAATTATTATCTTTAAACAACCTTAAAGTTATTAATTTGTGTAACTATTACAATGTGCATGGTTTTCTTTGTACTTTAAAAAAAATAATGTTTGATTTTTGGTATTACCAAACATAATAATTTTTAATTCCTAAGAAATAATCATTGTTAACCAAATAAAATGATTTCAAATTATAAGTGTTAAGACCACCCTAGTAATTACATTACCATGGTGATCTTGCAAAAGATACCAAACGCTACCTTATGATTTATCTATCCTTTACTCACCTAAACCTCTATACTTATGGATACCAGTGACTAAAGTAAGAGAACTATATATATTTGGGAGGTAGAGAGGTAAAAGGAAGATTGAAAAAAAAATGAAGTTGTAAAAATAAAAGCCAAAAAATGGCTATGCAAAAAAAATGAATAAATAAAAAGTCAAAAGAACAAAAAAAACCCAAGTTGTGAATGGGCATCATCCTTGAAAAAAACTCCAAATAAGAAAGGTGCCTTAACCTTGAATAGTTTCAAAAATTTTTCAAGTCCAAGAAAGATCCAAGATGCATAAGCAAAGGGTTCTCAAGCCTAAAATATCTTTTCTCATACCTTTGACCCAATTCTCACATTACAAGCCAATAAAGACCTATTGATCTCAAGTTAAGTATGTAAGTTTACATTAATAAAAAGAGAATGAGGAAAGTAAACTTATGAAATATGCTCTATCTTTAAATTAATATGAGATGGCATATTTTACATACTTTTTTCTTAGATTGCACGCATTTATTAGAGATATAGATTAAACACACACACATGGAAGTTGCAAGAAATTAGAATCTTACTCTTGAATAAGTTTTATGTTCTATCTATGTTCATAATTGTCCATAAATTTTACCATAGTGCATGATTGGAAACTTATAAGACTTTGACTTTGAGTCCATATATTTTGATTGTTAGCATGATTAATTTGGGATTGTTTTGCTTAAGGACAAGCACAAATCTAAGTGTGGAGGTGTGATGACTTTAAAAATTAGGGTATTTCATGTGGTAATTTTGAGCTTAAACTTAGTAAATTTTTGTTATCTTTGCTAAATCTTTTCTCATTTTTCTTCTAAGGTGTCTCATTTTCAATTTTGTACGAAAATTTGGAGGAAAATGACTTTTGGCACAAATTAGAGCAGAAAAGACAAAATTATGCATAAAATACATGAAATGCATGCAAGCCATGCAAAGGTGACAATCCAATTTGGCCAACATCTCTAGCCCATTTGAAGATTTAATCTAAGATGCCCCATTGTTTATAAAGGGTTCAACTCATGAAAGAAGAAGCAGTTTGCTTTAAGTAAAAAACCATTGGAATTCAAAAGAGTTTAGAAGCAATCAGAAGAGATCAAAGAAAGATTGTGCATCAATTTCAAATCATGGCTAAATCTCCTACCTCAATCTTAGGAAATTTAAATTTAAATGATGTGACATGGATAACAAGGCATACACTACACACATGGAACAATCTGAGCGAACCATTCGACCACACAAGCATCCGCCAAAGCGACCTCACTCCTAGTCACCATTTGAGATTCACCAAAACAAGAACACTTTCAAATTCAAATAAAGAGTTTCAGCCAAGCTAGAGTTATCTAAGTTCATCCCTCTTCCTATGGCCCTTTACTATAAATAGACACTTTAAGCTCACTTGTAAATCATCCCATTTTTCTCGATTCTTTTTTTTTCTTCTAGTTTTGACTTAGAGCTAAATTTTCTTGTATTTTCTAGTTAAGCTTGGATAAAGTGACAAACTAGTCTAAAATTTTTGTTTTCAAGCTTTCTCATTTTTAATCTATTTTCAAGTTCTTTTCAAGCTTCCCCTTTTACTTTTCATGCAATTGTCCATGTTTATTTCCAAGTTGATGCATTGTCTTTCACTTTCTTAAAGCTTTCAAATTTTTTTGCCTTCATTTCCTTTTACAATTTCTTTTGCAAACTTGTTTCTTTATTCTTTCCCATTTAGCTAGCTCTAGTGCTAGCAATGACCATCTTGTGAAGCACTTGAATTGGCCTTTAAAATATATCACTATTCGACTACCTTGCTTTCTACAACCATTCATTTTCAAATAATCTAAATATAAGGTCAAAAAGATCAATTTTGGAACTTGCTTTCTAAACATCCCCTATATAATCCTTGTTGGACAATACTTGTTGTTCATCATTTTATTACTTGATAATGATCTATTCACTTACAGGTTTAAAAAGTACCAATCAAGTGGCTAAACAATGGATTCAGTCTTATAGCATTTTTTAAGTTTTATAAACTCATAAATAATAGAGATAAACAACAACTCCAAATCAACACAATCTAAAAGATCAACATTTTGATACAACTACCAATTGCTACAACATTAAACTAAATTACCTATGCCCAAGTTCCCTTTTGAATTACTCTCATCTGGCAAGATCACTTATAGCCTTCGTACTCTTTGCACCACGAAAATAAAGATGAACAACCAAAAAAAAAAATCACTAGCATAAAAACTCAAAAAGATTTGATAGCAAAATAGGGAAAGAACAAAAAATAAGAAAAAGGCTATCAAGGTTTTGAGTAAAGTGTTTTCTTGAGATTTTTTTTAGTGATTAAGATTGGAATCAAGAGGAAGTTGAGAGGAAAGGTTCAAAGTTATTTTAAGCATTGTATAGACAATGGAAATAGAAGAGGAAATAAATGGTAGTGGTGGCTAAGAAAAGGATTTGTTCTTAAAGCATTTCTTAGTTTTTTAGGTGTTTGGATCGTGAAATGGTGAGCAATGGATAGAAAAAGAAATTTCTAGGCTTGGCTTGGGTTTTATGGTGACTGAAAAGGGTATTTTATGAGGTGCAATCACCATTTAAGTGTCAATCCCTAGGGTTTTATGAAAAGTTTTAGGAAAATTTAAGGTTTGAATAAGATAAAAGAGATTAAAATAGGATTTTGGGTGAAGTTTGGAGTTACTCTGATACTGACGAGTGATGATTGATGATGAGGAATGGCTATAGCGATTATTGGCAAGAATCTAGGAATTGATGAGTTCTAAAAATTTAAAAAAGTTTAGAGAGAGAAGGTAAATGGAAAGTAAAATTGAAAGCTAAAAATAAAAAAGTAGAAAAGAGGAATTTATGTAATGAATGAAACAACACTGTTTTGAAGCTTATAGTGTTAGATCTTTTGAGATTATGAAGCAATCCATGTGCCAACCTTACAAACTGTAAATACCTAATTTTGTCTAAGTAAATTCTAGCTAGTTGTGAGGCCTTTAAAGTTCAATGCAATTCAAATCCAACCTTTGTTTATTGTGGACAAGTTTTCAAAATTGAATTTTAAGTCAATCTGATCCAAATGTCTCATAGTCAAACAAAATCAAATTTGACCAAAATTAGTCAAATTGGGTCAAACTTGGGTTACTTTGTCAAATTCACAACCAAATGGGATAATAAGCCTTGGGGTTGAAATCTATGATTTTAATACACTAAAAACCTTGATTACACTTCAAGAAGGTTAAAATTATGAAAATACCTTTTAAAGGTATTTTTGTAATTTGATTTTTTTAAAGTTAATTTTTTGTGAAAACTTTCAGATCATGTTTAAATATCAATTTATGATTTTTTTTATACGTTAAAAATCTTGATTACATCTCAGAAGGCGTGAAATTACCAAAATGTCATTTAGGAGTATTATCGTAATTTGACCTTTTAAGGTTGGCTTTTAATGAAAACTTTTAGATCATGATTTCATATTATTTTATGATTTTTGATGCATTAAAATCACAAAAACAAAGAAAGGATCATAGGTTTCCAAGAAAATCACTCAAAAAGGTCAAACTTTTACTAGAGGTAAAATGGTCTTTTCATATTGTTATAGCTACACTATAAGCTAATTTGTGTTCTATATTCATTGTGGACCACTAATCTTTCAAGAGGCTAGATTCAATGGTGAAAGGAGGTTGATTGCAAAATAAACTTAGAGGGAAGATAGGAGCCCATAAATGGAAAAATGATCAAAGGCTAAAAAGCATTTGCACGAGTTTTATATTCATCATTTAGGGCTAGAAAAAAGGGGAAATGAGACAGCAAGTAGTGAAATGAAAGGAGAGAACTTTAAAACCCTAAACTCTACGCCTTAAAACCAAGCAAAGAACCTAAATCCCAAATCACTATGAAAACCCTAAACCTTAAACCATCATGCAAACCCTAAACCACCATGCAAATGCTAAACCCCAAACTACCATGCAAACCCTAAATCCTAAACCACCATGAAAACCCTAAACCCTAAACCACCATGCAAGTCAAAACCTTAAACCTTAAACACTAAACCAAACTAAATTTGTAAACTAAACCTTAAATCTTAAACCAAACTTTAAACCCAAAATTAAACCCTAAACCTTAAACGATAAGCGAACTCCTAAACCCTAAACCAAAACTTAAACCTTAAACCATTATGCCAGCTAATCTAGGTTTAAAACCTAGGTGTCAACTAAACTAGGCTTAAATTTGGGTGCCAAATAATTTGATCTTAAAACTTGGGTGATAGCTAAACTGGGCTTAAATCTTCATTGATGCTTAAAACCTAGGCGCCAACTAAATTCAGTTTAAATCTTTTCTCGAGAATTTGTGATCCTTATTAGAAATGAAAAAGGTGAAATTTTTTTTTTCTAAATGGATTGTATGGTTTAGCACACTCAGGGGTTTCTCCATTTAAAGGTGATAAAAGAGGCATATACTTTTTCTATGTAGGCTCATAGATGAAATATAAATTTTTTAAAAAACATGAATCCCTTAAAAAGCAAAGTTGTTGAACACTTTCTTAAACCTTCAAATGTCACATTTTGATATATGTCAAAGTTAGCTGTAAAGGCTTTGAATTTTTTAAAGGTTATTTGGGAATGAAAAAAAGTTGAGATTTTCGAAATCAACCCTTTTCAAACTTTCGAAACTTTTGATATCTTAGATTTTTCATAAGGTATGGCTTATCTTTGTTTACTATCCACCTCATTTAGTATTAGGAGTGGCCTTCAAGATTTGCTCTAAATTACCTTTTTTAAGGTTTTCACCCTAAAGTCACATTCATTTTTTGTTTTTCTTTTTGTTCTCTTTTTTTCTTTTTTAGTATACTATGCACTTGAGAATTCAAACTTATCTAAAAAAATAGTTAAATTAATGGAGATGAATGTAGAGGCCATAAATGCTTTGACTAAAGACAAAGGTAAATGTGCCCTCTTACTTTGGCATTTCTTTCATGATTTCATTTTGGGGCACTTAGAAGATGACCAAGGCATGGCAATGTTTGCTCTAGCAATTTATGGTATGGTGATCTTTCCAAAAACTTTGGGATATATTGAATTGGTAGTAGTTGATCTTTTTTAACAAATCAAGAGTCAAGCAATTAATCCCATTCCAGCCATCCTAGTTGAGACAATTAGATCATTGAACTTTTGTTGTAGGAATGGAGAATGTTTCATAGAGAGTGCATAATTACTATTTGTCTAGATCAAAAGCCATTTTAGATGCAAGAAAAATGCTTTTTCCAAGCCTTATCTTCGAAATAAAGCCCCAATCAAAGAATTTTACGAAAGGCAATGGCCAACATTTAAATCCAAAGAAGAGTGGGTAGCATTCTTTTGAAGGCTTACTAGTGATCAAGTTAAATGGATGGCACTTTGGATGCTTTATGTGCCAATGTTATATCAGGGTGGAGATGATCCGTGGTATTGCTTTTAGGATTGTGGGGAGTGGTAAATTACTCTCCACTAATGGTGCTAAGTCAATTTGGTGCGAAGTAATTTGTCCCTGCCACACATGGACTCATTTTAGTAGAATTTGCCTATAGAGAAACGAACTCATAAAAAATAACAGAACAGTCAGTTCAGGTATAGAAGAAAACATAGAGGCTAAGACTAGAACCCATTATCGACAAAGTCACCCCTGATTACTTGATTTGGAAAGCAAAATATTCTAGAGATATTGCGCTCCCTCCAAATGACTTTTCATTCCACCAAGTAGACCTATGGGCAAAAAAACCATTGTCAGAAGCTGAACTTGTTAAGCAAGAACTTGAAATAGAAAAAGAGAAATTGAGAAAAGAAAATTTGAGACTCCAAGAAGAGATTAGACAATTGAAATATGAAACAGAAGCATGAGAAAGCAAACTAAAAAAGGTGATGGAAGATCAGGATATGGCCCAAAATTATCTAAAGGATTTGTATAAAAAAAAAAACAAGAAAATGCAAATCCAATTAAAAGAGGGAAAAAGTGCTAGATTTGGTGTCAAGCAGCAAAGGGAAATGATTGAGCTTCAAGAAGAGATACAACATTAGAAGGACAAAGCTAGGGAAAATGAGAAAAAAACCATCAAGATTTTTCGAAAATAACAAGAATTGGAAGGTTTGTATTCAACAACTTCAGCAAAATTGATGGAATATCAAAAGGATAATGTTACATTGAAGGCTCAGATCGAAGATGAAAAAAGAAAACACCGTGAAATGCAAAAAAAAAGAAAGAATCACTATTTCAAGTAATTCAAGAGATGGAACATCAATTGCAAAACCACAAAGATCATATTTCCATAATCATCAAAGAATGGCAAAATAGAGAAGCAGATTGGAGATGGATGCTTGTATGAAATGGAAGGCAGAGAGTTTGGGAAGGCAACAATTCATAGAGCATCTGACTAGTCAAATTGGCAAAGCAATAAGGAAAGCAAGGGACATGGTTGAAAGATTGGAAGCTTTAATACAAGAAATCAACCCGACTGGAAGTTATGGGCAATGTTTATTGAACTTTTTAGTTGAAACCAAGGATCATTATGAGTAAATTAAATTTTTTTCATGGCTACAATGCCTAAATGATAGATTCTCTGTAATAAAAAACTTGTTGGAATCAATGAAAAATTCTAATGTTTGAGTTATGTCTTGGAGTAAATACCTCTCAAAGCATTCATGCATACATTTTGCATATTTTTCTCAATATTTTACCCCTTTAAAATGATGTTTTTAGAATTCAAATAAAATTGCTTTGCTTTCACAAAAATAATGACTCGTAATTGTTCAAATTATGGTAATAAAGGTTTAACGATAGCTCAACCATTAAAAGTTCGAAACCAATCTGCTTGCCACCCATACCATATACGATCACAAGTTAAAATTATGGAAAATAGATAGGCAGCTAGGATAGAGAAAATGGAAAAAGCTCAGGAATATATGTGAGAACGGATGGCTAAGATGCAAAAGGAGATGCAGAGACAAATGATAGAGTTGAAGGAGTTTATGGGGGGCATGGCCAAAGAAAAAGGTGTTGCTGAGGCCTCTACTATAAGAAAGAAAAATCGACCTTATGAAAACGACAATGTCAAAGAAGAGCCATTTTACCTAGCTGAGTATACATGACTTCATGCTCGAGCTCCTTAAATGATGTATCCACCACCTATGGTAGACCACCTTATCCTTCTATGAATGTGAATTTACCTACAACCAATAACCAAATCAAAGGCAATTTGAACGTACCATAGGATGTAATCCCATTGATCCATTTCTTATTCCTAATTTAGATGATTCTAAAGAATGAGAAAAATTAAATGGCATGTCAAAATCAAGAGAAAAAAAAATTTAACACAAGTACGAGTTGTTAGAAGAAAGACTGAAAATCATTAAAGGAAGAGATATTTTTGGCATCATTGATGCCAATGACCTCAATTTGGTCCTGGTTATAGTAATCCCACTAAAGTTTAAAACTCTTGATTTTGAGAAATATGATGAAACTAAATGCCCATTAGCCCATCTTACAATATTCTATCTTAAGATGGCAAGTCACACAGACAATGATAAGCTTTTGATCCATTATTTTCAGGATAGCCTTACTAGATTTATAGCTAGGTGGTATGTCCAACTAGATAAGAGTCACATAAATTCTTAAAAAGACTTCGGTAAGGTTTTTCTTGGCCAGTACAAGCATGTATTAGACATGGCTCCTAATAGGTTACCATTGTAAAACATGGGAAAGAGAACTAATGAAACTTTTAAGGAGTATGCCCATAGATCGAGGGATCTTACCACATAAGTATAGTCGTCTTTGACTAAAAAAAAATAACAGTGCTTTTTGTTAATACTCTCAATGCATTATATTATGATAAACTTGTTAGCAACATAACGAAGAATGTTACAGATATGGTAATTTTTGGTGAAATGATAGAAAGTGCCATCAAGAGTGGTAAGATTGAGATAGGTGATGCTTCTAGTTCCAAGAAAGTAATGCCACCTAAAAGGAAAGACTAAAAGGTACATGTTGTAGCTCATAGAAATCAACCACCCAGAAATCTTATCCCATATCACCCCTACCCAACCTACCCATTTTATTACCCTACCACACACAACATTTCTCAAGGTCCATACCTATATCAACTGGTACCACCATTGAGATTCCCATAAAATTTTCACCCTTGCATGCCTATTTACGCTCCTGCACCCATAGCCTAACTTGTTGTTCAACCAAGTAGTCTGACAAGCAATCTTAGAGATCTAAAAGCCACTTAAAAGAAAACTCCCCTTGATCCTATTCTCATGTCTTATACTGATTTGTTCCCTTAATTGGTAACAAATCATCTCATTACACCTTACCCCATAGAAACGTTGAAGCCTTCATTCCCTAAATGGTATGATCCAAATGCTTGATGTGATTATCATGATAGGGTTGCATGTTATTCCATGAAAAATTACATAGCTTTTAAGTATAGATTGTAGCACTTCATCAAGATAGGATACATAAATTTTGACACCAGAGGGAAGTAAAATGTCAATGAAAATCTTCTACCAAACCACGTTGGGCCAACAATCAATGCAATAGAAGGTGGTATGGCAAGGTATGTTAAGAGAAGTGTTGATGAAGTTAAAACCTCGATGGGTCGAGTGTTCAAAAACCTAGTCAAAGTTGACATGCTTCACCTAATTCTTTCAAAATAAGAGATCCATCATGAAAACTATGATCCAGCCCAAACATGTATCTATCACATGAATAGGGTAGGACACTCAATTTAGAATTGTGGTATATTTCACAAGGTCTTGTAAATGATGATGGATTTGTCATTGGTCAAGTTTTATGAAGAAGATGATCAGAATATGGTGAATGCAATAGAATGAGGGTCTTCGGGGAGTATGCCCTCTAAGTTTATGCTTAAGCCAGTGACAATTTATTATAATGAGAAACCAAGTGGGGTGCAAGGGTAGTCCTTAATTAATGAAACAAAATGAGGATTTTCAGAAAATATGTTCTTCAAGTTTGTTCCTAAACCAATAACTCTCTTCTACAACCTAAAACCAAGCTCAGTAAAAGAACAACCTATTTCCTTTCCTATGAAACCTATAACAATTCGAGTTCCTAGCCCATTCCTTTATCAAAGTAATAAAGCAGTACTATGGAAGTATAATTATAATATCATGGCACAAAAATCCAATGACTGTCAGGTTATAAATGACTTAAATGACAATATTGCAAATATAACTGAGGTAGGTGGAATGACGAGGAGTGGAAGATGTTTTACTTTTAAAATGATAGAGAAGGCTCATAAAGGAAAAGCTAAATAAAGAAAAGAGATGTTGGAAGAAGAAAATAAGACTTATCTTGTAGTGGCTTAAGATGCACAATATAAAGAACTTGTCACTAAAAAAAAAGCATGTGAGTTCTTAAAGTTTATCAAATATAATGTGTATAGCATAGTAGAGTAGTTGAACAAGATGTTTACTTGAATTTCTTTGTTGTCGCTGTTGTTGAATTTTGAACCACATCAAAATGCCCTACTAAGAGTGTTAAATCAAGCATATGTGGATGTAATATCTCTATTGAGAATGTTAACCATACTGTAAGGAGTATTATGGCTCTAAATTTCATAAATTTCAATAATGATGAAATTCCATCAAAGGGACGGGGTAGTACCATGGCCCTTCATATCACTACTATGTGCAAAAGCCATATTATAGCTAAGGTTCTTATTGACAATGTTTCTTCAATCAATTTCATGCCCATGATTACTCGAACAAAATTACCCATTGATGTATCACATATAAAGACCAGTCACATGATAGTGAGGTCTTTCAACGGGTCTCAAAGAAAATTGTTAAGGGACATTAAAATACTGATGCAAATAGGGCGATGCACTTTCACTATAAAAGTCCAAGTCATGGACATTTTGCCATCTTATAGCTACTTGTTGGGATGACCATGGATTCATATGGCAGGAGCTGTCTTGTCATCTTTATATCAGATAGTAAAATTTATAGTTGAGGACCACTAATTAGTGTTTTTGGAAAACAGGACTTGTTGGTAACCAAGCCCATGACTACTCCATATGTAGAAGTTGCAGAAGAGGCATTGAAGTGCTCTTTTAATGCCTTTGAATTTATTAATGCAACTTATGTGAGAGAAAGATCAAAGGTGCCTACTCCATGCCTATCAAGTACAATAATGATGGTCATTAAACAAACTCTTGGTAAGGGATGTCATGTTAGATATGGACTTGGAAGGAATCTGCAAGGAATCAATGAGCCACCAAGAGTATCTGAAAACAAGGAAAGGTTTGGATTAGGATTTAAAATCATTGTAGTAAAAAAAAAAAGAGCCATGGCTGAAAGAAGGGAAAAGAGATTGGTACAGCTTAAGGGACATGAGCTAGAACATGAAAGAATAATCATCCTCTATCTGAATGACATATTTCATTCAGGTGGACATATCCACCCTAATCTGTTAGAGGACACACGAAGGGAACCAATGCTGAAAATAGAAGAAGCTTTTCCTGAACTTTATATTTATATGGTGGGAGATGTAGCAACAATTGTTCAGAAAGATCAGCCTCTTGTTTATCCATGTTTTTTAAGTGAAGAGCTGAACAATTGGAAATCAATAAAGTTGACAATTATCCTTAAATCTTTCACAAAGTAATGTAGTGAGTTAATTTTTCCTAATGATTATAACTAAGAGCATTTGGAAGAATTTTGTACAGGCTTATATTTTCTTTATCATTTTAATAAAATGACTAGTGTTTTACATTTACATTTCCTTTATTATTTCATTTCTTCAAAATTACAATTTCTTTTTCTTTTTCTTTTCCCACACATAAGCCTACATAATTTCAATTTCACCTTTTTTCAGGTTTTCAAATAGTAAATACAAAGATAATCATGATGACAATACAAGATTTGACTTTGAAAAACTTATTCACATTGATGAACTTGATAATGAAGAGGATTCAGATGAAGATAATTTGCCCCTTAATTTATTAAAATTCATGAAACAAGAAAGGAAAGCTATTGAGCCTCATGCAGAAGCTACATGCATAATCAATTTAGGTGATGAGGAAAATAAGAAGAAGGTTAAGATGGGTACATCGCTTTCATAAGCAGAAAGAGAAAGGTTGGAAGAATTGCTTCGTGAGTTTGTTAATGTGTTTGCATGGTCATACGAAGATATGCCAGGACTCAATTCGGATATCATACATCACCAATTGCCATTGAAGCCAAAATGTATGTCGGTACAACAACAATTAAGGCACATGAAGTCAAATATATTATTAAAGATCAAAGAAGAACTAAAAAAGTAATTTGATGCAAGCTTCTTGAAGGTAGCCTAATATCTAGAATGGGTAGCTAATGTGGTCCTAGTGCCTAAAAAGGATGAAAAAGTTTGGATGTGCATAGACTATAGATATTTAAATAAAGCTAGTTTGAAAGACAATTTTCCTTTATTATATATTGACACTCTTGTAGATAATACTGCTAAGCATTCCATATTCTCTTTTATGGATGGTTTTTTGGGTATAACCAAATTAAAATGGCCCCTGCTAATATGGAAAAAACTATGTTTGTTACCATGTGCAGCACATTCTATTATAAAGTTATTCCTTTTAGATTCAAAAATACAAAAGCTACTTATCAAAGAGCTATGGTAACCCTTTTTCATGACATCAAGCGTAAAGAAATAGCGATACATGTAGATGACATGATTGCAAAATCTCATAAGGGAGAGGACCATGTTACAACTTTAAGAAGTTGTTCGAAAGACTATGGAAATATCAACTCAAGTTAAACCCAGCAAAGTGCATATTTAGTGTTAAGTCAGGAAAATTGCTAGGGTTTATGGTGAGTGAAAGGGTTATTGAAGTTAATCTAGATAAAATACTTGCCATTTAGAATTTATGCCTTTACACACACAAAAAGAAGTAAGAGGTTTTTTGGGAAGGTTGAATTACATTTCTCACTTTATTTTTTTAACTTATTTCTAAATATGGCCCAATTTTCAACTTGCTTTGAAAAGATGATCCCGAAAAATGGCATGAGAAATGTCAATATGCCTTTGAAAAGATTAAAGAGTACTTGGCAAATCCACCGATGTTGGTACTACCTGTTGCAGGAAAACCATTGATTTTGTATCTTAAGTTGTACAATTGTTTTATGGGTTATGTGTTGGGGTAACAAGATGAAACGGGCAAAAAAGAGCAAGCCATTTATTACTTAAATAAGAAGTTCATTGAATATAAGTCTAAATATCCCTAATTGACAAAAATGTGATGCATATTGGCTTGGATAGCCTATAGACTCAGGCAATATATGCTATACCATACTACTTGGTTGATAGCAAAATTGGATACTCTTAAGTATATTTTTGATAAACCATCATTGTCAGGTAGGTTAGCAAAATGGCAAGTCATGCTCTCTGAATATGATATTGTATATAAGTCACAAAAGGTGGTCAAAGGAAGTGTGATAACTAAATTCCTTGCAAAGCATGCAACTAATGACTATGGGCCTATGAAATTAGACTTTCCTGATGAAGATTTAATGATCATAGCCCAATAGTAGAAAAAGGAACCAATCAAAAAGCCATGGAAAATGTTCTTTGATGGAGTTTTAAATGCTTTGGGGCATGGGATTAGAGCAATTTTGATATCCCCTGGTTGGAAATTATTATCTAAGCATTGCAAAGTTGGATTTTAATTGCACCAACAATGTGGCAAAATATGAAGCATACATAATGGGCTTGCAAATGGCAATCAAAAGGAAAATTGGAGTGTTAGAAGCCTATGGAGAGTCAACCTTGGTAATCTATCAACTACGTGGTGAATGGAAAACAAGAGATTCAAAGTTGTTATAATACCAAAAATATGTGATAGATTTGATCAAAAATTTGAAAAAGTCCAATTTTATCACATACCTCGAGAAAATAATCAAATGGCTCCTCTAGCTACATTGGTTGCAATGTATAAAGTAGGTGATAAAATGAAAATCCAACTTATCCAGTAAAATGTGCAAGGATCATTGGTGTACTGTTTAATTGTTAAAGAGGAGATTGATGGCTACCTTGGTACTATGATATCATGTAGTATATCAAGAACCAACAATACCTAAAAACGCATTAGAAAATGACAAACAAATTATCAAAGGATTAGTTATGGAATTTTTCCTTGATGGAGAAATTTTGTACAAAAAAAGTCAGCATCAAATGCTACTAAAATGCGTGAATGCTATTGAAGCCAAGAAAATATTGCAAGAAGTGCATGAAGAAACTTGTAAAGCACATGCAAATGGTCACATGATGGCTAAACAAATTATGAAGGTAGGTTATTATTGGTTGATGATAGAGAGTGACTGTATCAAATATGCTAAAAAATGCCACAATCCCTTTACATGTTCTTGCATCTTCATGGTCGTTCTCCATGTAACGGATGAAAGTAATTGGACATATCACTCCAAAAGCTTCAAATGGACGTCGATTCATCTTTGTAATGATTGACTATTTCACAAAATGGGTTGAAACAACTTCTTATGCTAATGTGACAAGGGTAGTAGTATGTAAGTTTATAAAAAGAGAGATAATATGTCGATATGGCCTTCCAAAAAAGATCATTTCTAATAATGCTCGTAATTTGAATAACAATATGTTAGCGGATGTTTGTGCTCAGTTTAAAGTAAAGCACCATAATTCGGCTCCATATCACCCAAAGATGAATGAAACTATAGAAACTGTCAATAAAAATATCAAGAGAATAATAGAAAAAATGACTGATACTTTTAAGGACTAGCATAAAAAGTTGCCTTTCGCACTACATGCTTATACAACATCAATGCACACATATATTGAGGTCACTCCTTTTTCAATCATATATGGGATGGAAGTTGGGCTGCCAATCGAGGTAGAGATTCCTCATTTATGGAAATAGATTTAGAGGAAGTGGAATGGGTCCAAAATCGCTATGAACAACTAAACCTCATTGAAGAGAAAAAGCTCACAGCTCTTTGTCATGGTTAGTTATACCAAAAAAAATGATGTGAACACATGATAAAAGAGTTTGATGTAGGCACTTCCGTGAGAGGGAATTAGTTTTAAAGAAAATTCTTTCGAATCAGTATGATAATCAAGGAAAATAGATGCCAAATTGAGAGGGTTCATATGTAGTTAAAAAGGTTTTTTCAGGTGGAGAACTGATCTTGGCAGAGATGGATAAGGAGAACTTACCAACCCAAGAAATTTAGATGCTGTAAAAAAGTACTTTGCCTGAGAAGGAGAAAAAAATAGGAAAAAAAAAACAAAAAAAAGAGAATAAAAGAATAAAAAATGAAAGAGGACTCATAACTAAAAACCCAAAAAGGGCAGTTTGAGTCGAAAAAAAGGATCTAAGTTGAAAACCTAAAAAAGTGGCTTAGATGTAAAAGAAATATCCAAGTACAAAGGGGCAATGTCTAATACAATGAACTTAGAAGGATCAAGTGTATTAATGAAATGGGTTTTAAGAGAAAATTTTTGGAATATTGTTCATGATTGTTTGAATATTTACTATTTGAGTATAATTCTCTTGTTAAACTAGTGTTTAAACTTCTCACTAGACATGTCGTTGTACCTCATATAAATAAATATTCACCTTTCTTTAATTTACCTTGCTTTCTAACAATTTTCATTTTTTCAAATAAAGGAAACACTAATTCATTACACTTTTCATGAAATTTGAAATATGATAAAAGATTGATAATATATGTAAAAGATTCTATATTATTTTATGAAAATCAAGGATAATGAAGTTAAAAGATACAAAAAAATAAAAAAAAGGATGAAAAAAAAAGAAAGATTTGGAAAGGCACCTATTTTCAAATTCATCAAATCATAGTGAAAACTTATAGGAAATAGTGTTGGATAAGGATCAACAAATGATCATTATAGTTTACGAAAAAGTAACTCCTAGAATATGCAAACCAGGATTGAGAATGATGTTTTGAAGAAAAAGAAAAAATGAGAAAAAAGGAAAAGAAAAAAAAATGATTGATGTAAAGAACCTTGTTACCACAATTTGGAAACGTTAAACTGGTTTTAAATAATACTTGCATTGTATTCATGAATTACATTTAATATATCTTTAGAAAAATTTTGAACTTTGCTTTTCAAGGAAGAATCATTCAAATAAAGGACAGAAGTATGAAAAATGATTTTTGAAACAATTACAATTTGTGAAATTCTTGAGCCTTGACATCATGAGTCATTTTCAAACCAGTTTCAAAATAAAAAAGAAAGAAAGAGAAAAGAGAAACAAGATTTTAAAGTTTCTAAGCCTCCATTTAAGGAGAACCATTTTCAAACATGATTTTGAAACCTCTGTTTGGGAGGAGCCATGTTCAAACAAAGACCTTTAGAGTTTCAAAAATCTTTTATCAAGGGAAAGCCATTTTTAAAAAATAATAATTTTAAGTTTCATGGCCTATGATTGGAGGAGCATTCAAAAGTTTTGAGATTTGCAAAACATTTTAATCTCAAAACTTTTAAAATTTTTAAAGTTTCATAGCCTCTGATTGGGAGAACATTCAAAAGTTTTGATATTTGCAAAACATTTAAATTTTTAAAGTTTCATGGCCTCTTATTGAAAGATCATTCAAAAGTTTGAAGTTTGCAAAACATTCTAAATTTTTAAAGTTTCATGGCCTTTGATTGGTGGAGCATTCAAAAGTTTTGATTTGCAAAATATTTTATATTTAAAGTTTCATGGCCTTCGATTGGACAAGCATTCAAAAGTTTTGACATTTCCAAAACATTTTAAATTTTTAAAGTTTCATGGCCTCTGATTGGAGGAGCATTCAAAAGTTTTGAAATTTGTAAAACATTTTAAATTTAAAGTTTCAAGCCTCTGATTAGAGGGACATTCAAAATTTTTTGAGATTTAATCTTTAAGACCCCCAGTTAAAAAAAAATCTCTTAAAAGCATCATCTGGATAAAATTATTGTATATGTCTGTACATTATTTTTTATTCTAAAAAATATGCAAAGAGGGGTAACTATAGACACCAAATTTTGTTTGAAACATTTTAGCATGGTTAAAGAAAACCCATTTGAAGCTAATAAAAAAAAAGTCCTTTTAAGAGTCCATAAAATAAATCAATATTTAGGCCTAATAAATAAAATCCTAAAGTCAACCCTAGTCAAAATTACATGAAACTTAGACAAAAAGAATAGAACAGGGGTCAATCTTCAAAGTTCACACCTTAATTGAAATCAATATGGTTTAAAATTAAATTTGGTAATTTTTAAAATATTGAAAATTTTTATTGCACAAGGGGAAAGTACAAAATTATGAAAATGCCTTTTAGGGGGTATTTTCGTAGTTTGACCTTTCAGAGGTTGGATTTTCATGAAACTTTCTAGATCTTAGTTTCAAAATATTTCATGATTTTTGGTACACTTGAAATCATAGCAGTACCTCGAGAAGTGTAAAATTACCAAAATACCCTTATAAGGGTTTCTTCATAATTTGGCCTTCTCAAGCTCGAAATTTCTTGAAACATTTTAGATCTTAGTTTTATAATATTTCATGATTTTTGGTATTTTTAAAATCTAAAAAATTACCATGGAAACATTGATTTATGAGAAAATGGCCTAAGTATTGAAAACTCTGCACTAAGGGTAAAATGGTCTTTTCATGGGTTTGGAGGGCATTAAAATTCAACCTTTGCAGTGAATAATGTGAGCCATTGGATCTTTTATTGATTTTGATCCAATGGCCATAGGTGGTTCCTTGAAAAAAGAAAAAAAAAGAGAAACTTTGACCCTTGGATGAGATTTCATCTAAGGGTCCATATTGATCAAGATTGAGGTCTTTTTGAAAGGGGTTTGTTGAATGAAATAAAGAGGCTAGAAGGTGTTGGAAATAGGAGAAGGTAGGGGGAGAAAGAAGGGCCAATGTAAAAAAAAAGAGGGGGAAAGAAGCTGTCAAAGAAAAAACGAAAAAAGAAAGTTAACCGAATAGAGAAAAGGGTGAGAAGAAGATAAAGAAAAAGTAAAGGAGAGGAGTAGAGAGGCTGCCGAAAACAAAGAAAAAGTTACCAACAAAAGAAAAAAAGAAAGGTCGGAAGAAACAAGAAGAGCAAAAAAAAAAACACTAAAAAAGAGAAAGCTTGGAAGGAAAAAATGTGAAAGCTTTGCAAGGAACTAAAAATAAGGCTATAACTTTTGAGAAAATAGAGAAAAGGTAGTTTCTTTTGATCCATTGTTGATCATTTCACATGCGCACAATCACTTTTATGTTTTTCTTATAAAATTTATGAAAAAAGGTCACTCTTTGAAACTCATTAGTTTTCATGTTGTGTTCTTGCTGCATATGTTTGTTCTCATGTAGTACGGTTTCCTGGTACTTTTCTCATTTTGCTTTTGTATATATATCTTGCTTATGGGAAGAAAGGTCTAAGCTTTCGCATGTTTATGGTCTTTCTAGCATAATGACTATTCTTGGAGAGGATTTTTGAGAGAAAATGCTAAAGTTTCTTGGTTATTGGTTTTCAAGTTCATAGGTTTTTTACAGACTAGTTATGTTTTTTTTTCCTTTCTTTTCTCATATCTTCTTAAAGCTGGTTTTTATGGTTGATATCCTTATGTGTGAAAGTTTACAAAAGCTTAAAGTTTCATATTGACTTCCTACTTATTGGTACTTTGTCGCACGAGATATGCTTGCAAAACTATATCAGTTGCATGGTTTGTGGTTTCTATTGCATGTTTATGGCTTATAGGGAAGCTTGAACCTTTAGATTTATTGTCTTGTATATTGATGGAATAATATAAAAAGTGGTCCCATTGTTAGTAGAAACATAGCCATAATATTAACATCATATAGGTGATAAAAAGGCCACCGCGTGAGGGGGCCATGAAGATGAGATTGTTGCACTACTTATAATACTATGCATTTTTTTTTTTAGTTAGGTACAGGATTTTAGTTAAAACATAAAACATCAAGTTTATTCCTAATAAAGATTTATTTTCATGTATGTTTAAGTTTAACCATGCCTATATGTATATTTTTATGTTGTTTAAGTTTACTTGCAAGTTTAATTTTATACATTTTTAATTTTCTCATTAGTTAGATTCCTATGTTTGTCTTAATTTAATCTTTCATACTTTAATCTATGTTTGGCATTTTATTTACAAAACACAAGTTTCAATAATAAATCGAATGAAAATTCCTGAGGATGATATTTTAGAGAAATTTGAGTAGTGGTTCTATAAAATGTCTAGGTGAGAAAATTTTTCTAAAAATACTACCAAAGTAATGGAGTATTTAGAAAAATATTCAATAAAAGGTGTCATTTGTCAATATTTCCTAAAATTTTGATAGATGTTAATAATAATGTGCAGTGACTCCTTTAGTAATAAAATTGGTGTAATCAAAGTTTAAAAATAAAAATAATTAATTAAGTAAGAAAGGATAAAGTGAATAAAAATTTTCAAGGATGGGATTCTAAGGAAGTTCGAGTAGAGATTCCTAAGAAATCGTTAGGAGAGAAAATTTTTCTAAAATATCGTCAAAGTTTTAGGGCATCTAGGAAAATTTTCAATAAAATTTTTATTTATTTGTTCCTTTCAAAAGTGTTTGGAAGATTAGTAAAGAAGATTAAAGCATAATCAATATTTTTGTATGCATATTCTACTTGATTGTTTACATTACATATTCTTATGTGCTTAAAAATTTCTAAGGATAGGATTTTAAGGAAGTCCAAGTAGAGATTCCTAAGAAATCTCTAGGTAAATTTTTTTTTTTTAAAATACCGCCAAAGAATCGAGCTATATACAAAAATTTTCAATAAAAATTTTATTTACTTTGTTCCTTTTAAAGGTGTTAATCATGATTGGAAATTGATTAAGTCATAATGATAATGTATGTTTCCTCTGCATATTTTACTTTATTGTCTTGCATTGTATGATCTTATGTGCACATAAAAATTTTTGATAATAAGACTCCGTGAAGTCCAAGTAGTGCTTCTCGAGAATTCCCTAAGTGAGAAAAGTCTTCTAAAAATTGTCAAAGTATTAGAATATTTAGAAGTTTCTTTTCAACACAAAGAATTTTCATTATTTAATTATTTTTCTTAATTGGAACAATTTTTTTATAAATAAAAATGTTTTGAAAAATAGATGTGTTTGTAGATAAATATATTATTACATGACTTTCAATAATTTTCAAAATCATACAAAAAGAAATCTTCGAGGATGAGATTCTAAAAAATCCGAGTAGTGATTCTTTAGAAATCTTTAGGTGAAAAAATTTATCTAAAATGCTGCCAACGTATTGGAGCATATGGATTAATTTTTGATAAAAATTTCTTGTTTTCTTACAAATGAATTTTTAAAATATTATGTGTCTTAAAAAAGATATCATATCTTATGTTTTCAAAAATAAATACATGAAATAAATATGAACCACCAAGGATAGGATTTTTGAAAATTTCGAGTAACGATTCTTAAATGTTCCTTAGGTTAGATGCTTTCTTTAAATATTGCCAGTGTATTGAAATATTTTTAAGAATTTTTTTTCAATATAAGGTTTTTATTTATTTTTCCAGCTTACTCAAAATAAAAATGTGTTTTTTTAAGAAAATTAAGGAAATTAAATTTTACATATCAAAGTTAAGACCATTTTTGTCAATATTAAAGGACAACACATAATTAATTGGTACCATTTTAAACGGGCGCTATGGGGGTGCTAATCATTCTCCACACGTAACCAACTCTTAAACTCATATTATTTTTCACAGACTCAAAAATTACCTTTTTAATAAATTTTAATTAATTTATTAAGAAGGTAAGTTTTAATAGATGACCAATCACACCTAACCAAAAAAGATTTGTGACGACTCTATTTCTTTTGTTTTTAAATTCATCTAGTGGTCCCTAAAACCGTTACGATAGTTATGGCAAAAGGTAATGTCAATGCACTTTTGAAGAACGATAGACTAATTAATAGTAAATTATTCTAAAAATTGTCTAAGAAAATTAGTTATTTTATTTTGTACTTTAATATTTAAAGATTGAAAATTTTTTTAGGTTTTTTTCCATCAATCTAACAAAATTTCTAAAATTTTTTCTCACCTTAAAAGTATTCAAAATCTCATTTATTTTTTGAGTAGATTCTATTGTCTGATTTATTAAGTATTTTGAAAAAAAAAACCTTAATTATAGAATTTTTATTTTTAATCCTTTTTCTTTAAAAGGAATGTTAATTATTGGTATTGAAGTTTTTTTTTCTAAGTTTTCTATCATTTTAGAGAATTTAGAAAAACAAGCTTCTCATTTAGAAATTTTTTTGAAAATCAACTATTTTTAATTTTTTGGAATTTCTTCATTTGTAATTTCCATTCATTTTCAAAATTTTATGGAGATTATAATTTATTTTTATTTAAAAACAAATGTACATTATTTTTTATTGAATTTTTATTTACATTTTTCATTATTTTAGAGAACTTAACTCGTGTATTTAGTTTTTATTTTTATTAAAAATTAAAACACAAAAATTTAAATATACCACAAAATAAAATAGAATAAAAAATAATAAAAACAATAAAAAGAAAATGTCAATTGTAGTCAAACTTACAAATAGATTAGGTCTATGTCACAACATGCAGTCTAGGAACCTAAGTAATGGATGTGGGAAAGCAAACAAAAACTATTTTTGAAAATCAAAATCGATGAGTCACTACCAAATTTTTCTAGGATGTGATTGACCACCCAAAAATTTTAGCTTTTTAATAAAATATTTAAAACAAGTATAAAGTTTATTAAAAAAATATTTTTGGTTTGCAAAAAAACAAGGTTAGGTCTGAGAGTTGTAGACACCTAATTTTTTAGGAATATTTTATCACTTAAACCTTGGCTCAGTTTTGCAATTAAGTCATGATCATAACTTTTTAGGCTCATTACTTAGACCATTTTTAAATGCCCTAAAGTGAAACCCGTTATATTGACCTGAATGAATGCCTAATTAGCTTGATAAAAGGCCTATTATTAAAAACCAATTAACGGTCCATTGTTGGCCATTAAATAATAATATAAAATATAAAATATAAGAGATAAAGTATATATAAAATATTAAAAATATATAAAAATAAAAAAATAAAAACCAAAAAATCAATAAATAATAAATAATAAATAATAAAAAAATAAAACGTTTGGCCCAAAAAGACAAAGAAGAAGAAAGAAGCCTAAATAAAATAAGGCTAAAAAAAGCTAAAACTAAAAAGGGCCCACAATGGTAAAACAAAAATAAAGAAAACATTCATGAAAATGGCCCACTCACATGCATGCAGTAAAAGTGGCCGGTTAATGTGACAAAAGCAAACATGGGTTACATAAGGCTTGAGCCCACGTGAAGAAGTTAAAAAAACTGAAGCTGATAGTACATGGAAAACGTGAGACGTAAGAAGACAGCAAGCAAAAAAGCGGACGATGTAAAGTGGCTGCTTCAAAAAGAACCGGGAAGGGGCATGAAAGAGGATGGAGAAACTGAATAAGAGTATAGGTGGAGGAAAAGAAAATTCGAAAAAAAAGAAAACGCAAAAAGAATGGCAGAGAAGAAGAGGAAATCATGAAGGTAGCAAGAAACTGAAGAAGAATGCAGAAACCTGCACCAGCAAAAAAAAAAGGAAAAAAAGAGAAAAGGAAGCAGGCGGGGGTGATGGTTTAAAAGAATAAGAAACTCGGGAAAAAATGCAAAAAAAGAACTAAGCAGTAGCAAAAAAAAAACTATAGCAACATGGGCAGATTTTGGAAGAAGTGACAGCAGCTAAAATCGGGAGGAGGCAAAAAGGAAACCTGAGCAACAACCAAAAAATGATCATAATAGCTAAGGGAAAAAGGCAGTAGCGCCAGGCAGAAAAAAAACAAAAAGAAAAGGAGCAAAAATGCAGAAGCCAAAAAAATTACAAGAGAAAAAACAAAAAAAAGCTGCAGCAATCGTGAAAAAGAAGCAAGCGTGAAAGAAAAGCACAAAAAATGCAAGTAGCAGAAAAATTGGACAAAAAAAAGCAATCAGTAGGCAAAAAACAAGAAAAGCCAGAAGAGATAAACAAGAAAGAAGAGTGGTGAAAAAAGTTTTGAAAATTTGAAGCTATTAGTTATGTTTGTTGTTTTGTTTTAAGTTTATGACTTGTATAAATGATAGAATCCTTGTCTTGCTGTTCTGTTCCCGTTTTTGGATTTAGATTGCATGTAGAAAGCTAAGAGCTTCATCATTCTTCACGTTGGTTGATTCTCATTTGCATACGTGGGTTGATACGAGACGTCCAAAGTTTCTTTGTCTCATGGTTTTATTTTGTTACAGGCCAAGACTCAACCTCCAAGCTTGCACGGCTCCAAGACCCAGGCATGCACTCATTTGATATCTTAGATCAGCCTAACTATCATAGTTTACACCCTTGTGAGGTATTATCTGCTCTGATCTCCCTGGCCTTACGGTTTTATCCTACAAAAAGTGAGGCGATGTGAACCCTTATATCCTAAGAAGATCTCTAGTACTCAATTGATATGAGATTTATGGCTCCTCTCTAGGACCATGACATGCTCTCTCACTCCAACGAAGGGCCACCGTTCTCAGTGACACATCGCTAGTACCCCCATAGCTGGCTCTGATAATGTGGGATTCATGGCTCCTCTCTAAAACCATGACATCCTTTCCCACTCCAACAAAGGCCCATCGTCCTCGATGGCACATTACTAGTACCCCTAGAGCTGACCTGATACCACTTGTCAGAGGCCAGCTTTGAGGGTACTAACAATGTGTCACCGAGGACGGTGGGCCTTTGTTGGAGTGGGAGACGATGTTATAATCATAGAGAGGAGCCATGAATCTCACATTAGTTGAGTACTAGAATTAGTCTTCGGATATAAGGGTTTACACCACCTCTTCCTTGTAAGGCACTTTTTGTAAGACAAAATCGTGAGGCCAGAGGGGCCAGAACGGATAATACCTTATAAGGGTGTAAACCATGACAATTAGGCTAATTTCAGATACAGATGAGTGCATGCCCGAGTCCTAAAACCGTGTGGGCCTAAGGTTGAGTCTCGGCCAATGATAAGTGATATCAGAGCTAGCTTTATGAGGTACTAAAAAAAGTGCCATCGAGGATGGTGGGCCCTTGTAAGAGTGGGGAATAATGTCATGGACCTAAAAAAGTGTCTTGAATCTTACATCAATTAAGCACTAGAGTTGGTCTTAAGATATAAGGGTTCACACATTTTCCTCCTTACGAGGCATCTTTTGTAAGACAAAACTGTGAGGCCAAAAGGGTCGAAATGGATAATATCTCATAAAAGTGTAAACCATGGTAGGTAGATTGATCTGGGATGTCGAATGAGTGCATGCTCGAGTTGTAGAGTCACATTAGCCTGGAGCTTGAGTTTCAACCCATGACAAGTGGTATCAGAGCCAAGGTTACAATGAGTTTGAGTCCTAATGGTGTTGCTAGAGGAAGATATCCATAAACTCCATATGCTCAAACATTGGTATTAAAAGGTTTGACTTGGATACAGCAAGTATATGATAATATGCAAAAGCAAAACACTTAAGTAGGTGATGTGTTGAGTCAAACTGGAGTGTAGGCTTGAAAGAGCATTAAGACAACCTAGGTGCCAGGTTTAGTGCTGTGCCTTGACTCAAAAAGCATACTAGAGATATGAGATTGCCTGATCCAAATGAGATGTTGATAAGACTTATTCGCATAGCAGAGTCTAGATGAGACTTGATTAGAACTCACAAGTGCATGCCCGGGTCCTAGAGCCTCACAAGCCTGAAGGTTGAGTCTCGACCCATGACAAGTGGTATCAGAGCCAAGTTTACAATGGGTTCGAGTCCCAGTGGTATTGTTAAGGGGAGATTGTTGGTAGATCAAAGGTTGGCCGCATCTATAAACTCTATGAGCTTGAACGTTGGTATTAAAAGGTTCAACTTAGATGTAGTGAGTATATGATAATATGCAAAAGTGAAACACCCAAGTGGGCGATGTGTTGAGTCAACCTAGAGTGTAAGCTTGAGGAAGCATTAAGACAACCTAGGTAGCCAAGTTGATTGTTGTGCCTTGGCCCAAAAAGCGCACTAAAGATGTGAGATTGCTCGGCCCAAATGAGGTGTTGATAGGACTTACTTGCATAGGAGAGTCGCGATGGGACTTGATCAAAATTCACAAGTGAACCGGAGAGATTGTTAGGATATAGCTGACATGTGAGTAAAGAATCTCACATCATTAGAAAGTTTGAATGAGATGTCCTATATATACATGAAGGACCCAAGAACCTAATAGCTTAAGCTTTTGGGCTCAAGTGGTGTCTAACATGTATGTATGGGCTCTCTGATGTACTCCCATAGGCTCCAATTGTGGTTTATCTCCCTAACATATTTTTTTTTCCTTTCCACAAATGGGCTCTCTCTATATAAAAGTTGTGTTGTTCATAAATGTTGAATCTTTATCTTTTTTGTTCTTATAAGAGCTTAAGACCATCTTGTTTATTATTCATGTATTTAGGTCTTACAAGGATAGAAAGATTCTTATCTTGGTGTTTATGTAAATAAGATTTAAAATGGGAAGTTAAACATCTGCTTATTTGTTTTCTTTTAATACATTTCATTTTTCATGCATATTTTATTCTATTTATGCTTACATAGATTTATCTTGTTATGGTTTGAAGTATAATTTAAATTAAATGTACGGTTAATTTCTTTGTTACATAAATTCCCATATTTATGTTAGTTTTTATGTATATTTTAGTTAATTTTCCATGTTTTAAGTTACTTTAGATGTAATTTATTTCTAATGCATTTTAAATACATTAATTTTGTCATGCTTCGTAAAATTAATAACAAGAGTAAAAAATTCTAAATTGTAATAATAAAAACTAATAACAAATTTTTTAAAATCCATGCCTAGATTTTGAAGGGAATTAAAAATCATATTTTAAAACATAATTCCACCTTGATAATGGAATATTATTAAATATTAAAAATAAAATAATAAAATATTAATAAATTATAATAACAATAATAATAGCAATAATACTAAAATTTTTAATGAAAAGGAAAATAAATAAAAATAAAAAAATCTATTTTTTAGAAAAATAGATAAGGGGAAATCTACACCCTAAAACGAAACCCTAAATTAAAATCCTAAATGAAACCTTAAAATTAAAACCTTAAATGAAACCCTAAAATCTTAGATATTAAATGAAATTCGAAACCCTAAAACAAACCTAAATTAAAACCTTAAATAAACCCTAAATGTGACCCTAGTTGAAACCCTAAACCATAGGTAGAACTCGAAACCCTAAATGAAACCCTAAACCCTAAACGAAACCTTGAAGCCCCGGTTAAAACCCTAAATAAAATGTTGAAATCTTAATCCACTTAAAACCCCAAAATCATCCTGAAATTTAAGGTTTTATGTGAAATCCTTTTGTGAAATAATTTGTTCCCAAATGCCATTTAGATGATGAGGCATTTAAGAAATTTTATTTTATTAATAATTTTCATATAATTTTATTTTTAAAATAATAAAATTAAATAAAGAATATTAAAAAAAAATAGAAGAAACGAGATTTTAAATATATAAAGTCTCACTCAAACTCTACTTAGAAGTTAGAGAGTCCAGGTGATCTCTTTATATTTAAAAATCTGATTTTTAAAATTCATATTTTATCATTATTCACATGTATCTTATTTTTAGATTAATGTTTACACCTATTATACACATATATGTTTATTTTAATTATTGATGTTTAATATTAATTATATCATTCTTCATTTTTACTACATAAAAAGTTTTTAAAAAATTAGTTTTAAATAAATAAAATTAAAATAGCATTCCGTTAAATATAATTGTTGATACTCCACTTAAATGTTAGAAGTTAACAATAATTATCATTTATAAAGAGTTTTATTTTATTATTTTTTAAAGGAATGTTACAAAAATCTTAAATGGAAAAGACTATCTTTGAATTCTACCTTTATATTGAAGAATTTAGAGGTATTTCTTTAATTTAAAGATTTTGATAATATTCCTAAATAAAGATTATTAATTGATTTTCTTTCAAAGTAACGAAGGAAATTATAATTAAATTTCATAGAAAATAAAACCATTTTTATTCAAAACCAATGATAGTGCATGATTAATTGGTACTAATTTTATGGGTACTGTTGGGGTGCTAATCCTTCCCCACATGTAAATGACTCCCGAACCCAATCTTATTTTCGTAGATCAAAATTGTCTTTTTAAAAAACTATAAACCTATTTTATTGTTTTATTGAAATGATAAATTTTTGAGTGGCTGATCAGACTTTAAAAAAGGTTGGTGGTGACTCCCCATGTTTTTCACGATTTTAAATTTTTTATCTAGCGAGTCCCCGGACCAATACATTATGACGGCTTAGCCACTCCACTGGGGATAGTTTTGAGAGTCAGGCTAAAAATTTTAAATCATGTGTTATCAAAAGTTTTTAATTTAATTGGTTTTATTTTATATTTAATTTAATTTTCTTCATTTCAAAATTTTAAAAATATATAATTAATAAATAAATTGCATTTTAGTTATTATCATGTTTTGATTTTGTAGATGTGATTTTTTTATGGTATTTTGATACACTACTCTGCATATTTTTGGACACATTTGTATATTCACTTACATGCATGAGCTCTAAACCCTATCTCCGTCTTTATTAGGAGGAAGTGAAATAGCTACGCTCTCATGAGATAATAACCTCTGTATTTGTTAGCGAAGCATTTTCACTCAAATTGAACCCTTTTTGTTTGTAGCTGTAATGGGTGAGGATTGATATGCCTTATTAGTCCATAATTGATGATGATGTAAGGTTTGATTTAGGAACCTTTAGATGAACAAATCTCGACCTAGCATATCATGAGCTATAGGAAGCCTCCCTAAGGTAAAGCCATGCCGCCTTGTAAAAAATCAGCAAAAGCTAGGACACTGTATATATTCTTTTATTTTGTTGTATTATATGGTTGTTTTGTTAGTTTTGTTATTTATTTGTATATTGTTTAATTTTGTTGCATAGATCATATAGGCATTACATTTTAAAAGGGGGTATTTATTTTGGGTTAGTCATTAGTAAAAAAAGTTTTCAAGAAGCCATCAATAGTGTCAACCTTTTATAAAAATTATTTAGAAGTTAAAAGTCATGCTAATCTCTTTCGTAGAACTTACCCAAATTAAGACATGTGGGGCACTTTAATACAAATTGTGTTTAAAGGTAATAATAGTGAAAATAAAGTTTGGATAAAAAAAAGAAAGAAAAGAGAAAAAGAAAAAAAAAAGTTGAAATGAAAAGAAAAAAGGAAAAGTTTGTCATCTTTTTGGATTTCAACATTATATTTTACATTCATCATTAGGGTGATTTGTATATTTTGGGCTGTTCCATTTTTGTATATACATTTGCATCATTATCGTATTCAACCATTCATAGATATATTCTATGTAGCATGCATATTAGGAATTGTGTCATTCATTTAGCAAAAATAATGGCATAAGCATTTTTAGTTTAAACCCTTGAAATAAAACATTTGTTTTAGCAGATATAAAAAGCTAAAAATATGGAGGATCATTTGGAGGCTTGAATTTGTGCATTAGAATGCAATCAAGAGAAGTTTGGTCATGACATTCAAGAGATGACAAAAGAGATCATTGAGTTAAATAAGACAGTTGATAGACTCAAGGAATTTATTTTGGTGCCTTTTTAAGGGTCCTTACCAGTTTTTGCCCAAGGAAGTTTGATAAACTTGTGAAGTCATGATCAATTGATTCTTGTTGGGCCTAGTACACTTTTTAAGCATGCTAAAACACCCAATGGTCTAAGCAATAGTGAAGGTTTGGACAAGATCATGAAAGGGATGAGTGATCTGACCATGCAAGTGTTTGAACTCTAGAATTTGATTTTCAAGACAGAGTTACTAGGTTATACAATCTTCACAAAATGTTTCGAAACTGAACTTGCATTCACATCCTTCTCATGTCTATTTTCAACCTCATTTTCAAGCATCTAAGATGAGGCCCTAAAACTTCATGTAGTTTTTGAGAAGTTTACATCTCTAACCTTTTATTCCCCAACCACCTATTCAGCCAATTTCTCAACTTTGAACCTTTGCACCATCACCAAATTCTCGAACTCCTAGTCAATCTATTGCTTAAAAATTAGCCAAGAAAAAGAAATAGCTAGATCTTATTCCCATTTCATATGAAAAACTCTTTCCTTACTTGTTTGAGAGATACCTTGTTGTCCCTGTGCCTTCAAAGCCTTTAAAGCCTTCATACCCAAAATATTTCAACCTAAATACGAGATAAGAATATGATGGTGGGATTATGGAGCTGTTAAAGCAACTGACATCGGTTAATCAATAGTAATGATCCTTGCCCCCTTCTTATACTATGCATTATGCTCCTCAAAGCAAGGAAGTGAGAGCACCAGGTTCGATAGGACCTGAAAGAGCAGATAAGTTGTTTGTGAAAGAAGGGCTTGTTCTCAAATAAGCTCTTTGCTTTGACATAGATATTCTCTAGATGCCAAGAACAGAAGCAGATAAGATAGTGGATTAGTTTGACAATGAGGGTATTCGATGTAGTAGATTCATTCACAGAGGATTTTCTGTAAGGCTAATAGCTCGAACAGTAACTTTCCTCCAGCTCATTGAGAATTGTGAGGGTTTCAAACCCAAGGTGCAATCATTCATAAATGTGAAATGATTCGATCCAACGACCATAAAGGGTTAAAGAGTTAGAAACAATGATAAAGGGATGGTATGATGATGAACATGGATAGGGTTTTTATTTTTAAGTGATAGTTTGGTTTAGAAAATAAAATGCTTTGAGAATTTCTTTTATTTGTGAAATGTTCTTTTATGTTAATATGGTGTTATCTTTTGAACCTAAATATATGAATTATGGTTTGTCTTTAATTCTTATCCTTTTTCCAATTTTCACACTTTTCACCAAATTGCTTTGTCATTTGCGCATTCATTCATTCATTCATGTCACTTATTCATACATTTATGTATCCACTTGATAGAATGCAATTCATGCGTGCTCTAAAAGAAGGAAATTCTTTTAGAATAATCCTTGCGATATCGTTTAAGAATCAAGAGAATATTGATTTGAAATGAGAGATGAAGAAGATTATCGAAGGACTTTTTGCTTAAGGAAATGATCAACATAAAGGATATAGCTTATGACTCATAAAGGAGGAATCCTAGAATCTAGATGAATAGAGAAGTTATAGTATATTGGAATAAAAGATTCAAGCTATTGAAGGTAGGGATAAATCTTGTGATGCAAAGGAATCCCAACTTGTTCCAAATGTGATTATTTTGCCTAAGTTCAAGGTTCCAATATTTAAGAAGTATAATGAAACTGGATCTCCTAGGACACATTTGGCTCAATATTGTCACAAAATGATTGGGTATGTCAGTGACAAAAAGCTACTTATTCATGCCTTTCAAGAAAATTTGACTGGGCTAATAGCCAATTGGTATTATAGTTTGAAAAGTAGCCAAATTTAAACTTTGAGGGATTTATCTCAAGCATTCTTGAAGCGGTACCAGCACATGTTAGAGATGGTTCTAGACTAATTAACCTTTCAAAATATGAGAAAGAGTCCTAATAAGAGCTACAAAAAAATAAGCTACTAGATGGAAAGAGGTTACATCACAAGTCTGGCCACCTTTAACTAGTAGAGAGCTAAATTCCCTATTTGTGGATACCCTTCATTCTCTTTATTATGATAAGTTGATTGGTAATACATCTTCAAAATTTGTCAATTTGCTATTTGCCGTGGGTAGAATCGAAAATGCTATAAAAAAAAGGGAAGGATTAGGGATGCTAATGGGGAAATTCATAATGAAAGGCAGGGGAATATTTCTTATGAATATCTTAAAAGACAATAATTGAATGGGAAAATAAGATAAACCTCACCATGATAAAAGAAGATTTGATGAATGAGTATTCCTAATAGTCACCATATTATTCCCAACCAATACCTCGAGCTAGTGATTTACCTCAACCATCTCATCTATGTGCTCCAATTTATTTGCCATAAACATTCACAGAGTAAGGGATCAATCTAAGCTATTCACAAAGTCGTAAGAGAAACAGAGTCAAGATGTATCATTCACTTTCAATGTCTTACGCTAAACTTTTCACTTTACTTATCAAAAATCATATGATTTCCATTATCCTTGCAAGACCCAAAAAGCTTCCCTACCCAAAGTAGTATGATCCCAATGCTAAGTGTGAATTCCATGATGGGGTTCAAAGCTATTTCGTAGAAGACTGTACTACTTTCAAAGATATAGTTCAAACTTTGATTGATGTAGGTCCCAATAAGTTTAAAGAACTGGTTAGTGGTTTTAATGATTAATAGCAGTGGAATTGCAAGTCAATGATAATAAAGTTGAAACGCTAAGTGGGGAACTTTTGTTTTTATAACTTTGAATGTCATCTCAAGAATACTATTAGGAATGTGAATTATTGGGTCAACTCTAAATGTTTGCATCGCATGAGTGGACATTTCTTAGTGTTTTATGGATTTATATTGTCATTTGAGGTCTTTTTATTTACATTAAATTTTGGATTTATAGGTTTTCTTTGAAAGAAAAAATAGTAAAAAAAAGAAATTATGGATTTGAATAAAGTTCCAAATAGTTCAGTCCCAAGTTATAAAAAAGAAAAATACCTTGAAAAAAAGAAAGAAAAAGAAAAAAAATAAAATAAGGGAAAAAGGAAAATTGTGAGTCTCAAAATAGTTGACGATCACTATTGGAAATTTCTTAAAGCCTAAACACCAATTTTTAAATCATTCAGTTGATTCCATCCATCAATAATAACCCTTCAAAAGTCTTAAATTTGAATTTGTGAACCTTGTCCTCACCTGATAATGTTATGATATTAAAGAGTGATATTTTTTCCAAGGCAATAAACAATGAAATAGCTAATTTAAAAAGAAATGAAGAAACTCAGATTCCTAGAAGATCAGGCAAACATGACATTTTTTAAAGAACTCAAATGTGATAATTTAATGTGTCAATGTTACACTGTAGCTCTAAAAATTTTTTAAATCAAAGTCACCCTAAGTCCTGTAAAATAACTGTAGATTTGCCAACCTTTCAATTCTTTACCCCAAAGTTGGCCTGGTCTATTGTCTTGGAGGCATGTTAATTAAAAAATAAAAAACCTCATTGCCCTTAAGATAACTTAAGTTATAATCAACCCATATGTTTCCTTTTTATGGAGTGACATGAACTATTTGATACGTTCAATAGGTTTATTCCACATGACCTTTTTACTCGTTCATTCTACGTGATCCTTTTCTTGCAATAATGTTCATTAAAGGTGGCTTGTTAAAAGGAGGCATCTTTCATGAAATGCATTACTAGCAAAGTGAATTGACGTATGAATTATGAAAGGCATGTCAAAAAAAATATTAAAAAAACATAATAGAGAGAAAGAGAGAAAAAAAAAGGCAAAAGATAAAAGAAAGAAAAAAAAAGATAAAGAAAATGGTTATGACATTGTGCACTTAAGAAATTTGAATAAATCCAAGTAAAAACTTGACAAATCCAAAATTTTGGAGAAAAAACAAACAAAAAACAAAAGTCCAAAGTTAAAAAGCCAAATGAAAAGGTCAAGAAAGACAAAATCAGAAAAAAGAAAAAAACTTTTGAAATGAAAAACCTTTCTTCGAGTTCATTTTCCCAAAGGGAAGTGCTTTTCAGTTTAAATGATCATGCTTGAAATGAAAAACTTTTGAATTGAAAAACCTTTCTTCAAGTTCATTTTCCCAAAAGGAAGTGCTTTTCAGTTTAAGTGATTGTGCTTGAAATGATAAATGGCCATTTTTCATCATCTCTTCATAAATGTAGAAATTTATCCCTTATTAACCCTTTCAGCTTGATTAAATTCTTTTAAAATAAACCCTAACTAAGGATCACCTTTTGTACTGGAGTAAAAAATAAGATGCATTTAGGGGTTAAAAATGGTGATATCCAAATAAAATCTCATATGTTGGGGCAAAAGCCCAATATAAAAGTTTTCAAAAGTTTTGAATCCACTATGTGAAAGAAAGGTGAGGAAAAAGAGAAAAAATGAAAGAAAAAAGAACAAAGGAAAAGAAAAAAAAATGAAATGAAATGAATGAGTGGAAAACATAAGAAAATGAAAGAGAATATACCCCAAAGTGAATCTTTCAAATGAAAAAATGATTTTTAGATTTAATTACCTTTAAACATTTATTTTAGGCCTGTCTACCCCCTTCTTTGAAAGCCTCAAACCTTGGCTTACATTACATCCTATGAAAAGTTCATATTGGATCAAGCATGTATGCTTAAAAATAAAAGAGCTTATCTTGAAAAAATGGTCATGAAATCTATGAACCTTCTAATCTCTCCTTATTATTTAGTTTTCTGTTTGGACTGCAATTCCAATCCTACCAAAACTGAATATTCCTCAATGGTCGATGTCAAATCCACTTCATTAAATGTAAAACATCTATATGATAGGTCCCAAAATTGAACAGCTACTCAAATTAAATGTTCATCAATCACTACTGAGATAAAAGATGCAATCTACCTATATTTTTCACAAAACTTTTTCTTCCTAGCTTCACCCATCTGATTCCATATGGTAGCCAAATCATCCAAATTATTCTGGGTAAGACTCAGATGCATTTTTTCTGGTAACCCTGATATGAAACCAATAGGTAAATAATCTTTTTTCTTTTGCTGAGTTCTTGTAGACCATTCATGCACCTCATTGAATGATTAACATGGGGCAGTCACAGAAGAAGAGCAAATTTGTAATACTGTGGGATCCATGAAAATAACTTTGCTGAAAGATGTCTTGGAGCAAATACCTCACTATGTTATTATGTCATGCCAATGTAATTTATGCTAAAAAAACACAAAAGAAAAAAAAAACAAGTCATTAGTATGAAGAGAGAGAAAAAGAAAAATAAAAGTAAAAGCTTGAAAAATAAAGAAACAAAAGAAAAAATTTTCTTAAGAAAAAAAATGAGACAGATATTATTCTATTTGTTTGAAAAGTCAAAACAAACATGAATGCTTGCATTTATAATTTTATTTTAAAAAAAAAACCAGAATACAAATGTTCCTTTTTTTATTCTAATTCATTGAGATGATTTATGAAAAAGGTGGGTATAGCTCAACCTCAGATCGACTCTTATGGCTTACTATATGCTAGGTTTGAATTGATTTGTATCTAAAGGTCTCTAAATTGTTCCTCATAGGTGTCCATACTGGACTAGTAAAGCACACCAATCCTCACTCATTATAGGCTACAAAAGGAAATGGTTCAATTTAAGTGAGAGTATTTCGCTTACCATTGAAGAGGTTATCACCTCATGAGAGCGTAGGTACTTTACTCATTCCTAAGAGGGTTTGAGCCCAGGTATAAAGCTCATACATGATGTGAATGTGTTATGTGTGACTAAGGGAACAAAGTATTATAATTCTTATTCTAAACACCTCATACTAACAATAATAATACATACAAAGCATAAAATAAAAAAGGAAAACAATAAATAGATAACAAGGGTAAAATAAAATGCAATTTTTCCCTATTATTATTATTATTATTATTATTATTATCATTATTATTATTTATTAGAAAAAATTAAAATTATGAAAATTAAAGTTAAATACCAATTAAGATCATTAAATCAAAATTAAAGATAACACATTGTTAATTTTTAGCCTGATTGTCTAAAAAAATTGACGTCTCCAGTGGAGTTGGCAAGTTGTCATAACTGTCGTAATGCTTTTAGGGATCGCAAATGAATTTAAAAACAAAAGAAACGGAGTCACCATAAATTTTTTTTAGCTAGGTGTGATTGGCCACCTATTAAAACTTATCTTCTTAATAAATTAATTAAAATTTATTAAAAAGATAATTTTTAAGTATGTAAAAAATAGTCTGAGTTCAGGAGTTAGTTATGTGTGAGGAAGGATTAGTACCCCCGACAGTGTCCGTTTAAAATGGTACCAATTAATTATTTGTTATTCTTTAACCTAGACAAAAAATGGTCTTAACTTTGATATTTAATCCTTAATTTTCTTTAAAAAAACACATTTTTATTTTGAGTAAGCTAGAAAAATAAATAAGAACCTTATATTGAAAAAAATTCCTAAAAATATTCTAATATGCTGACAAAATTTAAAAGAACCATTTCACCTAAAGAATTCTTAAGAATAGCTACTCAAAATTCTCAAAAATTCTATCATCAATGGTTCATATTTATTTTGGGTATTTATTTTTGAAAACATAAAATATGATATGTGTTTTAAAACACATAATATTTTAAAAACTCATTTCTAAGAAAATAAGAAATTTTTATCAAAAATTAATTTATAAGCTCCAATACGTTGGCGACATTTTAGATAAATTTTCTCACCTAAAGATTTCTAAAGAATCACTATTTGGATTTTTTTAGAATCTCATCTTTGGAGATTTCTTTTTTCATGATTTTGAAAATTATTGAAAGTCATGTAATAATATATTTATCTACAGACACATCTATTTTTTAAAACATTTTTATTTATAAAAAATTGTTCCAATTAAGAAAAATAATTAAATAATGAAAATTCTTTATGTTGAAAGGAAACTTCTAAATATTCCAATACTTTGGCAATTTTTAGAAGACTTTTCTCACCTAAAGAATTCTCAAGAATCACTACTTAGACTTCCCAGAGTTCCATCATCAAAAATTTTTATGTGCACATAAGATCATGCAATGCAAGACAATAAAGTAAAATATGCATATGGAAACATACATTATCATTATGATTTAATCAATTTCCAATTATGATTAACACCTTTAAAAGGAACAAAGTAAATAAAATTTTTATTGAAAAGTTTCCTATATACCCTGATTCTTTGGCGACATTTTAGAAAAAAATTTTCACCTAGGAATTTCTAAGGAATCTTTACTCGAGCTTTCTTAGAATCTCATCCTCAAAAATTTTTAAGCACATAAGAATATGCAATGCAAACAATCAAGTAGAATATGCATACAAAAATATTGATTATGCTTTCATCTTTACTTATCTTCCAAACACTTTTGAAAGGAACAAAGTAAATTAAAATTTTATTGAAAATTCTCCTAGATACCCTGATACTTTGGTGGTATTTTAAAAAAATTTTCTTACCTAGAGATTTCTTAGGAATCTTTACTTGGACTTCTTTAGGATCCCATCCTCAAAAATTTTTATTCACTTTATCCTTTCTTACTTACTTAATTATTTTTATTTTTAAACTTTGATTACACCAATTTTATTACTAAAGGAGACCCTACACATTATTATTAACATCTATCAAAATTTTAGGAAACATTGACAAATGAAACTTTTTATTCAGTATTTTTCTAAATACTCCATTCTTTGATAGTATTTTAAAAAAATATCCTCATCTAGACATTTTAGAGAATCGCTATTCAAATTTATCTAAAATATCATCCTCAGGAAATTTCATTCGATTTATTATTAAAACTTGTTTTTCATAAATAAAATGCCAAACATAGATTAAAGTATGAAAGATTAAATTAAGACAAACATAGGAATCTAACTAAAGAGAAAATAAAACAATGTATAAAATTAAACTTGCAAGTAAATTTAAACAACATAAAAATATACATATAGGCATGGTTAAACTTAAACATACATGAAAATAAATCTTTATTGGGAATAAACTTGATGTTTTATGTTTTAACCAAAAACCTGTACCTAACTAACAAAAGAAGTGCATAGTATTATATGCAATGCAACAATCTCATCTTCATGGCCCCCATATGCTATGGCCTTTTTATCACCTATATGATGTTAATATTATGGTTGTGTTTCTACTAACAACAGGACCACATTTTATACTATTCCATCAGCAGACAAGATAAAAAATCTAAAGGTTCAAGCTTCTTTATAAGCCATAAACTTGCAATAGAAACCACAAACCATGCAACTGATATGGCTTTGCAAGCATATCTCGTGCAACAAAGTACTAACAAGTAGGAAGTCAATATGAAATTTTAAGCTTTTGTAAACTTTCACACATAAGGATATCAACTGTAAAAACCAGCTTTGAGAAGAGAAGAGGAAAGAAAGAAAAAAAAAGCATATCCAGTCCATAAAAAACCTATGAACATGAAAACTAGTAACCAAGAAACTATAAAACTTTCTCCCATAAATCTTCTCCAAGAACAATCATAATGCTAGAAAGACCATAAACATGCGAAAGCTTAGACCTTTCTCCCTACAAGCAAGATATACATATAAAAGCAAACTGGGAGAAGTACCAAGAAACCATACTGCATGAGAACAAACATATGCAGTAAGAACACAACATGAAAACTAATGAGTTTCAAAGAGTGACCCTTTTTCATAAATTTTATAAAAGAAACATAATAGTGATTGTGTGCATGTGAAATGATCGAAAATGGAGCAAAAGAAACTACATTTTCTTTGCTTTCCTGAAAGTTCAAGCCTTTCTTTTCTTTTTTTACTAGCAGCTTCTTCTTCATTTTTAGCAGCCTCTTTGCTCATTTCCTTTACTTTTTCTTTTTTTTCTCCTCCCCCTTTCTCTATTTGGCTAGCTTTCTTTTGTTGTTTTTTCTTTGGTAGCTTCTTTCTTTTTTTTTTTCTTTTACATTGGTTCCTCTTTCTCCCCCCACCTCCACCAATTTCCAGCACCTTCCAGCCCCTTTTTTTCATTCAATGGACCCCTTTCAAAAAGATCTCAATCTTGATTAATATGGACCTTTGGATGAAATCTCATCCAATGGTCAAAGTTTTTCTTTTTTCTTTCTTCAAGGAACCATCTTTGACCATTTGATCAAAATCAATAAAAGATCCAATGGATCACATTATTCACTGCAAAGGTTGAATTTTTATACCCTCCAAACCAATGAAAAGACCATTGTACCCCTAGTGCAAAATTTTTTATACTTAGGCCATTTTCTTAAAAATCAATGTCCCATGCTCATTTTTGAGATTTAAAAAAAAAAATCATGAAATACTATAAAAATATGATCTGAAAAGTTTCATGAAATTCTGAACTCGAGAAGGCCAAATTACGAAAATACCCTTATAGGGGTATTTTGGTAATTTTGCACTTTCTAGGGTATTGCTATGATTTCAAGTGCACCAAAAATTATGAAATATTATGAAACTAAGATCTGGAAAGTTTCATGAAATTTCAAGCTTGAGAAGGCCAAATTACGAAAATACCCTTATAAAGGTATTTTGGTAATTTTGCACATCCTGGGCTATTGCTATGATTTCAAGTGTACCAAAAATCATGAAATATAATGAAACTAAAATGTAATAAGTTTCAAGAAAATCTAAGCTCGAAAACGTCCAATTACGAAAATAACCCTAAAGGGCATTTTAGTAAATTTGTACTTTCCCCTTGTGCAATAAAAATTTTTAATGTTTTAAAAATCCCTAAATTTAATTTTAAATCATATTGATTCTAATTAAGGTGTGAACTTTGAAGATGGACTCTAGTTTTATACATTTTGTTTAAGTTTCATGTAATTTTGATCAGGGTTGACTTTAGGGTTTTATTTATTAGACCTAAATATCGATGCAATTTATAGACTCTTAAAGGGATTTTTTTTATTAGCTTCAAATGAGTTTTGTTTAACAATGCTAAAATATTTTGGATAAAATTTGGTGTCTACAGCTTATACCTATTAATAGCCAAATCCGATCGTTATCCAACTAAATCTGGCCAAACAAGTTGAGATTTGATGTCGAAATCGTCGGATTCAACTAATAATGATTGAATTCAACCATTTGGTGGGAGTAAGGTTGGGAGATTCAAGAAAGGAAGTAGAAGGGGGTGAGATAACAAAATAGAAAAGAAAAGAAAAGAGAAAAATAATTTTGAACTTTTATTTTTTAAAAGAAAAATTTTCAAATTTTTTTTTTTAAATTTTTAAAAAATAACATTTAAAATTTTGTGAAAAAATAGAAAATTTATCTTTTTTTAAAAAAATCATTTTTAACTTTCAAAAGTAAATTTTATTTAATTTTGATTTTTAAATTTTCAAAAAATAAAATGTAAATTGTTAAGAAAAAAAGGAAAATGGAAAAAATTGAAAATTTTTTATTTTTAAATAAAAATTATTTTATAAAATTTATACTTTTATTTTTAAAATATACATTATTTTTTAAATATTTGCAATTTTAGTTTTAGAAAATAAAATGATTTTAGATATTTTCTTTTATTTCATTCTTTAAAATTATCTATTTTTATTTTTTTTAAAAAATGCTTTCTAATTTCTCTATATTTTTGAAATTATGATACCCGATAACCGCGTGTGCACAATGTAAGCAAAATGAGAAAATTTCCATGGATAATATTGCAAATTTTGTGACACATGTCGTCATTTGAGTAGTCATTAGTCATATCTTCATCTTTAATTAATGATGTCAACAAATGAACTAGATTGACATATGGAATGATAATACAGATACTACGTTGCATATTTTAGAAATATGGGTGCCACAATAAAAATTTTCTTAAAGTTCAAGAATCCAATATGATATTATTTAAATAAAAAATACCATTGACCTAACACTATTCTAGCTCAAATTGCATTTGTTCCCAATTAAACTAGCATTGCCATCTTTCATGGCAATCCCTTTCTTTTCAACTTGCTTAGTATTATCTGTTGCATTATCCTCTTCTTCATTTAACTTTAAAAGTGCCTCAAATTGAAATCCTATCTTATTAGTCCTTTGATTTTCACCTATCCCATGCAAATCGAGATTAACCTTGACTACTTTCCTTTGCCTATGGGATTGGGTAATCATCCGAAGATCAAAATCATCTTATGGCAACTCCATCAACTCTCCATTTACCATCCTCAATTCTTTCTCTTTGTTAGAATGTTAAGCATCATTAGAAACTCCATTGTCAGTAGGTATGCTTACTTGAAATGAACAAGTAAAACATATCATATTTAAACCTTCATATTGCATTTGTTGCCAATGACCATCAATGTTGATCTTTGGAACCAAAGGCTTATTCAAATCTAATTTAACATAAAAGCAATGGCGCATAATGAGTGTTAGGAACCACATTCAAAGCTTTGCCAATTATGTTCCCCATTAATATAAGAATTCTCTAATCTTAATACTCTATTGGAAGGTGAGGAAATTATACACACAAAAATCAAATATATTGATTCATAACTCAAATGAAATTCTAGTTGCCATCTCTTTACTATTAAATAATGCTTAAAGATAATCTAATGATTTTTTTTAAGAGATCAAAAAAGAGGAAACTTTCACCTAAATTAATCAACTTATAGTCACCTTTAGGTGTTGGCCTTGAATTGATCAAGAGTTTTGATTTGACAAAATAAAAATTTATCTAACTTGACAATTCAAATTCTCGAAATAAAACTTGGAAAGTGCAAGTTTTGATAGAAGGGATCGATCCCCTAAAGGAAAGGATCGATCGCCTCTTTACTAGATCGATCCCCTAGTAAAAGGGATCGATCCTATCTTTTTCCAAAACCAAAATTCTTCATGTTTTTCCAAAAACCAATCGATCCCCTCCCTATAAAGATCAATTGGCTAGGGTTTCAAATTGACTAGATCAATCCCCTCATTCAAGGGTTCGATCACTTTTTCATACATAAAGTTTTCATCATGCCATTTTTCAAAAAAGGGATCGATCCCCCTACATAGGGAATCGATCACCCAAGGTAAGGGATTGATCCCCTCTTAAAGGGATCGATCGATTGCTCAAACAGAATGCTCCCCAAGTCTGAAAATCTAAAAAAAAGATCGATCCCCCCATAAGAGATCGATCACCTAAAGAATGGATCGATCCCTTGGATGAAAGGATCGATCAGGTAAAGCCTTTCAAGCATAAAATTGTGCTTCCTCCAATGAGAGGATCGATCCTCTAAAGGTCAGAAACTCCCAACAGCTGTTTTTTGTCTAAAATTTCTGTAGGTTTGAAGCATTAAATGCATTCCAACGGCCTTCAACTTTTTCCTACCTATAAATCAAGCATTCAACTATAGACCAAGAGCAACTAAAGCCAAGAAAACTTATTGCTATCACCTACCAATTTACTCAAGCATTCAAAGCTGTTCCAAGTCAAAAAAGTGCAAAATTCATATAAGTTTTTCTCTATTTTCTTATCTAAACTGTTGTGTACTTCAAATTAGCAAACACCCAACCTTTGAGAGGTTCTCAGAGTTTGTAAAACACTTTAAAAATTTTGTATTTAGAGTTTGTAAGCTTAAGGGGGAGGATAACCCTTAAGAGTGTGTATTGTTGAGTTTACAAAGCTTTAAGAAGCTTGGTTGTAATCTTCAAATCATAGTGGATTGAACTCCTTGGCAAGAGAGGTTAAGGGAGAGGACGTAGGTGCCTAAGAAATGATCAAACCTTTATAAATCTCAGTGTTAAATTCTCTAACCCTATCTCTTTTTTACTTTCAATTATTGTGTTTAATTGTTTAGCAAAATTTGTGCTTATTGAATATTGTTTTTGAAAATTTCATTAAAACCAATTCACCCCTTCTTAGTTTATTCCAAATCTTTGAGCTAACAATTGGTATCAGAGCTAGTACTCTTTTTTGTATGTTTAACAACCCAAGAGTGATCCCAAAAATGGCTCAAAGAAATATGATAATCAATGTGGAAGAACCACCCTCAAGCTACAACAACTATAGTGGCCAACAAGAGATATGTCTCATGGCAAATAAAATAGTTGCAATATCTCTTGGAAGTGAAGGGCACTCAATTGTAAAGCCCCTTCTTTTTGCTGGTGACAACTACTCCTATTGGAAGACTAGGATGAGGCTATTCATTCAAGCTAATGACTATAAAGTTTGGAGGGTCATTGTAAATGGTCCTCAAATTCCAATGAAGATGGTGGATGGTAGGGAGGTGATCAAGCTAGAGAGTGAATGGGATGTCAATGACATAAAGATGGCTCAACTCAATGCCAAAACAATGCATACACTCTTTTGTGCATTAGGGACAAGTGAGTACAATAGAGTTTCCTTGTGTGAAAATGCAAAAAAAATTTGGGATAAGCTAGCTGTTACTCATAAAGGTACCAATCAAGTGAAGAAGATGAAAATTGGTATGCTCACTCACGATTATAAGCTATTCAAGATGAAACTAGATGAAAGCATTAGTGAGATGTCAAATCGCTTCACCGACATCATTAATGGTTTAAAGGCTCTTGGGAAGATTACTCAAATGTGGAAATAGTGAAGAAAATTCTCAACAGTTTACCAAGGAGCGGGAAGCCAAAATGACAACCATTGAAGAGTCCAAAGATCCTCACACACTATCTTTGGATAAACTAATGGGCTCTCTTATCACCTATGAAATGAAGATTAAAAAGGAACAAGAACTAATAAAAAAAGATGGCATTGCTCTCAAATCTACTTTTCAAGAAGATGAAAAAAATTTTGGAAAAGAGAAAGATGATAAAGATGAAAAAATGGCCATGTTTGCAAAGAAATTCAAGAGGTTCATAAGGATGAACAAGTTCTCAAGTAGAAAAGATCACAAAGGGAGATGAGTAAAGAGAAATCAAGTAGAAAACAAAGGGATCAAATTATTTGGTATGAATGCAACAAACCAGGTCACATTAAACTTGATTGTCCTTTGTGAAAAAAGCAAAACATGATGAAGCCAAAGAAGAAAGCTATGGCAGCAACATGGAGTGATAGTGACTTCTCTAATGATGAATCAAATGAAGGGGAAGTAGCAAATCTATATCTCATGGCTCTTGATGAGTCCAAGGTAATCTCTAATCCATGTGATTTAAATTCATACACATTTGATGAACTACAAAATGCCTATGATGAATTAGCCATAGAATTTGAGAATATGAGCATGAAATATAAGAAAATGGTCTCTAAATTGAAACTGGAAAATGAATCATTGACTAAAACAAAAGAAGACTTAGAAAAGGAAATTGAGCTCTTAAAGTTGAATGTCAATGACTTGACTAAGAAAAATGAAAATTTGCATAATTCATTTTCTAGATTTTATATGGGACATCAAAAGCTCAATGACATGCTTGAAACACAAATTGCTTTCTTTGATAAAGATGGACTAGGTTATAATGGTGGCAACAAAGAAACTCATTTGAAGAATTTCCTTGTTAAGCCAAATGATTCATCTAGCATATGTGCACATTGTCATAAATTGGGTCATTCAATGCAATATTGTTCCTTAAAGAAAATCATTTATAGAGGCAAGCACATTAGGAGAGTGTGGATTCTAAAGGAGTTAGCACATCTCAAGATGAGATTACTAAAATGAAGTGGATTCCAAAAGGCACAAAAATTGTTAGTGCTAACACTCAAGGACCCAAGAAAATTTGGGTACCCAAAATAAAAATTTAATTATGTTTTTATAGGTGGATGAGCATTGCTACAAAGCCAATTCAAGCAAGAACAATCCATGGTACCTTGATAATGGATGCTCAAAACACATGGCCGGGGATAAAACTCTTTTTAAAGACTTAAAAGCTAAAAGTGGAGGAGATGTTACATTTGGTGATAACTTAAAAAGCCAAATTAAAGGGATTGGCTCAATTGGTAACAATTCCTCTACTACTATTGAAAATGTTTTACTTGTAAAAGGTCTCAAGCATAATTTACTTAGCATTAGTCAATTATGTGATAAAGGATTTAGGGTTGCATTTGAATCCATGTGCTATCAAGTAATTGATATCAAAACTAACAAACTTGTTTTTGTTGGACATCGTCAAGTGCATCTAGATGACCTATCCTCTAAAAATGTTTGTTTTATGGCTTAAAAAGAAAATGAGGGTTGGATTCGGCATAGAAGGCTTAGACATGCAAGTATGCATGTAATTTCAAAACTTTCTCAAAATGATTTGGTTGTTGGTTTGCCAAATTTGAAATATGAAAATGATAAGGTTTGTGATGCATGTGCTCAAGGAAAATATAAAAGAATTTCTTTCAAACCTAAGAATTGCATTTCAACTGCTAGACCTCTTCAACTACTTCATATTGATCTTTTTGGCCCTACTAGAACAATGAGTCTTGGTGGAAAATAATATGGGTTTGTTATTATTGATGGTTTTACTAGATTCACATGGGTTCTCTTTTTGCATTCAAAGAATGAGGCTTTGGAAAAATTCATCACTTTTAGCAAAGAAATACAAAATGAAAAAGGTTATTCAATTACTAGTATTAGAAGTGATCATGGAAAGGAATTTGAAAATCTTGGCTTTAATGTATTTTGTAGTGAAAATGGTATTAGCCGTAATTTTTCTACTTTTAGAACTCCTCAACAAAATGGGGTAGTAGAAAAGAGAAATAAAACCTTAGAAGAAATGGCTACAACCATGCTTTGTGAAAATAATTTACCTAGATATTTTTGGGTGGAAGCCATAAATACTTCTTGTTATATCATCAATAGAGCTCTGATTAGGCCAATTTTGAAGAAAACTCCCAATGAACTTTTTAAAGCAAAAAGGCCTAACATAAGTTATTTTCATTCTTTTGGTTTCAAGTGTTTTATTTTGAATAATGGAAAAGATGATCTTGGTAAATTTGATGCAAAAAGTGATGAAAGAATTTTCCTAGGATATTCTTTGAATTCAAAAGCTTATAGAGTTTTTAATAAAAGAACATTAGTGGTTGAAGAATCTATACATGTTATTTTTTATGAGCCTAACCCACCTCCGAGAAAGGTGTTTCTTAATGATGATGATATAGGTATACTTCAAGAATGGATCAATGATGCACCTCATGACATTGAGAAGAATAATCAAAAGGAAGATGATGAGTTTGTAGAGGAACCAAAACACATAAAGAGAGCCAAATCACCCTAGAGAAAGGAGGTATGTCAAAGATAATGAAATTATTGGTGATCCAACTTAAGGGGTAAGAACTAGATCCTCTTATAATGTATGTAATTATGTTGCTTTCCTATCTCATATTGAACCCAAAAATATAGATGAAGCCTTAGGAGATGATCATTGGATTTTGGCCATGCAAGAGGAATTCAGTCAATTTGAGAAAAGCCAAGTATGGAATCTTGTACCTAAGCCTAGTGATCATCCTACTATAGGCACAAAATGGGCTTTTAGGAATCAAATGGATGAGCATGGGAATGTTATTAGGAATAAAGCTAGATTGGTAGCTCAAGAGTATAGTCAAGAAGAGGGAATTGATTATGATGAAACCTATGCTCCGATTGCAAGGTTAGAGGCCATAAGAATGTTGCTTCTATTTGCATGTTTTAAAATTTTCAAGCTTTTTCAAATGGATGTCAAGAGTGCATTTTTTAATGGTTTTATAAATGAAAAAGTGTATGTAGAGTAACCTCCCAGTTTTGAAAATCCAAAATTTCCAAATCATGTTTACAAATTGACAAAAACATTATATGGTTTAAAACAAGCTCCTAAAGCTTGGTATGAAAGATTGTCAAATTTTTTGGTAGAAAATGGTTTTAATAGAGGGAAGGTTGATACTACACTTTTTTATTAAAACAAAAGGAAAAGGCATTCTCATAGTACAAATTTATGTTGATGATATTATATTCGGTGCTACTAATGAAATTCTTTGTCAAGAATTTGCTAAGATTATGCAAGGTGAACTTGAAATGAGCATAATGGGAGAACTCACATTCTTCTTAGGACTACAAGTAAAGCAAACAAAAGATGGCACCTTCATCAATCAAGCCAAATACATCAAGGATTTCCTTACAAGGTTTGGATTGAAAGAATCAAAGCCTTGCTTAACACCAATGAGCATTTCAACAAAACTTAACAATGATGAATGAGGTAAATATGTTGACTCTAAACTTTATAGGTCTATGATTGGTTCATTGCTATATCTTACTGCTAGTAGACCAGATATTATGTTTAGTGTATGTTTATATGCTAGATTTCAATCTTCACCTAGAGAATCACATTTATCTATTGTCAAAAAAAAATTTAGGTACCTTAAAGACACCCTTAATTTAGGATTATGGTATCCAAAAGGCTCATCTTTTGCTTTACACACCTATTGATGTATATTTTGGTGGATGCAAAATAGATAGAAAAAGCATATATGGTACTTGTCAATTGTTTGAAAATATGCTCATATCATGGTTTTCCAAGAAACAAAATAATGTTGCTCAATCTACAACCGAAGCCTAATATGTGGCAACCGAAAGTTGTTATGCTCAAGTTTTATGGATTAAGTAACAATTGAAGGATTTTGGAATAACCATGGATCATATTCCCATTAAATGTGACAATACTAGTGCCATCAATCTCACTAAAAATCCAATTCAACACTCTAGAACCAAACATATTGAAATTAGGCATCATTTTATTAGAGATCATGTTCAAAGGGGTGATACTGTCCTTGAATATGTTGATACCTTGCATCAACTAGCTGATATCTTCACAAAACCTCTTGATAAGGATAGATTTTATGCAATTAGAGGTGAACTTGGCATGATGAATGTTTTTTGAAATGAATTTCTTGATGTTATGATGAATAGTGCACTCTTGATTGATCAAATGTGTGTTTATCTAAATTTTTCTATGATTTGTGCATGATTGTATGCTTGAATGATCATATTGCATGGTTTTTAAATCTTTTAATTAAAAAAAATGCTACAGCAAAAACCAATCAATCCCTTTTGGAATGGATCAATTGGTTTTTCACCCCATAGCCAAATTAAAAGGAAAACAGAGGGAATTGATCGATCCCCTTTGGACAGGATTGATGGGATGTGTAGGCAGTAGCCAATTTTAGTTCAACCCATGTATGATCAATTGATCTCCTTGGGACAGGATTAATTGGGTATTCAACTAGTAGCTACAAAAAGTTTGAAACGTGCAAAACTAATTGATCGTTTTTTAAACCGATAGATCGATTCCATGCAACGAACCATAACTGATCAATCACCTACTTCAACCGATCGATCAAGTCATAACTTTTAGGCATGATAAAGTTAGGTCTTCTCCTAGTTGACCGATCATTTCAGCTTTCCTCTTTTGTTCATCTTCTTTCTAAACTCATCCTCTCCAAACCTTAAACACTCCCACTCATTTCTCACCCAAAATTGATCCTTTTTAGCAACATCTCTTGCAAATTTCCTCACTCCAACTTGATTTCTTATCAAAATTCCTCCATGAAACCCATCAAATTCCATAAAAATTCATACCCATCTTGATTTCACTCCAACATGGCACCAAAAACCAAAGTCACCGCCAGTAAAAGAAACCCCCAAGAGAGGCTTCAAGCTTAACAATGAAGCCATCCTTCAATCAAAATTTCAACAATCTAGATGTAAAAGATCGATATGAGATGCATTTTGCATACTGTGAAGTAAAGCCTGGGAAGGTAATCTCATTAACATTCCTTCAATCCATAGAGTTTCCCTATTTGCATGCTTTTGAGCAATTTGGTTGGTTACATTATTTATGCATGGAAGGTCTACTATTTGAGAATTTAGTAAGAGTTTTCTATAGTAATGCTAGCTGTGTCCAAATTAAAGGAATAAATTGGCATTACCTTAATAGATTTAGAACTTATGTGATGGGAAAGGAAATATTAGTTACAAAAGAAGTGCTAGCTAAAGCTTTTCAGTTAGATGATGAGAGGGAAACAAGCACTAGATGTGATGTGGTGCCACTTGCTCAAGACATCTTTAGCAATCACAATCTACAAGTTGCTTCCACCTAAGCCTCTAGGTTATCCATGCATGATAGGTTGCTGCACCTCATTGTTATTCATGTTTTAGCACCTTTTAGGACACAATACTCCACCATTAGGATGCAAGATTATTGGTGGATGTATAAGATCAAGTATGGACAGAAACCAAATTTGGTGCACTTCATTTTTCATGATATGATGAGGATAGTTCAAAATAGAGATTATACCTTAGTATATGGGCTTGCTATAAGTAATCTTTTGAGGCATTTGGAGGTGAACACTAGAGGAGACAAGCAGATGGTATTCAATGACTCATTTAGTATTCTAGGGGCTTCTACACTGCATAGCATGGGATATGTTCAAAATGCAGTTGGATTATGGGTTTAAAAAAGTGATATTAGGGCTGCACAAGAAGAGAAAGAAGAGTAAGAACTATTAGATATGCCTATACCTCAAGATGAACCCTCTACCACCATTCAACACTCAAGGTGCCTTAGAGATGCCTTTACTTTAGATGAACAACTTGCCTTTAATGGTTGGCAATATGAACACTAAATTGGAAACTATAAAAGGAACTCAGAATGAGCTGATAGCACAAGTTTGCCATCTTTGAGCTGACATTAAGCAAATGAGGTCCACACCTCCGCATATGGGGCAACCTTCTTTTCACTCTCCTCATCCTCATCAGTCTCCCCATTCTCCACCTCCACCTCAACGGACTATACTAGTGCCATCTCTTATGTTTTCCCACATCTTTGTATTTTGTAAATCTTTGTTTGCAAACTTTGCATTATGGTTTGTAACCTTTGGTACTTGATATTTATATTAATGCAGTTTCTCTTTCATTCTCATGTTGCTTATGGTATTGTGGCATTTGATGTGTTATTTGATGATTGATATAAACTTGAGTGGCCTTGAATTGATTGTACCCTCATTTTTATATACTTCATCCTTTTTGCTATGACAAAAAGAGGGAGAAATATTGGTATACCATTGCCTTGATAATGCTTTGATGATCCAAATACTTTGATGTTTTTGGTGATATTGGTTTTGCCTAGTTACCTTAAAACTTATGCTTAAATTCAAGGAAGCTTGTTTTTCAAAAGGAAAAATGTTTTTCATGCAAATTTTTCATTTGGTTTTGTCATATCAAAAATTGATCAAGAGTTTTGATTTGACAAAACAATTTTTTGTCTGACGTGAATCAATCTTTTCTAAGCTTAAATTGAACATTTTTCCACCCTTCTATCTTGCCAAAATACATTTAAGAAGCAAAACAAGTCAAATTCTTAGAATAAAACCTGGAAAGTGCAAGTTTTGATAGAAAAGATTGATCCCTAAGGAAAAGGATCGATCCTCTCTTTACCAAATCGAACCCCTAGTAAAAGGGATCGGTCCTGTCTTTTCCAGAATCGAAATTCTTCATGTTTTGGCAAAAACCAATCGATCCTGTCCCTGTAGGCATCAATTGGCTGGGGTTTCAAATTGACCAAATCGATCCCTTCATTCAAGGGATTGATCACTTTTTCATACAAAAAGTTTTTGTCATGCCATTTTTCAGAAAAAGGATCGACCCCCCCACATAGGAGATCGATCACCCAAGGCAAGGGATCAATTCCCTCTTCAAGGATCGATCGGTTGCTTAAATAAAATGCTCCCCAAGTCTGAAAATCTAGAAAAGGGATCAATCCCTCCACATAGGGGATCAATCATCTAAAGAATGGATCGATCCTTTAGATAAAGGGATTGATAAGGTAAAGCCTTTTAAGCACAAAATCATGCTTCCTCCAACCTGAACTAATCGATCCCCTAAAGGAGGGGATCGATCCTTTGAAGGTTAGAAACTCCCAACAACTATTTTCTATATGAAATTTCTTCAAGTTTGAAGCATTAAATGCATTCCAACGGCTCTAAACTTCTTCCTACCTATAAATCAAGCATTCAACTACAAACCAAGAGCAACTAGAGCCAAGAAAACTTATTGCTATCACCTACCAATTTGCTGAAGCATTCAAAGCTATTCCAAGTCAGAAAAGTGCAGAATTCATATAAGTTTTTCTCAATTTTCTTGTCCAAACTATTGTGTACTTCAAATTAGCAAACACCCAACCTTTGAGAGGTTCTTAGAGTTTGCAAAACACTTTAAAAATTTTGTATTTTGAGTTTGTAAGCTTAAGGGGGAGGATAACCCTTAAGAGTGTGTATTGTTGAGTTTGCAAAGCTTTGAAAGCTTGGTTGTAATCTTCAAATCATAGTGGATTGAACTCCTTGGCAAGAAAGGCTAAAGGAGAGGATGTAGGTGCCTAAGAAAGGACTGAACCTCTATAAATCTTAGTGTTAAATTCTCTAACCCTATCTCTTATTTACTTTCAATTATTGTGTTTAATTGTTTAGCAAAATTTGTGCTTATTGAATATTGTTTTTGAAATTTTCATTAAAACCAATTCACCCCCCTCTTGGTTTATTCCAAATCTTTGAGCTAACATTAGGGTTCCAAAGTTTTATGATTTTTTATCAAAACTTTAAACACAATCTAACACCCTAACAACTATGTCATAACATACAAGTCTATGAACTTGATCACTAGACATAAAATATAGAGTTAATACCAATCTTTTTTTAGATATAATTGGCCACCTAATTATATGTGTCCCCTTTTAAATAGATCTTAAACTTGATTTAGATATTTTAAAAAAAGGATATTCTAGTTTACAAACTAGGCTAGGTCCAATAGTACAATTACAAGTAGAAAATGTTATAGAACCTCATAACGCTTACAAAAAAATGGTATTAGCTAGTTTTTATTTTATCCATTAAGTCTTATAAACATTAAAGAAAATATCAAAATAATTTATATGTTTGAAATTCTTCATAAATGACTCCAATATTTTGGTAGAGATTTAACAAAATTCTCTTACCTCATGGGTATTTAAGAAAATAATTGTTTCTCTTGAAAAGCTCCATTGTCAAATTCAAAAACTTTTGCAAAATTTCTAATTTGATTACAATCTTTTATATTAGAAAGTCTTCTTAAACTACTCCAATATTTTGATAGAAATTCAAGAATAATTCATCTCCTAAAAATTTACATAAAAATTACAATTGCAACTTTCTAGTAATTCAATATTGGAAGATTCAGAAAGTTATTTTACTTTCCAAGAATTTTAGGAAAAGTCAATATTTCAACTTTTTCCTAATCATTCAAAAACATATCTCAAGGAAAATTTGATATTTCAAAATTTTCTTTAATATTCTCTAAAACAATTTTATTCTAAGAAAAAAATTAACATTTTAGCTTTTCCTTAATATCATCAAAAAAATAATTCCAAAGAAAATTAATATTTCAACTATTTCTTTGACTTTTCAAAACATTTTTATTTTAAATAAGCATTTAGATTTCAACTCATTTCTTGATCTTTTGAAACATTTTTACTTCAAGGAAAAATTGAATTTTTAACTTTTTATTTAATCTTTCATAAATTTTTTTTAAAAATTTTTTAATCTAAACGAATTACATAATTATGAAATAAATAAAGAATAAAGGATAAAAAAAACCTAAAATTTTGACTCGATCAACAGTTTAGTCAAATGGCTTAATGGCTCGGTTAATGGCTTAATTCAACAATCATTGACTCGATTGGTTTGCGACTCAAATAGACTTGAATGGCTAGCTTGAAGTAGCTCAACAATGACTTAGTTCCATGAAAGGGGGTTGCAATTGAAGGTGGTTCAAATAAGGTAGACACATGGGTCGTACGCGGATCTCTATTGTGCAAAATACTGTGTTTAACATTTGTATAAAAGTAAAAATTTCTTGCTCATTTCTTCATTTTCACTATATCTTTCCTCATTTTTTTTCTTTAACCTCTCAGTAAGAAGGATGAAGGCTGGTTAGAAACTCCAAAGAAACTTTGTTTTAGATGCTGTTCTTAGATTTTGGCTAACAATGCCACCACTTACCACCTTCTATGCCTTACTCCGTCATATTCGATGACTAAAAAAATCCTAAAAAATCCCTTAAAATATGCTCATTCCATTTCTTTGCCCAAATTAAAAAAAAAAAAAAACAAATTGACCTAGATCTAAGATTCTATCTAGAAACTTTCCCCATCATTTTCACCATATCCCTTCTCCAATAGTCTAAAATTAACCTAGGCTTCTTTTTTTTTCTTTTCTTCTGACCAAACCTAAGCTGTTTATTTTCTAATCTCTTGTTATTTGTTGTTTTCTATGATGGGTTTCGACAAGTCTAAGTTTTTGGTTACACATGCTGATGGTGAAAGGTTTAGGACACTGAGTCATATTTGGTAACGGTGATGGTTGATGGTGATTGTGAGGGGTGGTAGGTAATATGAGGTGTCAATCGTGATTTTGGGACTATAAGAAGAGTATGGTCTTGGTTGTGTCAGCTCTTAGCTACTATGTATGGTTTTGGATTTGTAAAATTCTAAAAAATGGATTTTAAGCTTTTGAAACCTAGTAGATGATCCTCACATGGAAATGTTGTTGTTGATTAAATAGGTACTAGGCTTCAATATGGATAGGATTATAAAACGAAAAAGAACTTTAAAATTGAAAAAAGTTTTATCAAGATAAGCTTTATTTTCAAAAGGATTTGATCTAAATCAAATTTCCAAAATTTTAACATGTTTCTGATCCAATCTCTCCTTTTTTTTTAAACTTGTCTAATTTTTTCTTTCCTTTTTTAGGAACAAGAAATAAAAAAGATGATGAAAAAGAAAAAGAAAAGAAAATTAATAATAATAATAATAATAATAATAATATGGAAAAAAAGAACTACACCTAGTTTGGATGTAACCAAAACCATGTCTAATTAAGTAACAAACCCATTTAAATTTAAAATAATATAACCACAACATAAAACAACCCAATGACCCAAATGAGATCTCATATGACTCAGCCTTAAATTGATGGCCTTAATTCCACCAAAAGGAAATTCTTTGGAGCCTAAAAATATCTTAAATAAAACCTAAAACAAAATGGGGTATCTACAAACTTAATAATTAGGCAATTCTTTCATGGTTTCTAGATATGATCATGCAACTTATTAGAGATCTATACACAAGACCAAGACCAAGCACACCCTTGATAAAGTAGAAAAGTGGAAGGATGGATAGTGGATGGTGAAAATTTGAAAGAAAATGAATTTTGATATATGCTTAGCAAAAAAGAAAAGTGAGAGAAAAGAAACTAGGAAAGATAACCATTTTCACACTCATTCACTAATACAAATCATTTAAAGTTGGAAAGAAAATATGAGAAAAAAATGAAAGAGTTATGAGTAAGTGTTGCTTATTTACAAGATTGTTCACTATTTTTTGTTGAGAATAATGACTCAAATCCCATAAGAAATTTGTCTGGGATTTGTTAGATATTACTTGATGGAAAAAAAAGGCTTGTAAAAGAAAAAATCTAAAAGGAAAAGGATTCTTAATAGGTAAGTTTGTATGCTTATAAATAGGTGAAGTCTTTACAGGGTTAGGTATGAGAAAAAGATATAAGAGAGTTATAAAGTTTTATGGACAGACACCCCATAAGACTATTGAAGATTTACATCTTATGGGTGTATATTTGTTTATGAGTGGACTAAAAGAGACTGAGAGAGTCTACATAGATATGATGTATGGGTGCATATGGGTATGTGTTTGATTGTGTTGAAAGGATACACATAGATATGTATTTGTTTAGGTTAAGAATACTTTATAGGACTAAAGGAGATTAAGAGGGTCTATGGGTGTTGATTGTTGAGTGGTTGATATGATGTATGTTTGTAATTTTCTACAACTAGTAGATCTTATTTCTCATTCATGGATGTAGGTTGGTTGGACCGAACAACGTTAAATTATTGTCTCTTATGTGTTTGATTGATTATTTGATTATGCTTTCACTGGTGTGATTGGATTGAGGTTTTTTAGCCTAACAAGTGGTATCAAAGTTGTGGTAATCTCTAACAAGTGGTATCAGAGCTGATGGTTTGAGACATGGGAAGAGGTAAATCCAGAAAGGCTCAATTCAAGAAAAAAATTTAAGTTCAAGTTTTGAGGATTGAGGATTAGTTTGCATGAAGCATGAAGACACATAAGAGAAGATGATTGTGAGACTTCTATTACAAGTGAAGCTAAGCATGTCTAGCATGAAGATAGATAATTTGATGGAATTTTAGTGAATTTGGGGATTGTTAAGAATAGTGACTCAAATCTTTTAAGAGATTTGTTTAGGATTTGTTAGATATTACTTGATGGATAAGAAAACTTGTAAAAAAAAAATCTAAAAGGAAAGAAATTCTTAATAGGCAAGTTTGACTTGCAAAAGAAGAATTCTAAGAGGAGAGAGATTCTTAATAGGTAAGTTTGTATGCTTATAAATAGGTAAAGTCTTTATAGGGTTAGGTATGAGAAAAAGATGTAACAAAGTTGTAGGGTTTTATGGATAGACACCCCATAAGACTACCGAAGATTTACATCTTATAGGTGTGTATGTTTGTTTTTGAGTAGACTAAAGGAGACTGAGAAGGTCCACATAGGTATGATGTATGGGTATATATAGGTATGTGTTTGGTTGTATTAAAAGGGTCCACATAGGTATGTGTTTGTTTGGGTTGAGAAAACTCCATAGGACTAGAGGAGATTGAAAGGGTCTATGGGTATTGATTGTTGAGCGGTTGATATGTTTTGATGTATGTTTGTAATTCTCTACAACTAGTGGATCTTATTTCTCACCCATGGACATAGGTTGTTTGGACTGAACCATGTTAAATTGTTGTCTCTTATGTGTTTGATTGATTATTTGATTATGCTTCCACTGGTGTAATTTGATTAGGGTTTTTTAGCCTAACAAATGGTATCAGAGTTGTGGTGATCCCTAACATTTTTTAGGTTTTTCCTTTTTATCTTAATTTAAAAAAGGCTATATTTGGTAAAATCACATAATTTTTCATTTTTTTTCTGTTCACTTCTCAACTCTACTAAACAATGAATGGAAGAAAATTATATTTTCTTTCAACTTTTCCATCATTCTAACCAAGCACATCAATGAAAAGGAAAAATATATATTTTCCTTCTTTCTACTTTTCTATCTTCCAACTTTTCATCTTTCCATTTTTCTATCATACCAAGTAACGCTTAAGAGTCCTCACTCTTCAAGTTCCACTTGGTTCTTATTTTAATAGTTTATTATTTTTTTTAAGAAAGTTTATTATGTATTAAGTGAATTAAGTATGTAACTCATGAGGCATCTATAATTATTGATACTATCTAGTAAATACAAACATTTATTAATATCTATACATCTATGCATACAATTAAAGTTATCCCCTTTTTCCAATTTAAAGTCAAATTAGTTTTGATATTAAAAATAATTTGAGGATTAATTTTCTATTTTGCTTACATCCCCTCTTCTTTTCCTGTTTCAGTATGCCTTCCTTTGTTAGATCTACATCAAAGGTTTTTTTTTTTTTTTGCAAGTCTCTGCATCAAAGTTGACCAACAACTGAAAAGAAGAAGAAGCCAAGAAAAAAACATAGAAGAAAATGCCAAAGAAGAAGTTTTCATCTAGGTTATCGATCAAGGCACCACCAGCACTCAGTTCATCATCTATGACAAATTTGCTAGAATTATTGGGTCCCACCATGTTGAGTTTACTCAATTCTACCCTGAAGCAATTACTTATTCAAAAGTCACTCTCCTTTTATCTTCTTTGATTTTTGTCCCAAGATACACCTAACAGTAAAAGCTTAAGATTTTCCAAATGTGAGTTTTACATTGGAATCTAAAGAAAAGAAAGATGAAGTTTTTACATAGGAAAAGAAAGGGTTTACCTATATTTGTATTCAATATTTATTCATAAAAATATAAATGAATTCTTTGATTTCAAACAAGTGAAGCCATTTGTGAAATTGAATCAAGATTAGAAAGACAAATGTGTTGTGGCATTATTAATGATTTTAAAGTTAATTAAGGTTTTGAGTAAGATATTTTGGATTGATTTTGACTTTTACATCATGATTTTGGGGTTTATTATGTCATTAAGTACTTTTTTAAGCTATTCTAGGAGAGAGATAAGGATGTCGATGTTAGTTCCAAAGCTTGCATCTTCTCTAGCATTTAATTTGATGATGATTTTCCACTTATATCTTTAGTTGTAATCTTTCCTTCCTTTCATTAAACTTAAGATGAAAACTTTAAAGAACAAGAAAATGACTTCAAGCTATGTCACAAATGCCATTTTAAGGTTTATTTCATCCTTATCAGTTATGGTATACATGCAAAAATGATATAATTAAAAGGCTCCAAGTTACAATGAAGCCTTGTTTGATTTCACCTTATACTTATGATATCAAGCCCTAAAACATCTCCTAATGAAAACAAAAAATGTCAAACTTTGAACATTAATTTCTACATAAATTATGCCAAAGTAAGTAGCTACTTTTTGGCAAGAATGGAAAAAAAAAAGATAAAGTTTCTGAATTATCAATTTTATTGAACTTCTCCAAATGAATACTCACAATCTCTATTCATAGAGATTAAATCCTAAGGTTATGACTCTTTGATTATATTGTTTCAATAAAAATTCACTTTCTTTTAATTATTAATATGTCTCTTTGAAAGATGACATACATATTTGTTCATTTGAATAATCAAACTTGTCATTCAAAAAGAAATCATTTTTTACGTTTCTAGAAATATCAACTTTTCATGCAGAGCAGTCGGTTGCTTTGATAAGGTAGTCAACTGCCTTTTTATAATTATAATTTCTAAAATGCTTTTTGTAGCAGGGTAGTCAACTCTTCTATAAAGCAATCAACTTCTTTCATCTTACAGAATGCAAGTCAGCCACTTTATTAATTGACCCCTTTTATTTTCCAAAAGGGTTCCACATTCGGCTTCCTATAAAGCAATCGATTCCTCTTCAATGGCATTCAACTACTATAATATAGATCAATTTTTCAAAAGGCAATTAATCAATAGTAGTCAATTCCATTAGGGTTTGGAATCGATTGTTCTCACTTCCAACTATTATAGACACCACAATTTATCTGGGGCTCTACATTTGATTTTTATTAATAAAAATGAAAAGAATGAAAAATCTGAAAAAAAATGAAAAAAATGAAAAAAAAAAAAAAAGAAGTTGAATTTAGGTTAGAATTGGGTTATAGGGTTTGAGCTGGGGTTAAGGGTGAAGTTTAACAAAAATTGAAATTCCTATTCGAATGGGGATTCTTTGGCTTTCAATCCTATAAATAGAGACCCTAAGTGAGGCCAAAGAATAAACAAAAAATACAAAAAGAAAATAGAGAGAAAACAGAAGCAAAAACAGTGTTTAAAAGAGCAGAGGCAGTTTTATAATTTTTAGGAAATTTTTTTCAAATTTTTGGCATTTTTTTTGGGAAATTTCTGGAAAATTTCTAGATTTCGAGGAATTTTCCAACAAGATTTGAATTTTTCGATGACTTTCTGGCAAAATTCAAAGTTTCCAGTTTTTGGCATCCATTTTCTAGAAACTGGTGAACTTTCGGCCAGATTTCGATAACCTTACCCAGATTTCAGTGAAAATCCTAGAATCCGATGAAGGATTCAACTGGTGTTCTTGAATCCTAGAGAGAAAAAAAGAGAAAAGAAAGGGAAAAGAGAGAAGGGGGAGGAGAAATCTGGTGTAAAAAGATCAAATTTGACCTTTATACTATCACAAAATGACGTCATTTTAGGCGTTAAGAGACTCCAAGATCCGCATGTTTCTATTCAGTCTGACCCGACCCGAGCGCAACCTATTTTTGGCTAACCCATGTTCCACCCAAACCTTCAACTGAGCTGAATTGCCTGAGCTATGCCTTCTAGCCGCTTTCGTGCCTCAAGCCGAGCCGTTTTAACTGCTGAGCCAAGCCACGTCAAGGTTTTTTTTTCATTATTTATTAATTTATTTATATTATTATTTTTTTACTTATTTATTTATTTATTAAATTGGAATTATTTATTTAAGTAAGCATTCCTTTATTTTTCAATGATTTTCCTAAAATAAAATCTTTAAAAAATATATTTTTGAGGAAAAGTTGAAAGTATCAATTTTCCTTGAAAATAAAATTTTCAAAAAGAAATATTTTTGAGGAAAAGTTGAAAGTATGAAAATAAAATTTTCAAAAAAAAATACTTTTGAGGAAAAGTTGAAAGTATCAATTTTCCTTGAAAATAAAATTTTCAAAAAAATATTATTGAGCAAAAAGTTGAAAGTATCAATTTTTCTTGAAAATAAATTATTAAAAAAAACATTTTAAGGAAAAGTTGAAAGTATCAATTTTCCTTAAAAATAAAATTGTTAAAAAGAACATTTTAAGGTAAAGTTGAAAGTATCAATTTTCCTTGTATAAAAACATGAGTTTTTTTCTTATAAAACACAAAAGAGATCTACATAAAAAATCAAATCATCATCCCTTTTTCCTTTTGTCTTTTTCTTTTCTTAGAAAATTTTTAATGTTAAATAATCTGATGATTGAGCCTCTGCAAGTGAAACAATAGTTTTCTTGTATACTCTTAAAGCGAGGAAATTTTCTTAATTTTTTGCCAAAAGTATTGAAGTCAATTAAGGATAATTTCCAATAAGTAATTACTTGGTAATTTTTAAGGCTTATTGCATAACACGAAATCGAGCAGGTATCATCTTTTCATAGGCATTGTGAAGGTGCTATAACCTTCCTCATATGTAACCGTACTCTCGGACCTAGTTCTGATTTCACAAACATTGAATTTACCTTTTAGTTGAACTTAGGATTCCTTTTTAAAAAGGATAAATTTAGTTAGGTGGCCTATCGCACCTAGATAAAAAAAAATTAGTAGTGACTCCTCAAGTTAATGTCTAGTTATAGATTTACAAATCTATATGTTATGATAGTTTGATGACTCCACTGGAGACCAACGGAGAGTCAGGCCAGCAAATAAATTTGTGTTATCCAAAAGCCTATTAAAATTGAAGTGTTTGTAAAGATTTTTTTTATGCATTCATTTTGTTTATTTATTTGATAATTATATCATTCATATACATGTGCATGACATGGGCTCTATACCCGAACTCCGTCCCTCTATGAGGGAGCAAAGTACCTATGCTTTCATGAGGTTTTAATGCCTCTACAGTGGCTAGCAAAATACTCTCACTTAAATTAACCTTTTTCGCTTGCAGCCTATAATGGGTAAGGATTAGGGTGCCTTACTAGTCTTTGATGGACAATGATGTAAGAAACAATTTGGGAACCTTTAGACTTTAAACTTGAACCACATATAGTGAACCTTAGAAGCACTTAACTTCTAGATAGAGCCATCTCCTTCCCTTTAGAATTGACCAAAAGCATAGAATTCATTCCTCTTATTATGTATGATGTGTTAATTTATTTAGTTATTTGTTTATTTATTTCTCTTTATTTGGTGTACTAACCTCTTCTCTTATTCATTTTTGCACTGATTCATGCTCATATCATAAAGTTGCATAAAAAACATTTGCTTGAAAAGACGGTCTTCAACAAAGAGTTTTTCATGGACTCCACAGAATGACTAGTTTGCTCTTTGTTTGTATTAGCTCTTTGTGAATCACCTAACAAAGTAAAGGTCGAGTCAAAATGGATTCAACAAAAGGAGGGGGATTGTTTACCAATCGGTTATGCTTCCACCTTGTCTCAAGAAACATCTATCCTCCTCAAACAAAATAATTTAGAGAATTTGCTTGATATATGGAAGAAGATGAGTCCATCAAGACAAGAGGAGTTTTGCCAAAGGCATGGACATATAGTACACCTCCTTGCAGTGAATGTTGACAATCAACTAATTAGAGCTACAGTGCAATTTTGGGATCCTTTATACAAGTGTTTCATCTTTAATGAAGTTGATATGACATCAACCATTAAAAAATATTCGACTTTGTTAGATCTGCACCTCCAAGCTCCTGACGAGATATATGTCAAAAAACACATATTAGGATTTCGTAAGAATCTAGCCTATCTTATGGGGATAAATAAGAAGATTATGGATTAACATACAAAGAAGAACAAGAGCAGGTTTGCCTACCCTAGAAGTTCTTTCATGATTTTCTAGTACAATATGCTAATGAGGAGTGAAGGTTAGATGTGTTTGCCTTAGCCATATATGGAATGGTGATTTTTTCAAAGGTTTTAGGTTATATTGAAATAGTCGTGGTTGACTTTTTTGAAAGTGTGATTAATCACTACAACCCTTCAATGGTGATATTGGTAGAGACTATTAGATCCTTGAGTTATTGTTGCCAAAATGAGGGGCGTTTCACAGGTTGTATACAATTATTGTACTTATAGATGAAAAGCCACTTCAAGTGTAAAAAATGTGCTTTCTCGAAACTTTATTTCTGCAATCGAGCTCCAATCAAAGAATTCTGTGAAAGTGAATGGCCAGAACAAAAGTCTAAAAAAGAGTGGACAGTGTCATTAACAAAGTTGACAAGCACTGCGGTGAGATGGTTGGCCCTGTGGATGAATCGTGAACTTATACTATATCAGTGTGAAGATAACACTGTGGTCCCACTTCTGGGTTTATGGAGAGCAACAAGTTATGTACCACTTCTAGTGAGGAGGCAGTTTGAGGTAGAATAGTTTATTCTCATGACTCATAAGCTTCATCAATCAGATTTTTCTTACAATGAGCCAAAAGCATTTCAGAGGATGAATGATATGATTAAAGCATGCAAAAACCCCCATAGGGTGAGTCCTAGATTGTTCACTAATAAGGTCACTCATAGGTACTTGGTTTGGAGAGCAAGACAAGGATAGGAAGTGGTATTCACTTATGAAGGCTTTCAACAACCAACAAGAAGAAAGCTTGAAGAAATACCATCAGAATTGGATTTTACGAAAAAAGAGTTTGAGATCGAAAAAGATAGTTAAAGCAAGAAATCCAGAAGCTTCAAGAAGAGAGAGATCAATGGAAAGATAAAGCTAAAAAGCATGAAGTCAAAGTTTGCAAGATTGCTAAAAAATGTGATATAGCTGTCAAAGACCTAGCGAAACTACACCATGAACATAATAAGTTATGTCTAAAGGTCAAAGATAAGGAGATAACAATCGCTAAGCTAACAAATGAAAATGAGTGATTGAAGCAAGAATATGCTGAATTAGAGGAAGAAAGTACCTAGGTATAGATAGAAAATAACATGTTGAATAGCTACCTAAGCAGGTTAAGACAAAGGTTGAATGAACAAGAAGATTATATTGCTACATTGGTTAGAGAGCATAGAGAGTTATCATACTAAGTATGGTGTAGTAAAAGGGAAAATCTGGGAACAAAAAAGTGTATTGAGCATTTAACAACCCAAATTTGCAAAAGGGTATGTAAGGCAAGAGAAATGGTCGAAGAGCTAGAAATACCCAATAGGGGAACATGGACAGCGTCGTTGAATTTCATTAAGGAAGCAAGATACCAGTATAAGTAGATCAAACAATTTTATGATTATAACTCTAGGATGATAAATTCTATGTAAACAAAAGTTCTTTGCAATAATTGAAATCTTTTGGTTGAATACTATCTTAAGGCAAATGTTCTTTGCATGTATGCATTTTCATTCATTGCACTTTCATTCATTACATTTAACAACATAACCATGAGATAGTTGTATAAACTTGCTAATTCTAAATATGGTATTCAAGGTTCAAGGATAACTTCATCCAAAAAGAACCATGCCCACCAATATAACACAAGAGCCAGAGCTGGACAAATAGAGCAAAAAAACTTTCATCGACTTGAAAAAATAGAAAAGGCATGGAAAAAGCTTGAAAATGAGTTGATAAGATTCTAGATGCTCTCAATAAGTTAAACAAAGAAAAGAAGATAGAAGAGAACACAAGGCAACAGGGCCTTCCATCATAAGAAATGGTTGACCCTTTATATCCACCCAGTTTTGGTCCATAACAATCTTAATCCACATAGGATGTAATGCCACAATAGTTCACATATCTTGTATACCCTAAAATGCCATCAGCTTCAAACCCAAGGTATTACCATAGCTATATAAATCCTATTTTTACTGAAAAGGTAGTAGAATTGATCCAAGTTCCTGATCTAGATGACTTGAAAGAAAAAGAGAAAGAAAAGGCAAAGGTGGTTGAATCTCAGGAAGACTCGAAGATTAGTATGCTTGAACAAAGGTTACGGGTAGTGGAAGAAATTGGGTTTTCTAGTTCTATCGATACTACTGGGCTTTGCTTAGTCCCGGATATGGTTATTTCTCTAAAGTTCAAAGTACCAGAATTTAAGAAATACGATGGTATGAAGTGCCCAAAGACTCATATCACTGTGTACTATCAAAAAATGGCAGCCCATGCCCATAATGAAAAACTACTAATGCATGTTTTTCAAGATAGCTTTACGAGCTCCGCTACTAGATGGTATGTCAAGTTGGATAGAACTCGTATCCATTTTTTTAGCGATATGGCCCATGACTTTATCAGTCAATATTGACATATTATGGATTTGGCTCCTGATCGTTTGTCTTTACAGAACATGAAGAAAAAGGCAAATGAGTTTTTTAAAGAATACGCCCAGAGGTGGAGGGATGTAGCTTCTCAAGTGCAACCTCCTCTAACTGAAAAGAAAACCACAGTGTTGTTTCTTAATACTTTAAAATCTCCCTATTATGAAAAGATGATAGGGAATGCAATAAAGAATTTCGTCGACATGGTAATCTCCAGCGAAATCATTGAAAGTGCCATCAAGAATGGCAAGTTAGAGAGAAGGGAAGCATCCATTAAAAGAGCCCGAAAAAAGAAAAAGTCTAAACTTCAAGCTATGTGCTTTGATAGACAACAGTTCAGGGGTTATCAACCCTATCCACCACAAGGATATCCTTCATGTTATCCTGCTATGAATAATGCTTCCCCTTACCTATACCCACCAATCCTACAACCATCCTACCCCTAACCATATCAACCCTCTTTTAGACCTCAAAATACCACATACAATCCTAACATTCAACCTACCCTAAGACATCATACCCATTCGACTAACCCAATGGGTGGTTCATGAGAGCAATGAACTACTCACGAAAAGCCTATATTAAATCCAATTCCCATGACATATACAGAGTTATATAGTGAGCTTTACAACAATCATTTGATTGCTCCTAGCAAATTAGAGCCACTCAAGCCACCTTACCCTAAGTGGTATGATCCCACAGCCCATTGTGACTATCACTACGAGATTACTGGTCATTCCACTAAGAATTACACTGTCTTGAAACATAAAGTGCAATAGTTGATCAAGGATGGAATGATTAGCTTTGATACAGGAGGGATAACTACACCAAATGTTAGTGGCAATCATTTGCCTAATCATAATGTGAATGCTCTGAGTAAAGAACATGAGTGTTATTTGAAGAGAAAAGTGATAGATATTAAGATACCTATCAGTCAGCTATTTGATGCTTTTATGGAAAGTTGACATGATACAACCAGTAGGTCTTCATAGATATCATGGAGCATATGTGATAGGTACAAGCTATAAATTCATAGTAGGGCAATTGGCCACTCTATTGAAAATTGCAAACAATTTTGCTATGAGGTACAAAAGCTCATGGATTCATATAAGATTGAATTCTATGAAGAAAGGGAGGGTTCAAAGAATGCTGAGGTGTCTATGACCAATCAACCACCCAAATTATTTTTAAGTCCATTAACAATTTATTATGGGGATAGGCCAAAGTCGACCGTAGACAAGTTTGCTCCCACGCCTGTAACCTTTAAAGTCCCTATTCCATTCCTTTACAAGAGCAATATGGCTGTGCCATGGAAATATGGCTATGACATAATAGTCTAAGAGCAAGAAGAGAATGTCTCTAAGCCTTTGATACAAAAGGGGTAACTGCACCAAATGTTAGTGGCAATCTTTTGCCTAATCATAACGTGAATGCTCTTAGTAAGGAACATGAGTGTTATTTGAAGAGAAAAGTGGCAGATATTAAGATACCTCTCAATCAGCTATTTGATGCTTTATGGAAAGTTGACATGATACAACCAGTAGTTCTACATAGTTATCATGAAGCATATGTGGCAGGTACAAGCTATAAATATCATAGTGGGGCAATTGGCCACTCTATTGAAAATTGTGAAAAATTTTACCAGGAGGAACAAAAGCTCATGGATTCATATCAGATTGAATTCTATGAAAAAATAGAAGATTCAAAGAATGCTGAGGTGTTTATAACCAATCAACCACCCAAATTATTTTTAAGGCCATTAATAATTTATTGTAGGGATAGGCCAAAGTCAACCATAGACAAGTTTGCTCCCAAGCCAGTAACCTTTAAAGTCCCTATTCCATTCCCTTACAAGAGCAATAGGGCTATGCCATGGAAATATGGCAATGACATAATAGTCTAAGAGCAAGAAGAGAATGTCTCTAAGCTTGATGCTGCCAATATAACTAGCGTGAGGGCCACCACTCGAAGCGGAAAGTGCTACACTCCAAAAATGCTAGAAAGGGCTAGAAAAGAAAAAGCAAAGAAGATGAAAAAAATCTAAAAGTAGTACCTAAAGAGGATTGCCTAAAATCGATGTCAGAAAAAAAGGCTTATAAATTTTTGAAGTTGATAAAACACAATGAATACTCAGTGATGGAACAATTAAATAAGATGTTGTCATGAATCTCATTGTTATCACTATTATTGAATTCAGAACCACATCAGCATGCCTTGCTGAAAGTGCTGAACCAAGTATATATGGCAAATAATGTGTCTGTTGAATATATGAACCACTTAGCTGAAAACCTGGTTATGCCGAATTACATTTCATTTAGTGATGATGAGATTCCTCTAGAGGGTAGGGGAAGCACCAAGGCTCTGCATATCACTGTCAAGTGCAAGAGCCATATTATAGCCAAGGTCCTTATCGACAACGGCTGTGCTATTAATGTCATGCCTATGTCAACTTTGGTAAGGCTACCTATTAATTACTCACATATGAAAGACAGCCAAATAATTGTCCGAGCATTCGATAGGACTAGACGAGAAATCTTGAGATATATAGATATGCCTTTGCAAATTGGACCATGCACTTTTAATGTAAAATTTCAAGTAATGGATATCTCCCCATCTTATAGCTATTTTTTGGAAAAATCATAGATTCACGTGGCATGTGTTGTCCCTTTTACCCTGCATTAAAAGATTAAGTTCAATGTGGAAAGTGAGTGGGTGGTAGTGTTTGGGGAAGAAGACATGCTGGTAACTTAGTCGCTGAATGCTCCATATGTAAAAGCTGTTGAAGAGGCATTGGAATGTTCTTACCGATCCTTTGAGTTAGTCAACTCTGTGGGTGAAAGACCTAAAAACCAACACTTTTCAAAAGCAATGATGTGTCAGGTCATCAATAAAGGCTGGTATCTTGGAGTAGGACTGGGAAAAAATTTATAGGGGATAAGGGAGCCTCCAACAATGATGGATAACAAGGAGAGACTGGGAAATTAGGGCAAGACAAGCCAACAAGACAACAATGATTATCTCGCACTTATATGATACCTTCAAGTCTGAAGGATTCATGTACTCAGATACAAAAGAAGATTTTGAACTAAGCATGGAAAAGACATTTGCTGAGTTGTCCATTTATGCGATCGAAAATGATAGTAAGTATGAGAAAGAAATATAGGTTCATCTTTGTCCACCAAATTATGAGTTAAACAATTGGAGCATTATTGAAATGCCTACTATCTTTGATACCAATTCAATAAAATTGAACATCCCAATAGCTTCTGCCCAAGGCCTTGGGGTGGTCTTTCGTGTTTGGGCCATTTATCTTTTATTATTTTAATAAAAATTAGGAAGGATGCATTTTTATTCATTTCATCTAGTTCTTTCTTTTGTTTTTTCATTTTTTTCATACATTTTGCCAACATATCCCATTTCATTCAATTTTAGGTCCTTCAATAAATAAAAAAATAATCATGATAATAATCAAGGGGTTAATTTTTAAAAATCAATTAACACTGATGCACTTGATAATGAAGATGATTTCGAAAAATATGCTATCACTCCAGACCTAATGAGATTGATTGAGCAAGAAAGTAAACCAATTGAGCCTTATCAAGAGACAACTAAGTTGGTGAATTTAGGAGATGAAGAGAATAAGAAAGAGGTTAAAATTGGCACGTCACTCTCGTCGATGGACAAGTAACAATTGGAAAATTTTCTTTGAGAATTCGTAGATGTGTTTGCTTGATCTTATCAGGATATGCTTGGGCTTAGTATAGAAATAGTAGAGCACAAACTAACTTTGAAGCTAGAATGTAAGTCAGTCCAACAAAAATTGAGGTAAATGAAACTCGAAATGCTATTAAAGATCAAAGAAGAAGTGAAAAAGCAGTTTGATGTAGGTTTTGTACAAGTGGCCATGTATCCAAAATGAGTAGCCAACATAGTACCAGTCCCCAAAAAAGATGAAAAGGTGCAAATTTGTATAGACTATTGTGATTTGAATAAGGCTAGCCTAAAGGATAACTTTCCTTTACCTCATATTGACACACTGGTAGATAATACAACAAAGCATTTGGTGTTCTCCTTTATGGATGGGTTCTCAAGATATAATTAAATAAAAATGGCCAAAGATGACATGGAAAATACCATTTTCGTGACCATGTGGGGAACATTTTGCTATAAAGTCATACCCTTTGGTTTAAAAAATGCTAGGACAACATACCAAAGAGCCATGGTGACACTCTTTCATGACATGATGCACAAATAGATTGAGGTGTATGTAGATGATATGATTGCAAATCTCGAGAAGGCAAAAATTATATCACCAACCTTAAAAAGTTATTTGAAAGGTTGAGGAAATTCAACTCAAGCTAAACCCAGCCAAGTGCACCTTCGGAGCAAAATAAGGGAAGTTGCTAGGCTTTATGGTCAATGAAAGAGGGATTGAGGTCGATCCAAATAAAATACGGGCCATTCAAAATTTGTCACATCCAAGCACACCAAAAGAAGTTTGAGGTTTTTTAGAAAGATTGAACTATATTTCTCGATTCATATCTCAACTTACCTACAAGTGTGATCTCATATTTAAACTTCTTCGCAAGAATAAACTTGGAGAATGGAATGAGGAATGTCAAATGGCTTTTGAAAAAATTAAGTAATACTTATCAACTCCTCTAGTATTGGTGCCACCTATTCCAAGAAGACCCTTAATTTTATATCTGATGGTGTGCAAGAATTCAATGGTATGTGTGTTAAGGCAGCAAGATGAGTCTAGTCAAAAAGAAAAAGCTATTTACTATTTGAGTAAAAAATTCATAGAATATGAGTACAAGTATTCCTCTTTGGAAAAAATATGTTGTACATTAGCTTGGACTACCAAAAAACTCAGACAATATATGCTCTATCATACCACATGGCTTGTAGCAAAATTGGATCCAATTAAATATATCTTCGAGAAGCCCTATTTGTTTGAAAGAATTGCTAGATGGTAAGTAATGTTCTCAAAATATGATATCATATATGTGAGCCAGAAGGTAATAAAAGAGAGTACCATAATTGAGTTTCTCGCATATCGTGCTACTGAGGATTATGAGCCAATGAGGTTAGAATTCTCTGATGAAGATTTGATGACTATTTCCCAACTGAAAAAAGAAGGGCATGAAGAAAATTATTGGAAAATCTATTTTGATAGAGCTACCAATGCTTTGAGACATGGAATTAGGGTAATCTTGATTTCTCCAGAAGAATAATATTATCCTATAATAGTGAGGTTGAATTTCAATTGCACAAATAACATCGCTGAATATGAGGCATGTGTCATGGGTTTGCAAGCTGCTATATATAAAAAAGTTAAAGCATTGAAAGTGTTTGAAGATTCAGCTCTAATCATATATCAGTTGAAAGAAGAATGGGAGATTAGAGATTCGAAACTCATTCTATGTCACAAGTATATCCTAGAGTTGATCAATGAGTTTAAAGATATTTAATTTGATCATTTACCTCAGGAGTAGAATTTGATTGCTGATGCTTTGGCCACTTTATCAGCAATGGTTCGAATTAATGATAGCGCTAACATTCAGCCCATCAAGTTAGATGTCAAAGACATGCCGGCTCACTGCTCTAATGTAGAATAGGAGAAAGATGGGAAGCCCTGGTATTATGATATCTTACAATACATTAAGAACCAGCAATACCTTATCTAGGCAATTGAGAATGATAAAAAGGTCATCTAAATACTAGCTATGATTTTTTTCTTGAATGGAGATGTTCTCTACAAAAGACGTAATGACCAAGTATTGTTGAAGTGTGTAAATAAGACTAAAGTTAAAAAAATTATTGAGGAAGTGCATGATAGAATATGTGGGGCACATGCTAATGGACATATGATGGCAAGATGATTGTGAGAGTAGGGTACTATTGGTTGATGATGGAGAGTGATTACATTGACTATGCTAAAAAATGTCATAAATGCCTGATTTATACTGATAAGATTCATGTTCCACCATCTGCTTTACATGTTTGGCACCACCTTGGCCATTTTCTATGTGGGGCATAGACATCATTGGTCCTATTACCCTAAAAGCTTTTAATAGGCATAGGTTTGTTTTTCGTGATTATAAATTACTTCACAAAATTGGTGGAGGCAGCATCATTTGGAAATGTAACACGATCTGTGGTCTGTAAGTTCATAAAGAGAGAAATTATTTGTAGATATGGACTTCTAGAGAAAATTATTTCAAATAATGCCAAGAATCTAAATAACAAGATGATGCAAAAAGTATGTGCTCAGTACAAAATCAAGCACCATAATTCAACACCATACCATCCAAAAATGAATGGGGCAGTTGAGGTAGCAAACAAGAATATAAAAAGAATTCTTAAAAAGATGATTAAGACCTATAAAGACTGGCATGAGAAGTTGCCATTTGCATTGTATGCATATCGAACATCGATGCGTACCTCTACTAGGGCAACCTCATTTTCTTTGGTTTATGGGATGGAAACTATACTACCAGTGAAAGTAGAGATCCCATCCTTGAAGGTTCTAAAGGAAGTTGAGCTAGAAAAGGCTCAATGGATTCAATAGTGCTACGAACAGTTGAATCTCATTGAGGGAAAGAGATTGAAAGTGTTATGCCATGCTCAGCTATATCAAAGAAGAATGATAAGTGCTCATGATAAAAAGGTTCAACCTCATTGTTTTCGAGAATGGGAGTTGGTCTTGAAAAGAATTCTCCCAATCCAACACGATAATAGAGGAAAATGGACTCTGAATTGGGAAAGGCCATATGTTGTGAAACAAGTTTTCTCAGGTGAAGCATTAATATTAACTGAGATGGATAGAGATGATTTACCTCATCCTATAAATTTTGATGCTGTGAAGAAGTATTATGCTTGAAAAAAAAAAACAAAGAAAAAAAACAAAAGAGAAAAAAATAGAAAAAAAATGAAAAAAAATGAAAAAAAATGAAAAAAATGAAAAAAAGAAAAAAAAGGAAGACTTAAGGCGAAAATCCAAAAAGGACTATTTGAGTCAAAAGGGGGTTTATCTAAGTTAAAAACTCGAAAAGGTAGCTTAGATAAAGAGAATACAACATCGAATATGAGATTCATTGGCAAAGAGGCTAGCATATTCTGAGGAACTCTAAGTTGTTGAGTGCATTGGGTGGTCGAATTTTTTGAAAAGGACTTCAAGATATGTTATCATAATTATTGGATTGTTTATTTTTGGGCATTGTCCTCATACCCATTTTTGTAATTCTTTTTTTTTCAACTGGCCAAAGTTTGCGATCATTTTTGCTAATAAAAGACATTTCATTCTTTGTGTGCCTCTTCTGTTGACTATTTCTTAGCCATTCTTACTATTTTCTCTCCAATACCTTACAATGGAAGAAATGTGTGAATGTATTCTTACTTTTTGAGATTGAAATAATGATTGATAAATGAATAATAGTATGAAAGATTTTTACATTACATTGGAAAAGTTAAAAGTGATAAAGGCAAATTTGAAAAGTTCAGTTCCTGATAAGGACATTGAATTTGGAAAGAGATTTCTTGAAAAGGAGAAGATGAGAATTAAATGAGAGAAATGATTGAGAGTTTCATTGATTTGGCCCTAGTATTTGAAGATTGAGGGGTTTGGGGCCCAAGAAAAAAGCTTGAGAAACTTAAGTACTACAATTGAATGGGAATTAATTAACCAGTATTTGCATAGCATGCATTGCATTTCTAAATGTCTAGTGCATAGCATACATTGCATTTAAAAAGGTTTGGTGTAGGGATGTTCCAAGATCCCACGTAAAGAATACAGATGTGAAGATTTTTCGATGAAAGAACTTCAAATTCTTATTTGAAAAAAAGCTTATAAGGTAAGATTTTAATCCTTGAAAGAGGATATTCCTCAATATTAGGAATGATTTGTAAGCACTTCGAGCATAATCTCCTAATCCCTTTAGACACGATCTATAATTCCTTTGGACATGGTTGTCAATGAGTAATTTGTTTTTTCAAAAGCTATGGTGTCTCTGTTTAGATGAGCATTTTATTTTTCAAAGTTGCGGTGCCTTTGTTTAGAGGTGCAATTTAATTTTTTAAAAGTAATGGTGCCTCTGTTTAAAGGAGCATTTTTATTTTTCAAAGTGGTGGTGCCTCTGTTTAGAGGAGCAAATTTTTTTTTTAAGTTATGATGCCTTTGTTTAGATGAGCAATTTATTTTTTTCAAAGTTGTGATGCCTCTGTTTAGAGGAGTAATTTATTTTTCAAAGTTTTGGTGCCTCTATTTAAAGGAACATTTATTTATTATTGAGCCTCTATTTAGAGGAACTTCATTTACTTTTTCAACAAAAAAAAAAAAACAACATAAAAATGTGTTAAGTTGATTGGGTTGTCAACGTCTTTGCACAATTCTTATTTCATAAAAAATAAGTAAAAAGAGGCAACTGTAGACATCCTAATCTGTCTGAGGGTCTACATTTGATTTTTGTTAATAAAAAAATTTTAAAAATTAAAAAATTAAAAAAATGAAAAAAACTGAAAAAAAAATGAAAAAAAAAAGTTAAATTTAGGTTGAAATTGGGTTGTAGGGTGAAGTTTAACAAAAATTGGAATTCTTATTCAGATAGGATTCTTTGGCTTTCAATCCTATAAATAGAAACCCTAAGTGAGGCCAGAGAATACACGAAAAGTACAAAAAGAAAACAAAGAGAAAACAAAAGGAAAAATAGTGTTCAAATGAGCAAAAGTAGTTTTAGAAGTTTTTAGGAAATTTTTTCAAAAACTTTTGGCATTTTTTCTGGGAAATTTTTGGAAAAACTCCATATTCCATCCAATTTTTTTCGAGATTTGAATTTTTCAATGACTTTCTGGCAAAATTCAAAGTTTCTGACAAAGCTTCCAGTTTTCGGTATCTATTTTTTGGAAACCATTGAACTTCCGGCCAAATTTCGATGACCCTACCTAGATTCTGATGAAAATCTCAAAATTCGACGAAGGATTCAACTGATGTTCTTGAATCCCAGAGAGAGAAAGAGAAGAGGGAAGAGAAATCTAGTGAAAAAAGTTCAAATTTGGCATTTTATACTATCACAAAACGACGTCGTTTTGGGTGTTAAAAGACTCCAGGATCCGTGAGTTTCTATTCGGTCCAACCCGACCAAGGTGCAACCCGCTTTGGGTCGACCCGCGTTCCAGCCAAACCTTTAACTGAGCCAAATCATCTGAGCATGCCTTCTAGTCGTTTTTGTGACTCAAGCTGAGCCATTTCAATCGCTGAACCGAGCCGCGTCGAGGTTTTTTTTTTCATTTATTTATTTATTTGTTATTATTATTATTATTTCCACTTATTTATTTATTGATTAAATTGAAATTATTTATTTAAGTAAATATTCCTTTATTTTTCAATTATTTTCCTAAAACAAAATCTTAAAAATATATTTTTTTGAGGAAAAGTTGAAAGTATCAATTTTTCTTGAAAAAAATTTTTCAAAAATAGAAAAAGAACATTTTTTAGGAAAAGTTGAAAGTATCAATTTTCCTTAAAAATAAAATTTTCAAAAAAAATACTTTTGAGGAAAAGTTGAATCAATTTTCCTTGAAAATAAAATTTTCAAAAAAATATTTTTGAGTAAAAAGTTGAAAGTATCAAATTTCTTTGAAAATAAAATTGTTAAAAAAAACATTTTAAGGAAAAATTGAAAGTATCAATTTTTCTTGTATAAAAGCATGAGTTTTTTTCTTATAAAACACAAAAGAGATCTATATCAAAAGTCAAATTATCATCCCTTTTTCCTTTTATTTTTTTCTTTTCTTAGAAAATTTTTAATGTTAAATAATCCGATGATGGGGCCTCTACAAGTGAAACAGTAGTTTTCTTGTATACTCTTAAAGTGAGGGAATTTGCTTAATTTTCTGCCAAAAGTATTAGAGTTAATTAAAGATAATTTTCAATAATTAATTACTTAATAATTTTTAAGACTTATTGGATAACACGAAATTGAGCTGATACTATTTTTTATGGGTGTTGTGAGGGTGTTATAACCTTCCTTATACGTAACTATACTCCCAGACCTAGTTTTGATTTCGTAGACATTGAATTTACTTTTTAGAGATAGCTAAGTTGAACTTAGAATTCCTCTTTAGAAGGGACAAATTCAATTAGGTGATCAATCGCACCTAAATAAAAAAATATTGGTGATGACTCCTCAAGTTAATGTCTAACTATAGATTTACGAATCTATATATTATGACAGCTATAGCAGTCAATTGCTTTAGGCTTTCAATTGATTGCTATTTATACAAAATTTAAATTTTAGCTTTTATTTGTCAAAGCAGTCGACTCGTTCTCTTGGCAATCGACTACTCTCCCTAAATGTTTAAAGCAATTAGGAATATATTCTTATTGGTATTAAACTCTCAATTTTCAAGTTCTTTTTTATTTTTATTAAACCCATTTTTATTTTCAGAACCTATTTCGTTTGAATAATTCTAAACATCATTTCTTCATGCAAAAATATTTGTTTCTAAATATTGATCAGGTTTTTATGTTTATCTCAAAAAAAGGGTAAATGAATCCGATGCATTGTAACTTTTAGGCTTTTGGACCAGAATGGGACTGTTAGGAGAGGCCACGTCAGCGTCAATAATTTAAGTATGTTTTGTTTGTTTACATTTTGTAATACTTTCGATTTTCTATTGCTTTCTTAATGGTTCTTAAGTTGACAAATTGATGCAAATGCAAGCTATTGGCATTTGTAGTAATTGGTTTAGAAAAAAATAAGAATTGAATATTTGTCCTTTTGGTTTAAAATGAAGAAAAAAAAATGAATTCTACTTTTAAATATGGTTAGTTTGGCATTCATATATAAAAGAGTATTATACGTGTAAGGTTAAGGTAAGCACTTTTTCTTAAAAGGAACAACTTATAAGTTTAGATATGCATTACATATTTAAAGTCAAAAAATAACTTTATAAAATTATTTATGAATTTTTGCTATTAATGAAAAGCTTCAAAACCGATAATTAATAATTTATAATTTTTTAGATTTTTTTATCTTTGAGTTCATCTATTAAAACTTTTTTTTTCATAAATAATGTTTCATAAGAATTTTTTATTTATTTATTTAAGCTTGCTTGAAACATAAAATTTTAGACGAATAAGTCGCATGTTATCATTTGAATTTATGCATTTTTATTCGACAATCAATAAAAACTTAATTTTATTCTAAAAATAAAAAGGATGATTGCAATATTATAGTTTAGTTTTTTATTTTATTGCCTATTAATATAAAAAGATAAAATGATAAATTTTAAAAATATAAAAAAAATTTACCATCGGTGAGGGCCGCCCGCTCGTACTTATATAAAATCAATAACCTCCTTGGTAACGTATTGATATGCACATTTATTTAGTACCGAGATTAAGAAACATATTCTAATTTTAGTGTTTTTACTGTAATTAAATTAGAAATAAAAATATTAAAATTAATATAAAATATAAAAAATTATTCTATGTTTTTTTTTTTAATGGACACAATAACAAAATAATTAAAAACGAAAGACAAACATTCAAACTATGTAAAAGGGGGTACAACAAACTTAGTGGTTTTACTCATTTTATATTATAACTATGCCACAAATTGCTTCGGGATCAAAATTTTTTTATTAAAATAAGTAAATATTTCTTCAAAAACCTAAAAATAATTATATTTTTAATGCTTTCAAACATGTTAATATCAGTCTAAATTAAATTTTGTTAACAATCATGCTATTTTATTAATGAAATTATAAGTACAAATTATAATCATAATCAAATATTACATAATTGAATAGTTAAATAAATAAATCAATCAACAAACTAGAATATAATTAAAGAAAGTCAACATAAAAATTAAAACAAACTCACATATAATAAAACTTGAACCTAAAATCTTATGATTTTAAATTCCCTTCCTTATCATTAAGCCAAAGTTTCATTACCATTAATAATTGTAATTTTCATTTAGAAAAATAATTAATATAGGACATAAGATTGAAGCTAAAATTGGCTCTTGGACAAAACCATTTTTGAAACTTAAAATTCACTTTCAAATTGTTATTCGGATCTCCAAAATTTTTAATTGGGTTTTGAAATTCAAAGCCATGAGATATGTTTGAATCATTTAATTGGGCTTTAGTTCTAATATTCAGGTTTCAATTTGCTTTTTCATTTTTTTAATTTCTTTTTATCGTTAGTGACGAAATCAAATCGGAAAGCACCAAAAAAATTGAAAAAGAATCGAATCAATGAGGATTAGTACAATTCTTGTTAGACTATTTTAAGGATTAAATTGGCGAGACAGAGGAAACCAAAAGGAATGCTTGAAAAAAATCAGCCATTTTAAAAAGAACTCAGAAAAAGAAATCAACAAGATCAGATTTTCATTGACCCCATCCCCTCAATTCGTTGCAATTCCTATAATTATTGGCAGAAACTCCCTATAAATATACAACCAATTCAAGCACTAAGCACAAAGACAATCGGGAAAAACAACAAATAAATCAACAATTACAAAATAACAAAATACGCAATTAGATTTTTCTTTTTAATTTTTTGGGCAAAGAGATTTTATTTTTTAAGAGTTTCGGGTTTTATAAGAAGTTGGAGTGTCAAGATTTTTGGGCTAAGAATATAAGCATAGGAAGTTGTTGGAGGCATTTAATGGTCAAAAGAGTATTACAATCTTTTTCCCTATTAGAGGATGTCAACAGACAGCTAGGTGTATTTCAGGTATTTGAGCCGACCTGACATGTCTAATACCTAATTAGTTCGACAATGTCATTGTTGTCCCCCATTGGTCCCTGGCCTCTTATCTATAAGTACAGACATCTAAGTATTGTCATTTCAGGTTCCATCTTCTTGCAATTCTTTACTTTTCTCTCCTTTCGATCTCTATTATTTTGATCTCTGACTTATGTGTCAGAGTACAAACGAAATGAACACTACCTGCTTTTGCATCTAGCCGCTCTTTTCCTTCTATTATAATTTTAGGAATATCCTTAGGTCAAAGCTTTGCACCAACATTTTGGTGCACCACATAAGGGGTTTTCTACTCATCGATCGAGCCTAAAATCAGGCCACCTAGGAAGAAAGCTTTAGAGGATAGAGACACGGTTGTCCTAGCTGGAATGAAAATGCATAATAGCCAACATATGGATTGACCTGTTCCACAATAGGCTGTCCTAACCAAAGAATAATTCCAGGCTCTAATTGAACAAATACAAGCCCTCAAGCAAATGCTACAAACTACAACCCCACCCTAGGCTTCAAAGGTGTCTGTTCTAGTCACCCACAGCCAATAAGCTGTAGAAAGGCAACCAAGCTATGAAGAAAAGAAAGCTTCTTTTGCCTTCAAAAAAGAAAAGCATGATGTTCTAGTCACTTATCATAACCCTAGCCACAACACGACACTCTTCACAACTTAAAAATTAAAACAAACTGACCTAGAACCCTAATTGAGCAGAGACTTAGAAGCTTGGATGCAAGCCAAGAAGAAAGAGTTGAAAAGGAAGGTAGTAGCTTTTGAGGATGAGGTCAAGTTCTTAGAGATCTCGTCCTTCACTAAAGAAATTGATAGAGTTATGTCTCCAAAGGGATTCAAAATGCCGACCTTGGAAATATATAATAGTTCATCTAAACCCTTTGACTATTTAGAGCTTTAATGAAGCTTTGATGTGTAAGGGTCTGCTTACTACCCTCAAAGGCATAGCTTAGTCTTGGTATAACAGCCTAAAAGCCAAGGTCAATTACAACATTTAAAAAGCTCAACCACTCATTCTTGTTCCATTTTGTAAGCAACTAAAAAAAAAAAAAAAAACTTTAAGCCTGATGTCAATTCATCAAGGTAGAAATGAATCTTTGAAAAATTACATTATGCATTTTAATGCATAAGCTCTATAGATGAAAGACCAAAAGCAAACAATCATTGTAGCTACTCTAACAAGTTGATTCAATGATAAAGAGTACTACCTTAAGATGAGCTTGTATTTAGAGCCATCTAATAAGCTAGCTAACATCCTACTTATGGCCAAAAAATATATAAATATCAAAACTATAATTAGAAACAACCAATGTGAGAGAGGCTAAACCCCCATTTTCAGTGCTCGAGGTAAGAGAGGCTTATCCCCTCTTCAATTTCATAAAAAACGTAAGGATTTCTATGATTTTCCCTTAAGAGAGAAACGATATAGGGTTAGGAGCCCTAGCATAGAAAGAAACTACATTGCACTAAATACTTCCCGAGAGAGGATTTGATGCTACTGGAAAAGAATCCAGAACTCAGATAGTCAAAGTCACTAGGGCAAAACACAAAGAAGAATCCAACCAAAAGATATGCCTTCCACAAAAATAAAGGCCATAATACCAAGGACTATGTCAACCTAACAAACAAAATTAAAGCTTTGATCAGAAGAGGTAAGCCAAGAAGGTTTATGGATTGATGGAGACAAAGGCAAAATATGTCGAACTACAGAAGAGATCAGAGAGAACCCATAAAGGACAGGAAAGATAGGCTAGAGAAAAATGGAAGAAAAAAAGCTCAAAGGGATGAACAAAGATAGGAAGAGGGTCGAACTACTGATAGTAAACCAATTGGTGAGGTAATCAATGTCATTACTAGGGGAAGCTCTACTTCAACTAAAAGAAAGTTTGACCAAGGCATGGTCATTGATTCTTCGACAAAGAAAGAGAAGGACTAGAAAGATGAATCGATCTTATTTAGTTTGAAAGACTTGAAAGAATTTCATAACCCCATAATAATGCTATAGTGATCACAACAATGATGTACAACTATGTGGTTAAGAAGATCATGCTTGATAATGGAAGTTTAACCGATATCTTATATTACGCCATCATGAAGAATATGGAAATCAAGAAAGACCAGTTGCAACCAATCAACACGACTCTGATTGGATTTAGAAATGAGCAAGTACTAGTTAAATGGAGTATTAAATTATTGCTTTCATTGGGAACGAAACCAATGACAGTGATCTCGATCATAGAATTCATGGTCATAAATGTCACATCTACTTACAATATGATATTAGGTTGACCTAGTCAGTCTATTATACAGCTCATAGGGTCAGCTTCTCATTTGAAAGTCAAGTTCCTAAGCCCTCATAAGATTGGAAAGGTAAAAAGAAACCAATCCACGACGTGGCAATGTTATATCACAATGATTAAAGGAAACACTGGGAAGCAAGCAGAAAGCTCGACTAAGATTGAGAAGATTAAAGAATAAAATGAAGCAATAAAGATTGAAGAGAAACAATAAGTAAAAGTAAGCAATTCAACAATAGAAAAATAACATGAAAGAAGTGTGTTCTTAAGCCATTCTGAGCTCTTAAGCTCCACATTGACAAAAACCAACATTTTAGTAATTTTTGAAAATTTTGAAAAGATTCTACAAGTGTTCAAGCTCTTAAGCCAACATAAATATATACTTGTCAAATGGGACCAAGCTAACATATAGGCTAAAAGAAAAAGTGAAATGAAATACATATATTTTGTTCAATTTTACACTCTCATAAATCATCATTGTACTTACTAATAACATACAAACTACCACATCGAGATTTGTAATCACAAGAAATGGTCCCAACCTAATTAAGTATAAAGAAATAATTGATCAAAGACTTAAGTTAGATGAAAACCAACCTAAACCAGCAAAAAACCTTATATCTATATCATTATGGGAGAACACCTTTAAAAAGTATATGCAAATTGGAATTAAAGTTGAACTTAAAGAGTAATTAATCCAACTTTTGATAAATAATGTCGACCTATTTCCTTGGACACCATTTGACATGCTTAGAATTGATACCAATGTGATGGTCCACAGGTTACACACCAATCTTGACATGAAATTAGTTTGGCAAAAGAAGTGGACTTTTACTCCAAAAAGGTAGAAGGCTATTAAGGAGGTGGTCGATAAGCTATTACTAGCAAGTTTCATTAATGATGTTTATTACCTCAAATGGATAGCTAATGTGGTCATGGTCAAGAAGCATAGTGAAAAATAGATGATGTACATTTACTTTATCAACCTTAATAAAGCTTTTCCAAATGATAGTTTTTCTTTCCTTCACATAGATTGACCAATGAATGACAATGCCAAACATAACTTTTTCAATTTAATGGATGATTACTCTGGCTATAATCAAATTAAAATATTGAAAAAAGATAAGAAAAAAATAGTTTTTATCAATGAGAAAGAACTATATTATTATAAGGTGATGCCATTCAGTTTGAAAAATATAGTAGCGTCATACTATAGATTGGTTAATAAAGTCTTTAAAAATCAGATCAGCTAGAACATAAAGATATACATGGATTACATGATAGGAAAGAGTAAGAGCCTAGTTAAGCATTTAAAAGACCTAGAGGAAACCTTTAATTCCCTAAAAATGTATAACATTAGGCTTAATCCAAGCAAGTGAGCCTTTAGAATTACGTTAGGGAAGTTCCTTGGCTATATAATTAATAAAAGAGGGATAAAAGTGAATCCAGATAAGGTTCAAGCCATCATAAATGCAAAAGCACCAACCTCAGTGAAGAAAGTGTAAACACTAATCGAAAGAATAGTCATTTTAAACAGGCCTATGTCTAAGTTAACAGAGTGATGCTCACCATTTTTCAAGATTTTCATAAGCATCTCTGACTTTAGGTGAACCCTTCAATGTCAAAAGGCATTTGATAAGCTTAAAGAGTTATTACCCTCTCTACCCATCCTTTCCAATCGAAGGCTTAATGTGACATTGTATTTGTATTTAGCCATTACCGATCAGGCCATCAGCTCAGTTTTGATCCTGAAAGAAGAAAAAAAGTAAAGGCCGATCTATTTTGTAAGTAAGGTACTGATAAGTGGGAGATAAACTATACCAAAATAGAAAAGTTAGCCTACGTAGTCATCACATCGATCAAAAACCTCATACCTATTTTCAAGCTCGCACAATTCATGTATTGACCAACCAACCATTCAAATAGGTCTTATAAAAATCAAAACTATCAGGCAAACTAATAGAGTGGACAGTAAAACTTAATGAATTCAACTTGCATATGCTCTTTAGGTTAGCTTTAAAATCCCAAGTATTGACAGACTTTATCATAGAACTCACGTTGACTTATTCCAACAAACAAATTGAGAAGAACGAGCAAGTTAAAAAAAATGTGAAAACTTTTATCAAAAAATCAGTTACCAGCCAGAACAGTAGGGCTGTCCTCATCCTAATAAGCCTAGAAGGCTTGTGATATCAATATGCCTTTAAATTCAAATTCAAGTCATCCAACAATAAGGTCGAGTATGAGGCATTGATAGCCGGCCTAAGATTGGCAGTCAAGCTAAATTTAAAGCATATAACTATGTATAGTGATTTTTAGTTAGTGGTTAGTCAGATAAACAATGAGTTCAAAGCTAGGGAAGAAGAAATTTGGAACTATTTACACAAAGTACTGGCCTTTGTCATTTTTTTTCACAAAGTCAAGGTGAAAGAAATATCAATGTCAAAAAATTCATTGGTAAACTCCTTGTCTAAACTGGCCTCAAAGATGATAATAAAAAATTTAGGCCAAGTCTTAGTATAAGAATTGGCATAGAAAAGAACTGAAGAGAAACTGGTCAAACAAATTAAGGGAAAAAAACTTGGATGACTCTAATCAAAGTATACCTGACCATAGGAGAACTATCTATAGACAAGGTTTAAGCTAAACCTTTAATGAGAAAGGCATCTCGGTATACTATGATTAATTAAAAGTTATACAAGAGATCTTTCTACCTATCCTACCTGAGATGTGTGCACGATGAAAAAGTAAACTATGTCTTTAGGGAAATTCATGAAGAGATATGTGGAAATCACTTCTGACCTTGGTTATTTGTTTCCAAGATACTTAGGCAAGGGTACTATTGGCCCACCATTAGAAGGGATACGATTGACTTAGTGAAAAGATGTGACAAGTGCCAAAGATTCGATCATATGCTACATTTTTCGTCAACTAAACTCACTCCTATCATCTGCCCTTGGCCTTTCATTCAATAAAGGATAGACATTTTCAGACCATTTACCCCAACCAAAAGACAAAGGAGATTTGTTTTTGTATAAGTAGACTGCTTCATTAAATAGCTTGAAACTGAGGCTTTAGCTACCACAACGGAGACCCAAGTCAAGAAAGTTTTGTGAAAGAACATTGTTTATTGGTTTGGCTACCTTGGTCAATAATAATGGACAATGACAAACAATTTGGAAATTCGAGATTCAAGAAATAGTGTTCCAACCTCTATATTGATTTAAGGTTCACGTTGATTACCCACTTTCAATCTAATAGCCAAGCTAAGGCATCCAATAAGATGATATTAAAGGCCTTAAAAAAAAAGGTTGGATGAGGCCAAAGACAAACAGGTTGACAAGCTCCTTAGAATACTATGGGTTTTGAAAGCAATCATAAAGGTCCCTATAAGAGAAACCTCTTTCAACCTAGAATTTGGAATAAAAGTCATGGTGTCCATTGAGATTAGCCTCTTGAGTTTAAGAGTCAAACCCTGGTTAGAGGAAGGAAATGAAAAGGTTTTGAAGGCTAACCTCAGTTTACTTGAAGAATAAAGTAACATTGCCCTAACCTTAATAGCAACTTATCAACATAGGGTATCTAACTACTACAACAAAAAAGTCTGACATAAAAAAATTAAGAAAAGTGACCTAGTACTTAGAAAGATTAAAGCTTTAAGAGTTGATGACCAAGGTGGCAAGTTAGCCCTGACTTGAAAAGGGCCTTACATGTTTAAAAAGGTAATCCACAACATGACTTATAGATTATAGGACATAAACGATGGTCTTGTCCCGAGGACATGGAATCATAGACAATTTAAAAATGTACTATCAATAGCTTGAACTTAGTTGAGCTTACACTTGTAACCCAAAACTCATTGAATGAAGTGATGATAATCATATTCATTGTGAGTCTTAAAATTGTGTTTTGTCTGACCTAAGATAACCTTGGTTAAGTTTGACCTAAGACTTAAAGTTAAATATGATTACGTTTATTCTAACTCCTAAGCTCAAGCTTCAACCGACCTAACATGGTCTGACTTGTGACTTGTATCAAGATAGATTCTTAAGTTAATTTAAAACATTATTGAACCAAGCTGAAACTTTGGATTATTTTGAATCAAGTTAAGATTTGGTTGAGTTATTTTGAGTTGTTCGAGCTAAGTTTACTAAACTTAAGCTACAGGATCATTCAGTGGTTTATTTTTTAGCTTAAACTTGAACTCTTTTACTTAAATATTAAAGAGGCAAAAGGGAAACAAAATAGAATTGAAATTTGAAACAAAAATTTTTATTTTTCGTTAATGGTCAGTAGATCAATACAAAAAATCATCAGTTGATAGAAATTTAGTAGATTGATTTGATTCGAGGTTACAACAAAAAATCATCCTCACTCTTAAACTAAAATTTACAAAAAATCAACAAAAAGAAAGAAAAAAAAATGCCTTTCAAGCATCAATAGTAGTAGTAATAGTAGGCCCATTTTTTACCTCAAGGGCAACCTCGATCTCAGCATCCATAACTGTAGCTTCATCATCTTCCTTTTCTTTGTCCAAGTGATGTGGAGGAAACCTTGACTTGATGTTAGGCCAATGTTAGAAAGGTCGAGATTGAGGTCAACATACTTAAACAACACTTCTTTTTTGCAAGCTCAAAGGCACCAAAGACATTCTTCCTTGAAAACTTCACTTGGAGCTAAGTGAATTCTCTAAAAGTTCTGTAAACCTTTTTGGCCTTTCGCTTAATTTCTTCTTTCACTTTCACTTTTACCTCCAGCTTTGACATTAACTTAGCAATTCTAGCCTAAATTTTATAAGCTTTAGCTTAACTTGCTTTTCATGGATTCTACTAAGGCTTTCTCTATGTGCATGCTTTTTAACTTGGCCATCAGCTTGTCTATTTTCTTCTCTGCTTGGCCTCTTTTTGTGGGAGGTGCTGAGGTTGGACTTCAGACTACATAGGGCTTTTGTGCTTTTTTTATGTTCCTTACACTAGGCAATCAGGTCCTTTTCAACCTTGAGCATATAAGCCATAACCATGTAAGCATGGTACAGAGCTTGGCTAGCATTGTCAGTAGGTTAAGGTCAAAGTTTTTGGTAAGCTATAAAAGCTAAACTTAGACTTAGAAAAATAGCAAAATGAATAATGATGAAAGAATTAAATTGAAGCAAAGAGATACTTATTGGTTAGAGGGATCACGGCCTTACAGAACCTCTTTCCCATATTAAAACTCTTTAGTGGGTTCTCATTGGGAGTGTATTCCAAGTTGATGCAGAGCTTTTCTGAGCTCAACTTCAAAACCCTAGACTCAAGATTTTCCAAAGTGTAGGAAAAGGCCTTAATTTTCAACTTCTTTATAAGAGGAGAAGCTACCATGAAGAGCTCCTAGTGTGCCATTGTCTTATGTTTTTTGGTGGTGGCAGAAGGCTAAACTAAGGAGCTTGGCTGCTTATTCATTATTGTATTCACCACTTTATCCTAATTATTTACTTTAGGGTTAAATATATATTTTGCTCCTAAACTTTAAAATTTTTATCACATTAGTACCTACAGAATTTTTCTGTCACATTGGTACATGAACATTCAAATTGTTATCACATTGGTACCTCAAACTAACGTCGTTAGTCAATTTTGCTAATGTAATATAAACATCCAATAAGATCCTAACTTGTGCCAAAAGTCAAATCAACGCTATATCATCATTGTCACATCAGCATAAAAAAGAAAACTCCAAAATAATCAAAAAAATTATAAAAAATTCAAAAAGTTAAAAAAATCTAAAAAATCTAAAAAATTCAAAAAAATTTTAAGAAATTTTAAAATTTTCTAAAAAAAAGTTTTAAATTTTATAAAATAATTTTAGAATTTTTAAAAAAACTTTAATATTTTTTTATAATTTTCTAAAATTAAAAATTTTTGAAATTTTTTTCAAAATTTTTAAAATTTTTAAAATTTTTTTAGAATTATTTAAAATTATTTAAGGTTTTATTTTTTTTAAGTTTTAAAATTTTTACAAATTTTTAAAACATTTATAATTTTGTAAAATGTTTAGAATTTTTTATAATTTTTTCAAATTAATTTTTTATACATTTAAAATTATTTTAAATATTTTAGAATTTTTTTCAAAATTTTTAAAATTTTTTTAGAATTGTAAAGTTTTTAATTTTTTTTTTTTTAAGTTTTAAAAATTTTTAGAAGTTGAAAAAATTTTAGAAAATTTTTTCTAATTTTTTTGGAACTTTTTATATTTTTTGAGAATTTTTAAAAAAATTTTAGAAATTTTCTTTTTTATGCAAATGTGGTAATGATAATGTGGCACTGATTGAATTTTTTTGATATGTATCATCATTTTATTGATGTTGATTTGATGTCAATAAAATTGACTAACAACATTAGTTTGAGGTATTAACGTGATAACAATTTAAAATTTGAAATACCGATGTGATAGAAAAATTCTCTAGATACCAATATGATAAAAATTTTAAAATTTAAAGGTCAAATATATATTTAACTCTTTATTTGAATTGTGCTGCAAATGATATATGCTCATGGAATTGTTAATTTTATGGTTTCAACTTCTGAATATTATGATCATATTTGAGTTTGAAATTTTAGAAATCTTCCTTCTTTGGCATTGTCCTTCGCACATGAATAAAAATCCAATAAATAAACAAATAAAATTTAAGAAAAAATTGAAGAGTTAAAATGAAAATGAAAAAAGGTAAATGATGAAATATATTTTTCATTGGATTTTATTTGTAAAAATTAGGATTAGCATGCACTGAATGGGGCAAGAATTGGATCCTTTGCACCTACCATGAAATTAACAAACATTGAGTTGCTTCAATGGAATTTTTGTTCCAATTTTAATATTTCTTAATAATTCTATTACGTGTGACCTAATAGGTTCTTTAGTATATCGGTAATAAACACAAGCATTGTGAGTCTTAGTATTTGGCTATGGATGAAATAAATTTTTTGACTTGATCACTAATTCTGTCAATCTTATGTTTATAAATAATGATCAATGCTAGCTTATTATCATAACCCTCAATTACTAGAAAAAAGTTAATATGACTTAACAACCTATCTGTGAATGATCTTAACATATAATTAATATCCTTTTATCATATAGTATCTTGGTTTGAACATTGAATATGGTTTAGTGTCTACTCAATCTTGTTCAACTCTATTAAGTCTTGTATTTGACATTAGCTCACAAATAAGTTTTAAAATAATTCTAAATTCTTATTTCACTTTGGCTAAAGATTTCTCAAGTTAATTCAATCAAGATTAGTTGAGCTACTTTTTTTATCACACAAGGTGATGAATCACATCTTTATTACTTCATACATTTTCATATGCCTCATGTTATACCCAACAATACTCGATAAAGTATTCTAGGTTAGAACCATAAGTAAAGTAAAGTTAAAATATTACATTCATCATATAAAATCATAAGTAATCTCAAGTCAAATTATCACTTATACAACCATCACATGAAAATTTAGCTATAGACATTATGTGAACTATCATATAACATTCTCATATCAGATCATGTTCAATGAACTTGTTCTTATAACAAACACTTACATGTTAGCTCAAGTTTACCGAAGCTTTAACCTATGGGATCAGCTGTTTGCTTCATAAGTAAAAGTATAACAATGTGCTAATCTTAACAGTTTTTGTTAATATCCTTTTATTGATAAAGTATCAACTAAGAATTATTTTGAAACATATAACTGTTATGCAATGATGATCTCATAATTACAATCTCATTGTAATTCCTTTGCAAAACTTTATTTATATTTTGAGGAGTTTATCATGTAAGCATCAACAATAAAATACATGTAAATAAGCTCACTGATAAATAAACATGGCCTTTATAAAATATCAAATATCAAAATATTACAAATATGATAATGTTTTAGCTAAAAAAATGATTCGGCTTAAAGGGCAAATACTAACAAAGAGTACATGTATAAGACAAACAAAACATTTTTGTCACGTTTGACACGTTTAATGATTTTTTATATTTATTGTGATTAATATATATATAAAGACTATTTTAAACTTTCAATTATAATACGCAATTACATATTTAATATAGTCATATAAAAACTATTTTAAATATTTAATTATGATACACATTTAATATTCAATTATTTTTATGTTAATAATATAATTACAATATAAGTAATCATTTTAATATAATTATAGCATATTATTTAATATCTTATTATTTTGGATTTTGTTGTAATTCTAGTTAATTATATAATTTATTCTAAATTACATGATTAAAAATTAATAATATAATTAGAACATAAACATTATAAATATACAAAAACTAATGATTTGTTTTTATATTTTATTCTAAATCACATGGTAGTTGATACCATGTATAATTATAAGAGATTATATAATATTTCTAAATGATATATTGATATGTATACCATGATAATTACAAACATATATAAATTATAAAAAATTTTATAAGTAACAAATCATATATAATTTATATTAGTTTGATATTAATATATATTTGATATTTTCAATCATTTAAATAAGCTATCATTAGTGTTATATTTTCATTTTTATTTGTGTTGCATTTATTATTTTTATTAAATTAATTTTTTTCTAAATAAAATTATTCTTAATTTAATCTCGGGTTATTTCAAGTTAATTTTTTGAGTCATTTTGGTTTGGGCCAATTTGGGTTTGGGTTGGACGAGTTTGGCTTGTTGACTTTTTATAGTCAAATTAGGTTGGAACAAGTTCCAGTTTAGGTGAATTAGGCAAATTTTTTGAGTTTGGTTTAGAATTGACAAATCTATTCTATTTAAAGTGTATTTATTAGTTTTAAATTAGAAAAATTATTTGATACACTGATAGTAGTTTTTTTAATTTTACAAGTGAAGTTAAGATGATGACACATGTCTTATTTTCTAAAATTAGTTTTTATTTTTTTAAGTATATATTAAAAGTTATATGTCATAATTTTAACTCTGTTTATGGAGTTAAAAAACTCTACTCTTTGTACATTTGATAATTTCTCTTTAAATTTAAACATAAACACAAATATGATCTTGAGATATATCATGATTATTCATTTTAGGGTTAAATATATATTTTGCTCCTATTTAAAATTTTTATCACAATGGTACCTAAAGAAATTTTTTATCACATTGGTACATGAACATTCAAATCGTTATCACATTGGTACCCCGAATAACACCGTTAGTCAATTTTACTAATGTAGTATGAACATCCAATAAGATTTTGATATGTGTCAAAAAGTCAAATCAGTGCCACATCATTATTACCATGTTAGCATAAAAAACAAATTTCAGAAAAAATTCAAAAAATTTTTAAAAAATTATGAAAAGTTCAAAAACATTCAAAAAGTTCAAAAGAAATCTTTAAAAAAATTAAGAATTTCTAAAAATTTCTAAAGAAAGTTTTGAAATTTCTAAAATAATTTTAGAATTTTAAAAATTTTTTAAGTATTTTTTTATAAATTTTTTAAATTAAAAATTTTTTAAAATTTGTCATCATTTTTAAAATTTTTTAGAATTATTTAAGTTTTTAAAATTTTAGAATTTTTCAAAAATTTTAGAATTTTAAAAAGTTTTTAAAAATATTTTAGAATTATAAATTTAAAATTTTTTAAAATATTTTACAATTTTTTCAAACTTTTTAAATTTGTTTAGAATTTTTAAGTTTTAAAAAAAATTTTGAACTTTTAAAAATTTTAAAATTTTTAAAAAATTTTTTAGAAATTTTTAGAAATTTTCTTTTTTATGCAGATATGGCAATAATAATGTGGCACTGATTGAAATTTTTTGATATGTGTCAGTATCTTATTTAAGTTTTTAAAATTTTTAAAAAATTTTAAAACTTTTAGAATTTTTAATAAGTTCTTAAAAATTAAAAAATATTTTATAATTTTTTAAAATTTTTAGAATTTTTTTTTAGAAAATTTAAAATTTGTTTAGAATTGTTAAGTTTTTAAAATTTTGTTGGAGTTTTAAAAATTTTAGAAAATTTTATAAAAATTTTTAATATTTTTTGAGAATTTTTTAAAATTTTTTTGAAATTTTCTTTTATATGCAAACGTGACAATAATAATATGGTGTTGATTGAATTTTTTGATATATGTCAATATCTTATTGATATTGATTTGATATCAATAAAATTGACTAACGTCAGTGATAATAATTTGAAAGTTTAAGTATCAATGTGATAGAAAAATTTTTTAGATACCAATATAATAAAAATTTTAAAATTTAAGGGTCAAATATATATTTAACTCTTTATTTTAATTGTGCTGCAAATGATATATGCTCATGGTAATTGTTAATTTTATGGTTCCGACTTCCGAATATTATTGGTCATATTTGAGTTTGAATTTTCAGAAATCTTCCTTCTTTGGCATTGTCCTTCGCACATGAATAAAAATCCAATACATAAACAAATAAAATTTGAGAAAAAATTGAAGAGTTAAAATGAAAAGGAAAAAAGGTAAAAGATGAAATATATTTTTCATTGGATTTTGTTTGTAAAAAGAAGAAAAAGAAGAAGACGGTGAAATTACACCTAGAATTGAGAAAAACATTAGCATTAGCATTAGCATTAGGTTTAGCATGCGCCGAATGGGGCAGGAATGGGACCCTCTGCACCTACCGCGAAATTAACAAACATTGAGTTGCTTCAATGGAAATTAATGTGATCCATTCCACAGCAAGCAATAATTATTGTAAATAATTAAAATCCTTTCTTTCTTTAAACCCATTAGCCGTTGTAAAAAGATAAGAATGCGCTTTGCTCTGAAAGATAGTCATTGGTAGGCCAGCCAGCCAGCCAGCAAGCTTATTGAGGAAACATGTTAAACGGAATTTGGTTACTGTTTTGGCACTTTTTCAGGTGTTAAAGAGTTTTTGCAATGAAGTACTCAACCACACTGAAAATGATAGTTTTTCTTTAATTACCCTGAAATAAAGCAATGAAAAAGAAGAAAATGTGATGATGATAGCTTTTGCTTTGTTCTAAGTTAGTGTTGGGGTTATTAAATTAGCTTCAAAGCTAAGGCAAATCAATTAAAGGAAGTAATGAACAGAAAGGGTAGGCCATAGCCAAATTGCCCACTGCCTTTTTCTCTTTTGCTGCTGCAGCTACTACATCATCTCGTATATTTTGGCACAACACACAAGCAACAAATTATGCATGCGTGTTTTTTTTTTTGGTTGAACATGAGTGACTGTGCAGCTTAAAACACAGCAGAGCAGAGCAAGAGCCAAGTTGCAGCCATGGCATCCATCTCATTGCTCTTATTCATGCTATTCTTTTCTTCAGATATTGCACTCATTTCTGCTGTTACGGACCCTCGCGATGGTAACTACCATATCCTTCCTCTTCATTTCTTTAGTTTAACTATCTTCGCCTGTTCCTGCTGTTTGATATATATTTTTATTCACTTGATAGAATGTCTAGATTCTGAATTCCCATTTCTTTCTTTTGGCCAAAAAAAAATTTTCTGCTTTCCTATGCTCTGAACAAGGTGTTAATTCTACATCCATGTGCTGAGCACTGCTTCCATTGAATGATATTTTCTGTGGTAGCTTCAGACAAAAGTTTATTCATTGGTCACTTGTTCTGATAATATGCTTTAGCTGTGAACCACTACTGAGATGGTTGGGAATATAACCAATTTGTTGATATAAAAATGTACTTTTGCAGCTGCTGCTCTCCAATCTTTGAAGGATTCATGGCAAAATACACCACCAAGCTGGGATAAGTCAAATGATCCTTGTGGAGCACCATGGGAAGGAGTCACGTGCAACAGCTCAAGGGTGACTGCACTGTGAGTATCATATAACAGTGGGTGTTTCTGTTTCTCGAAGCTGAATGTGGGCTTCTTATGATGTTTTGTTCTCAAATTTGTAACTACTTCCAGTGTTCATTACCATTTACTTGTGTGTTCTCAGGGGATTATCAACCATGGGCCTTAAAGGGAAACTAAGTGGTGACATTGGGGGACTAATCGAATTGAGATCCTTGTGAGTTTCGTTCTCACCATTTTTTTCTTTGAAGCAACATAAATACCGGCATCAAGTTTTCAACTGAACTCGCAGGATTACTACATAAAGAACAGTCAACATGGATTTTTGCTGCTCCCTTGGTCTATAAACAATTCTCACTCACATCTATTAGCTTTTCCTCACTTTTAAAACTATTTAACTGTAGGGACCTGTCATTTAATCGGGATCTCACAGGTTCTCTATCTCCACGACTGGGGGATTTGGAAAAGCTGAATATCCTGTAAGATTGCCACTTTACTGATTTGATGAATCCAAGTTTCTGCTCCAACTGTGCCCCTATGATATGAATGTGTATCTTCTTCTTACTTTCCTTTTGGTATTCTATTTTTCAGAATCCTTGCTGGCTGTGGCTTCACTGGTAATATTCCACAGGAGCTTGGAAATCTTGCAGAGTTATCCTTCTTGTAAGAATTGCCATAGTACCACTAAAACTATATATACAGTGCCATAGTAAATTCTAACCCCTTATGCCTTTTCATTTCAAAACTACCCTTATTTGCAGGGCCCTGAATTCAAATAATTTCACTGGTAGAATTCCTCCCTCTTTGGGAAAGCTCTCTAAGCTCTACTGGCTAGATCTGGCTGACAATCAACTGATCGGAACTATCCCAGTTTCAATACCCAACTCCCCAGGATTGGACCTCCTTTTAAAGGCTAAACACTTGTAAGTTTATTTTTCCAACCTACCTTCATTGTGGAAGGTAAGGATGAAAGTACCTGATTGTTATTTGGTTGTGTTCAGATCACTTAGTATTGACCAAATAAGAGCATCATTTTTGTGAACTTGCAGCCATTTCAATAAAAATAAGCTTTCAGGTACCCTTCCCCCAAAACTTTTCAGCTCTGAGATGGTACTAATACACATGTAAGTTGGTAACCATTCATCCATCAATTTAGTTTGTACGGCAGAACTCCTCCTAATGGTTTGTAGTTTTGCAATGACAGTCTATTTGATGGTAATCAATTTACTGGGAACATCCCGTCCACATTAGGACAGGTTCAGACTCTTGAGGTTCTGTGAGTGAAGAATCCCTAAACATAATTTTCTTTCCTTTGCGGCTTTACTTTGCTTCATCAATTTTCGTCCCTTAACATTAATGGCAATGCACACCTTTCCAATCCAAAACAGTCGGCTTGATAGAAACGCTTTGACAGGAGAGGTCCCTGCAAATCTGAACAACCTTACAAACATCAATGAATTGTGGGTATTTATTTTTCACCTTTTCATTTTGATTATATTGTGGGTAATCAACTTACTTCCTGACTCACATTTTGCGTGCCTTCAGGAATTTAGCACACAATAATCTTACTGGCCCTCTACCAGACTTAACCTCAATGAATACCCTCAATTATTTGTAAGTCAATGGAATGGGAGTTTCATTCTTCAGGTATGATGGTTTATGTGTTTCCATAGTAATGAATCCTGATCCATCTAATTTTACAGGGATCTTAGTAACAATTCATTTGACCCAACAGAAGCTCCAGTTTGGTTCTCAACCTTATCATCACTCACCACTCTGTGCGTAATTAGTCAACAAAAAACAATCTGAGTCTTCCTTCAACTGTTGTGAAAACTCATGCAAAATTTCACAATGTGCAGTGTTATTGAACACGGATCACTTCAAGGGCCTGTACCACAAAAGCTTTTTAGCTTCCCACAGATACAGCAAGTGTAAGTATTGACTCGAATCCAGAGTTGCTATTTTAAAAGCTTATCGTTTAAGAAAAGAGAAGGTGCATGGTTCAATTCAGATTATCTTGATCTTTTGACAGGAAACTTCGAAACAATGCCTTTAATGGCACATTGAACTTGGGTGACACTGTTGGCACTCAACTTCGACTTGTTGATTTGCAGAACAATCAGATTTCCTCAATAACTCTAGGATCTGGATACACAAATACGATAATGTAAGACATTTCATGGGTGTTAATTTTGGTCAGCTTGAGATAATTTTCTCCCCACCGTATTTATTTGTCAATGTTATTTGATTCAGACTTATAGGCAATCCCGTCTGCACAGCTGCTCTCTCAAATACTAATTACTGTCAGATTCAGCAACTAAATACAAAACCCTATTCCACCAGCCTAGCTAATTGTGGAAGTAAATCATGTCCCATTGATCAGAAGCCTAGCCCTCAAAGTTGTGAATGTGCCTATCCATTTGAAGGAACATTGTATTTCAGAGGACCAATGTTCAGGGAACTGTCCAATGTGAATGTGTTCCATTCATTAGAAATGAGCCTTTGGGTCAAATTGGGGCTAACGCCTGGTTCAGTTTTTCTTCAGAATCCATTCTTCAATGTTGATGACTACCTTCAGATCCAGCTGGCACTCTTTCCATCAAATGGGAAATACTTCAATAGATCCGAAGTTCAGAGAATTGGATTTGATTTAAGTAATCAAACCTACAAGCCTCCACCCGAGTTTGGACCCTACTATTTTATTGCTTCTCCCTATACTTTCCCAGGTAACTTTAACTTTACTATTAACACTATAACTTTGATCTTACCCTATAAGAGATGGATTGACATTTCAAATAAAAAATATGCATCAGCCTTACATGGAACTTCCGTTAGCACTGGAGTAATCATTGCTGTAGCAATTGGTGCAGTCGTATTAGTTCTAAGCCTCTTTGGAATTGGAATATATGCTGTTTGGCAAAAGAAACGTGCAGAAAAAGCTATTGGGTTGAGTAGACCATTTGGTAAGTAATACTTGAAATCACTATTTTTCCTGCCAATTTAGCTGTTTGGGGCAGGAACAGGTATGTGGCATTGTAAAATTGTTTACTTCTGCATTGATCTTCTATATCTTCCAGCATCCTGGGCACCAAGTGGCAAAGACAGTGGTGGTGCACCACAGTTGAAAGGAGCAAGGTGGTTTTCTTATGATGAACTTAGGAAGTGCACCAGTAATTTTTCTGAAAGTAATGAACTAGGATTTGGGGGGTATGGAAAGGTAAATGTCCAAGTTTGTGATAAGAGATTTATGGATTACTGTTTGCAATTGCTGAGATAGCCTTCATGTCCTCTGCAGGTATACAGAGGAATGCTCTCTGATGGACAAGCAGTGGCAATTAAAAGAGCTCAGCATGGATCAATGCAGGGTGGGCTTGAATTCAAGACTGAAATTGAATTGCTTTCAAGAGTTCATCACAAAAACCTTGTTGGTCTTGTTGGGTTTTGTTTTGAACAAGGAGAACAAATGCTGGTTTACGAATTTATGGCCAATGGAACACTTCGGGAGAGCCTGTCAGGTAAGTTTACCTTATGCGGCAGTTGTAAAATGTGACATGATTAGAAAATTTAACTTGGTCCATAAAATTGATGCCTTAATCAAGGGAAAGACAACCTGACTTTAGCATTGAAAATTTGATGTTTATCTTAGCAACAGGCTATCATCTGCACCTTTATAGATCAGTCTTCCAGTATTTCTTGTTTTAAATTTTAATCTAGAGATTCATTTATGTGCCTTATGGGAACTCCATGGGAAGTGCACTAATTAATGATGCAGTAGCTTCACGGCCACCTCTTTTGATATCTGACATGGAAAGACGTGTTGTAGGGAGATCTGGCATTTACCTTGACTGGAAAAGGAGGCTCCGGATAGCCCTTGGCTCGGCAAGAGGGCTAGCTTACCTACATGAGCTTGCAAATCCTCCAATTATCCACAGAGATATTAAGTCCACCAATATTTTGCTGGATGAAAATTTAACAGCAAAGGTTGCAGACTTTGGATTGTCGAAGCTGGTATCAGACAGTTCAAAGGGCCATGTTTCAACCCAAGTTAAAGGCACATTAGTGAGTACCTTTAAACATACTCCGATTATATCCATATCAAGAGAAGAAGAGATGACAAAAAGGGACATAAATGGAAACTCAAAAAAGGATCACAGTTTTATTGGAATCTTAATTAGTATGACATATTGCTGCAATTTTATATATGCTTCATCCTAGCTAGTATGATATGATAATCAAACATGTTAAATTATTTATATATATATATATATAAAGAGATAATCAAACAGGTTCCGTTAATATTTCCAAACTTTATTAACTATATCGTTTCTCTTGTTGATTCCCATTTAATAATAATTTGTTCTTGGCTGGCCGTTCAAAAAATGGTGCATCAGATTTGTTCTTCTGTATTTAGAAATCAATAATATTCTTCAATATGAATCCACTCAGAGTTTCGAAATATGTGGAATTTTATTTCTCTAATTCTTAAATGATATATATTTTGTTGCAGGGTTATCTAGATCCTGAATATTACATGACCCAACAATTAACTGAGAAGAGTGATGTTTACAGTTTTGGTGTGGTAATGCTTGAACTTATAACAGCTAAGCAACCTATCGAGAAATGTAAGTATATTGTGCGTGAAGTGCGAACAATGATGGATAAGAAGGATGAAGAGTATCATGGCTTGAGGGAGTTAATGGATCCAAGCATCAGAAGCACAGGAAATCTTCTAGGATTTGGTAAATTCTTGGAGTTGGCAATGCAATGTGTTGAAGATTCAGCTACAGACCGTCCAACAATGAGCGAGGTGGTAAAGGCCATTGAAACCATTTTGCAAAATGATGGGATGAACACAAACTCAACTACTTCTGCCTCGTCATCTGCCACTGATTTTGGAGCTGCAAAAGGTTCTCTTAGACATCCTTATGGTGATGCTTTACCTAAAAAGGATGTAAATGATAGCGATGCTTTCGACTACAGTGGTGGATACACACTCTCTGCAAAAGTTGAACCCAAATAGATTATCCAATTTCTTCCTTTTCATTAGTTTTTTGTTTTCTTTTCTTAGAACCTTCAGAGTGTTATCTTCTAGATGACTTATCTCCTTGTTATCAAGAGAAATGAACTAGGCTATATATAGGCTATATATTATATACAACCATTGGAGACTTAATTTAGTGAAACGTGTGACCGCGTTTTCCTATCTTTGGTTTTATACAGTGATCATGTTTACGGTAGATATATCATAGAGTACCATTTTCATTTGTGTATGAACCTCTCTTTTTCTGGATAAACCAATACTTCTGACTTTATTCTTTTATATATTGTCAACAAAAGTGTGATAATTGATAAGATCATCAGGATAGAAATAGGCAAAAGCAATATATATATATATATATATATATATATATATATATGTATCAAACTCTCTAGCTAGACCCTAATTGGCTTGTTTCTATATATATATATATCTTCAAGAAATACATTTCATATAGTGCCAAGCTTAGATATCAGCTTTCCAAATTGCACCATCTCCTTCTCCACAAGAGTCATGCACATATTTCATTCTCTCAGCCGACTTGCATACTCCACTGCACGACCAATCAAACGATGCCACACATATATTCCCTGCTTGTGTCTTCCATTCGCAGTCTGACTCAAAAAACACAACATCAGCAGGCATTCTTTTAAGCCCAACGTCCAGGGTTGCACTTGCATCGTATCAAAGGATCCAAGGGGGAAGAAATTTGCATACCTGGAGGGGTCCCACAGCACATGGAACGGTCGTCGACGTGTTCAACTTCTAAGCCAATGAACCATGACCCCAAAGAAACGTCCTCATTGGCGTATCTATGCAGAATGGGCCTGCCAGTGCCATGCAGCATCCAACAAAAGATGTTTCATTTCAATTCTCAATTATCATACTTCTTAATTAAAAAAAAAAAAAAAACAAAGACAGGTGCACTCACGAGTTGATGGAAATATAGGCAGCCAGATCCTTGGAGATCCCATATATTTGTCCAGTGGCATGTCTGAAATACCTGTTTCCAGAATCTCCAAATTTCCAGTACTCTGGCTCGTGGTATTTCATCCCTCTGCCATTCAAATATTTCACAAATTCATTCTAAAATCAGATTTTTTTTTTTTAAATATTTTTAGTGGAATTCATATCAATAACTTACTTCTGCGACAGAACTGGTCCAGATTTCATGCATCCTATGTAGATTCTGGGCTTGGATCGATACTTTGCAAGCGTGCTGGCCAGCGTACCTCAACGAACAAATGAACATTGAATTCTTTTATGTTTTGGCCAAAAAAAAAAAAAACCAACAAATATTGCATAACTGATGGAAAGCGATTAAATTAAAGAGAGAAATGGTAGTTACCCAAATTCAGATGGACATCATCATCCACCTTGACATAGAATTCCGCATCCCATATGGAAACAGCAGTAGAGAAATAGAGTCTGGTCTTGGTGGACAGTTGATGGTAGCCCTCCACATGTTTCAGCCTTAGAAAGTCCTTGTACTCTGCCTCTTCTTTGTCCAGAGCCTTATCAAGTACCCCACCTGCCGTTGCACTGTGCCCTATTACAAACCTTATAACAATTCCTTTTTCTTTCTCCAATTTCTTCAGTTTTTCTCCTGTAATTAACCGCCTGTTATCTCTTTGAAGGTAAAGTAATGGATCAAATAAATATATAGGAAGGAGGTCGATGTTAGACCTGTAGGCATCCATGTTTCTCTAACGGAGTCTCTTCTTTTCCTGCTGCTAAATGCTGTATTAATTCCTATAACCACAAAAGCCTTCTGCAATGTGTGATTAGATGATGTCTTTTCCATGGAATGTCGTCCAACAGTATTTTGACTTATACGAGCCACCGCCAGTTCCATTTCCAAGCTTAAAATTGATTTTTCAAGAGACCTATGTACAGTTGTTGGCACATAAACATAATTAGATTGCATTTACGGAAAAGCAGCAGGAGGTTTTATACAAAAATAAGCTCACTGGATAGCCTGGTGAGTTTTTGAAACCTCTCCCATGATATCATCTGCCTTTCCTTGAGCCATTCTCTGTAATCAATGGAGTTACAAGAAATTCTAAGATCTGAATTGAGTTCTAAAGTTTAGTTGAGCTGAAACTTACACGTTTGTGATCAAAGCCACGGGCTACTTCTCCCAACTTATTGCTAGCAAGCTTTGGAATGGGTGGACCAGTTGGATGATTTTTGTTATGAGAAGTACCAGTGTGACTAGTCCACGTTCGGCTAGTAAAGAGTGATCCTGCAAGAAAGCTAGTAAGACATAATACGAAAATGGCTTTCCCTGAAACTGCCTTTCCCCGCATTTTCTTGGGCTCGTTGTCCAGTTGCCGCGGGGCTCCAGGCATATGAAAGACTTTGCTGCTGCGGTGAAGTCAGATTTTTTTCAGGTTGAAGCACCTTATTGACTGTGATCTTTGATAAAACCCTTGAATAAAACACAAAGGAAGAAGAAACTTAAGGCTATTTTAATGGTGAAGCCATAGCTAGCTTTGACATAAAAACATGAGCTATATATATATATATATATATATATATAACAGCACATGCTATAGAAAGAGGATTAAACGGAAATAAAACCCATTTTATAGTAAAATTTTATAATTATGATATTTTTAGAATTGGATGGAAACAACCGGTAGTTTGTTAAAGCTAGCTTTGAATTCCCCATATACCATTGAAGCCGATGATTTTTGAAATTTGCAAATGGTCAGAAAATTCAAGCATGTCATGTGAGGGGATGTGCACTGTTGAGTTAACCATATATAGAAAACCTAAAGTGTAGATACCCCAAAAATAACAAACTTCTCTTGCTTGGAGACACTATTGAAGAAGAAAATAATTAATATCTACCTGCTTATGTTAAATACAAAGACTTAAGAAATAAGAAAATATTTTGGGAATAGCTCATTACCAATGGAATTATGGGCACATTAAAGTCTCATTTTCCGTCGGTAAAAGCTTTTGGAGCCACTATTCATCAATCAAATGAAGAAATCCAGAAAATTAAACAACATAAAAAGAAAAAATGATGCAAGTACAATAGGAAATCATATATGCATTGAGAATGGTTGCTAATGCTATTGCTAGCTAACAGCCATTCTTATGTTGTAGCTAGCATTCTCTAACATCTCTATATATCCTTGCGTTTAAATTATCTGAGCTGCATGGGTTTGGCAGTTGGATCATGTTGTTTTCATGGTTCAACAAACTGTATGCGGCAATCACAGAAAAACAGCTTCATTTGTTTGGATAACGTTTACGTTTAACAATTTTCTTCTTCTATATACTTTTGTGCGTGGCAGTGAGTTAAAAAATTAATTAAACATATGTTAACTATAATTTTCTTCAATTTTGACCTATATTTTATGCTGTTCAGATGCCTAATAGAGAGGCCTTGTATCCAACATCTCTTTATATATGTTTATAATGCACGCATGCAAGGAATAGGAATAAGGATTGGAGGGATACATAATATAATATATCACACTATTCTTATTCTTGTTAAGCGAACTAGTAGCTACCACACACCAAGCTTGCTTCAACATCAAACTTTCTTTAATGCCAAATTAAATTTTCACCTCAATAAGCTCATTACAAATGTTTGTACTCTTTTTTTCCTTTTTTTTCTTTTTTAATACAAATTTTTGTCTCTTGGCATACAAATAAATCAAAAAAATCCAAAAGTTAACCATATAATATTATAATTTAATTTAAATATCATTAGTAAAATTAAGATTCAATTGAGAATAAAATTAATTCATACCTTTTAAATGGTTACTAATAAGTATGTATACAATTAAATTTATAAATTTAAGTATAATTATTTTTTATAATTCATGATCATTAATGTTTGGACACCTTATTTTATTTAGGTTCGTTTAGTATTTTTCAAGATCATATGAACTAAATTGTGCTTGAATATTAATCAATTTCTTTTAAAAGTTTTCAGATTTAACTTGAGTTTGTTTTAATTTTGTGGAATTCAACTCTTGTATTTGTAATCAAACTTTATCAAGTCTAATTAATATTCAATTTTTGGTCTGAAATTCATTTGTTCATTGGACTTTGAAATCCAAATATGAGTTGACCTATATAAGATATGAATATATTTAATTACTATCTTTATTTAAATTTCTAATAAAATATATTTTCTAAAATTTAGATTTTATCTTTATGAATGTGATAGCTTTTTCGCATCAATCGATTGATGTGTGCCCTATCATGAATATTTTAGAGCAAGACTTGTTTTTTTGCTTTTAGACGTTATACAAGATTGTTTGTAAATTACCAAGAAAATTTTGGTCAAAAAAATTACCAAGTAAAAAGGTCGAGAGAGAATCGGAGAAAAAAACAAACCAAAAAGAAATGTGAGAAAAAGGAGAGTTCATGTAAAAGAAAAGAAGAAAATGGTATAAGGGAGAACAAATAGTCTTATATGATATTGTTGGTTGTATTTTTAGAAAAACAACAATTTTGAAAAAACAGCAAGATATGGATGAAAATTAACTTTAATTCAATTGAATGTATGTGTGGCATATATATGTACACTAGCTAGAGTTTGGAAGACTGATAGATAAATTTTAAGCTTATCGATAGCTCAAGTGTAAATAACAATTCAAGAGGGTGATGAATTAGATTGTCTCTAAATTCTTTTTCAAAAAAAAATTTCAAATAAATGTAAATAAAAAATTAAAAATATTAGAGAATTATGAAATTAAAGCACAAATAAATAAGTTGAAATATTAAAAGAAAAAAGATAGGAAAATCAAACACAATAATTTATAGAGAGTCAGTCCTTCTTTAAGAAAACTTACATCCTCTCCCTTAGCTATCCTAGCCAAACATAATTCACTAGTGAAAAATTCTCTTACAAATTACAATCCCTATATTTTAAGGTCAAGATAGCAACTTTTACCATTTTGTAGGATTCTACCCAATCCTTACTACAAAGCTTTCAAGAGGATACTTCATTTCTTACTCATTATTCCCTTTTAAACGAAAAAGGATTTTGCAAATAAAATAAAACATTAATAGACGGGTGTTTTCTAGAAATAAGTATAAAGATAAAGAAATTATAAAATAAGAATTTTTGCTTGGATAATACAAAATTTGGCTTTTATACTATGAATGCTTTAGAAATGGAAAATCTTGACTTGTGATGCTTTGAATGTGTAATCTCTTGCTCTTGAATGTGTTGGAGGCTTTCTTTTATATAAGATTTTGATTTCTAGTTGTTGTGAGTTATTGGATTTGAAAAATAATCATTATTCCCTTTAATTTTTGTCTTTATTTGAATTTTCCTATGCGAGAAAAATAAGGATGGTAAAGGGTTGAGGTGGGACGAATTTTTGCTTGCCCTACCTCCAACCTAACCTTCATGTATCTTCACTTGATCCTCGACATCTTTGGTCAAAGTTTGAAATTTAAACTCCAACTTCAAAAGCAAACAAGCCACTCGACTTTACCCCACTCCAACTCGAATGCAAGAATCAAAACCAACAAAAAACAATTACAACAATGATACAAACTATTCAAACTATCTAAAGACTTTCACAATCTAATTTTATCTTTTATTCGCTACATTCTAAGAACAAGTTAATCTATATCAATACTCAATACCAAACTAAAAGAACAATTCAAAATCACAAATTTTTTCTTTTAAAAAAAATCAAAGTTTTCCTCTACTTGACTTTAACAAGTATTATTCACCCATACATCTTAAAACAAATTTAGTTATAGAACAAAATATATGAAATAAAATAACCATGAAAATATTCTTTCACAAAAAAAAATTACAATTTTAAAAAATTCAAGGAAAAAAAATAAGGAGAAAAACATGTAGTTGCAGTTACAAGTACCTTAGACTTGGGGACTTAGGTTCGAGAAATAATACTCTTGTAAAAGAGATTGTTACAGTTGAAAAGTTTCCTAGTAAAAAAATGTAAAAAGCCAACAATGGAAATGTAATTCCATTTTAACAAAAGAAAAAGAAAAAAATGGAAGGGTGGGTGTTTGTTGGGGATTTTAGATGGATTTGGGAAAAAGATGGAAAGAATTATAGAAAATAAAAAAAAAAATTGATGGTTGCTTGTTGGGATCTTGGTATGGGTTTGGGGAAAAAGAAGATAAGGAACTTGAGAAAAAGGGAGGCTAAAGAAAAATAATAAAGTGAACCTATTACAAACCCTAAATAATATTATATATAATAAGGGTATCTTTGTAAATATGTCAAGTTGGGTTAGGGCAACTTTTACTTAAATTCAACTCCTATTTCTTTTAAAGCAAAACTAATCTGACCTAACTAGAAATCTGATTTTAAAAAACTGTCCCTATAAGAACGGATCGAGCAGAAACTTGATAGTTTCGAGTCAATTTGCTATCCTTAGAGAGAATTGGTCCTCTACTTTAAGGAATCGATCCTTATGCTTTCAGATTTAAAAATATAGTCATTTGAACTTGAAAAATAAAAGAGCATTTTGACTTGGAGGGTTGATCTTCATGTTTGGAAAACCATGGAAAACCAATCTAGAAATAAGGGATTGATTTTGGGATCGATCCTATTGCTTTAGTGATTGATCCTCATGATTGAAAACTGAGGATAACCATTCTAGTAGTGAAAGGATCGATTCCTTCTTCCTAAATTTGTTTGACATTTTGACCAAAGAAAAAATGTTGATTTTTCTCAAACATATTTTTACTAGTAATATCCATTTAAGAGTGTGGAGTTTTTTAAAAAATTAAGGTCTAATAATATTTTGCAGTTGATTTCCCTCAAACACATTTTTACCAGTAATGTTCATTTAAGAGTATAGATGTTTTAGAAAAAGTAGGGTTTAATAATATTTTGTAATTTTTCAAAGAATTTAATCAAAGGTAATTTAAGGAATTGACATAACGATTTTTCTTCCGGAAGAACTCAATTTTTAAACTTGAAGATAATTTACAGATTCACCATAAATATTTCTTTTAGCTAGGTTGATTGGCCACAAAAAAAATTATCTTTTTAAACAAGCCTTAAAATTAATTAAAATTTATCACAAAATATTTTAGTTAGCAAAATTAGGATTGGTTTAGGAGTACAGTTATGAGTGAGAAAGGTATTAACACCCTTACAATGCTTGTTCAAAGAATAATACCAATTAAATGTAGTTATTTTTACTTTTGATAAAATGGTCTTTTCAATATTTAAAATTAATTTCCTAAAAATTTATTCACAAAAATCATTTTTATTATTTCATAAAAATTTATTATTTACACACTTTATAAATTCTATAACGTTTAGGTGGAATCTATAAAAAAAAAAAAACTTTATTCAAGATATTTTTGAAAAAATTGACCATTCACAAAATTTTCAAAATTTCGTCATGAGATATTTTATATTCACAACCGATATGTATGATTTGAAGTATTACAAATTAATTACAACTATTTTATTATTATATAATTTTTAAATTATGATAATTATTTATTATTATGTGATTATCTAACTAAAACTTTTATTTGTAAAATTGGTTTTAAGATTATCTCAAATTTTTGGTGAAATCCCAAAAATCATTTTTTTTTATAATAGTTAAGGAAAATATGACTCTTCCAATTTTTCTTAAAAATTTTCACTCAAAAGATTTATTCAAATAAACATTTTTATTTACTTATTTTTATTATTTATTTATTTTGGTTATTTAAATAAATCTTTATGTAATAAAAATAATTTTTACTCTTTAGTGAAATCTAAAAATATTTTTACTTGCAATAATCAAAGAAAATTGAACTCTTTCAACCTAACCTAAAATTTTCTTTAAAAATTACATTTCAAAAGATTTATCCAAATAATTAATTATTTTTTATTTATTTTCTTACTATGTAATTATGTATATAAATATCATTGGTGTTGCAATATAAATTACTATATAAAACAAAAATATTTACATAAGTGAAATGAAGAAATATCTAAATGATACATAAAAAGTAAAAGAAAAAAATTTTACATCATGGTAATTAAATTAAAGCCCACAAGAGGAGTCTAATGACCCAAAAATAGTGTAGGCTTTTAGATTTAGGTCAAATCCACAAAAATGGGCCAGATTGGATTAGATTAAGAATTTTAGCACAATTTTCCTTTTTTTTTCTTTTCCTTCCTTCTTCTCTTTTCTCGGTTATCTCTTCTCTCTCTACCTTCCATATTTCTTTCCAAGCAATTTCCAATGCCACCTTTGGCTTGATCCCAACAATTAATCACCATGCCGGCCACTCTTACCAATAATCGACCGCCAATCACTAGTGTTAAAAAATTTTCAAAAAAAACTAAAAATTTCCCCATATCATCCTCTTTCGATTTAATGGCTTAGATTTCTTTAAAATATTTTTTCCACGAAAATAAAAAAAAATCCAAAAGTCAAAAACTTAGATCTACTATTGCCATTATCTTTGATGATCCCCAAATTTCTATTAAACTTTTCTCTCAACTTTTTATAAGGTTTCACCATTGGGATTTCCCAAAACCCTATTAAAAAGTCATAGATCTAAAATTGCACTTGAAACTTTAGCCCATAAGAAAACTACTTTATTGCAATCCAATTGACATGAAAATTTAGTATGTTGATGCTTTTTCTATTCTTTATCTTTACACTATTTGGATTCACCAAAAAACCTATAGAAAACCTTAGATTTGAATTTTGACCTAAAAGTTGAAGCTACTAGAGAACTATCTCGTTGATATCTGATCATCCTAAAATTTTAATATGTCGATCTTCTATCCATGAGCTATCTTTTCACCATTCAAATCCTCCAAATACATGCTACTTGGTTGGCTATGATTTTCATTTGAAGTTGGAATTTTTTTGTGTCTTGTATTTTTTGTGAGTACATGGCAGAGATAGGGGAAGGCTAAAGTTGTTGATGGTGGATTGTTTAATGCTTTCAAGTTGTGCAAAGGTGAAGGTAATGACAGTGTTGGGTTCTGGTAATACCTATTGGAGGTAATGATGAAAGAGTGGTCACAGTGAGTGTTGTGTTGACTAGGTTCAACTAGAGGATTTTTTGCCAAGATTGTTTGGTTGAAAGATTGGTAATGGACAGGCTAAGGGATTTTTCCTCTAAAAATTGGCTCTTTCATTCCTTTTATAGTTGGTTTTCTCTTTTAGAGTTGATTTAAAAGGAAATCCTAGATTTTCAAAGATTCAAATCTTTAATTTTTTTTATACTTTGGGGATTTGGTAGGCAGTAAGCAGTTGGATTTTAATTGCCATAGTTGAAAAAATCTTTTGATTTTTTTTATTATTTAAAAGGAAGTAAAATAAAAAATTAATTTCTAAGAGCCTTAACAATTGGATGAGTCCTAAGCCCAAATGACCTAGATTATGAAATTGGACTCAAACATTAAAAAAGAAAAAGATTAAATAAAATTATTGACCCAAACAAAATTACGTATCTGTTGTTACTCCTCTTTTTCAGGAATAGAGCAAAAACAAAAGATAACAATTTTGTTCAGTTGGATTGATCACCATTTATCCCCTTTTTAGTATTTTATATCACACACATGAACAAGTATACACAACATATTATCTCCAACACATTCACACACTTTCATTTTTTTAATATATAATTGACCAAAGAAAGTTCTATAAAATGAATTTTTTTCCAAAAAACTCATCTAATGATAGGCTTTATGACTTTAAAATTTGAAATTTTCCTTTAACTATAGGTGCTACCACTTTGAGTCTAAAACTTAAGAGGTCTTATAGATTATGCCTTAAGGTCTTATAAACCATGCTTAATTTTGAATGAGTACTTTAATAAAAGGCTCTTAAATTTAAAAAGCTCTTTTACAAGAAGCTATGATACTTAAAAACAACTTTTATATCGATAAGTAATGAGACTATAAAAAAACTCCTCTAACTAAAGGCTACGATAATTTTAAAGGACTTTTTGAATTTTTTTTGAAAGCTTTACGAGTTATAAGTACTAACTAATTTAGGCTAAAAAAAATCTCATCCAATGCCAACTTAACTGGTCTTAAAAAATCTCATCTAATGCCAACTTTACTAGACTTAAAATCTCAGTGCTAGTTAGATCAGACTTAAAAAAATCTCAACTAATGCCAACATAACTGGGTTTAAAATCTCAGTGTCAGCTAGATTGGGTCTAAGAAAACCTTATCCTGAATAAATCTGATCTTAAAATATTTTTTTCAAAAATTCTTAAATGTTTTTCCTTTTTTAGAAAAACTATTTTTTATTCTTATTATTTCTTGGATATCTTGTATTTCTTCAAATTTTTTGAGCAACTTCTCTTTTTTCTTGGATAAACCCTTTTCTTGTTCTTTTACTGACACTTTTTCCTTCTTTTTTCTTTTTACCTTTTTTTTTTTGTTTATATCTTAATAAACTTTTCTTTGATAATTTTCTTTTCTTTTTTTTATTGTTTTTTCAAAGTCTTTTCTCGAAGACTTTCTTCTTTACTTTTTCATAATTTAAAAAATGTGATTGTTTTTGTTCTCTTTATATTTTCTTAAACAAATGCTATCATGATGTAAATGTCTATTCTCAATGCATATGCAACTATCTTTATGCAAATGAAAGAATCCACGTCATGATGGAACTTTTTCTTGATGCAAACACTCCATGCCAATACAAATGTTAAAGTTGACATTTTCTGCATGACGCAAATATGAATTTTTTTTTGTGATGTAGACCAATGATGCAAAAGTGAATGTCTTTCTCATGATGTAAATGCAATGATGCTTATGCGAATGTCTTTCTTGTGATGCAATAATACAAATGCAAATGTCTTTCTTATGATTCAAATACAAGTGTGAATGTTTTTTTTATGATACAGATGTAATGATGCATATACAAATGTCTTTCTCAAGATGCAAATGTAATGACGCATATGCAAAAATCTTGTTCATGATGCAGATGTAATAATGCACACGTAAATGTCTTTTCTCATAATGCAAATGCAATGATGTAAATGCAAATGTCTTGTTATAATGCGAATGCAATAATGCAAATGCGAATGTCTTTCTCATGATTGTTCTGGCTTTAGAGTGCCCTTTTAGGGTTATTCTTCATTTTTCATTTTTCATTTTTTTCTCAATGTTCCCTCATGCACTCTAATACTAAAAATATTCTTTTAAAGAGGAATAAATTCACACCAAACAGAAGTTTCTAACAATGAGAGACTTGGTAAAATCTTTCCAAATTTACAAAGCCATAGCTCTTTAATTCAAGCACCACATTTGATTAAAATGAACTTTTCAAGATATGTAATGTAGGTCAAGGTTTAAAGTTCTGAAAGAACAGGTAAATAGGCCTAAAATATTTTTTTTAAGGTAATTAGACCAAGGATCATTTCATTTCTTATGGAGCATTTTTCTAGATAAAAAGACATTTGTCTCTTTCTTTCTTCGTTTTCCTTTTTGGAAACATTTGACTTTGACTCAATATTCCACTTTCTTGAATTTCATCTTTCTTTTTGCAATTGTGGTTCTAACTTGGAACTCAGTTCATTCACTTTTTACCCCAAATTCCCATCTCCAAGGTACATGTCAAAGGATCTTAATATAAGACTCTTTTTTTATGTAGGGCTCTATTGCCCATGATTCTTGAATATGTCCCTATTTTGTCCTCGAGTGTAAAAGATGATCCTTGTATTTAAATTATATATAAATGATATGTAATGACACATATGCAAATATCTTTCTCATGATGCAGATGTAATGATGCACATGTAAATGTCTTTTCTCATCATGCAAATGCAATGATGTAAATGCAAATGTCTTTGTTATAATGTGAATGCAATAATGCAAATGTGAATGTCTTTCTCATGATGTAAATGCAATGATGCAAATGTAAATGTCTTTCGTGTAATGCAAATACAAGTGTGAATATAAATATCCTTTCATAATGCATTTACGAGTGTTTTTGTGACATAGATGCAATGATGCAAATGCGAATGACTTTCTTATGATGTAGTGATACAAATGTGAATGCACATGTTTTTCTTATTATGTAGATGCAATGATGCAAATGCAAATTCTTTTTTTATGATGTAAATGTCATGATGCAAATGTAAGTATTTTTCTCATGATGTAGATGCAATGATGCAAATACAAATTTTTTTTTTTTTTATGATGCAGAAGCAATGATGCAAATGTAAATAAGCCACTACCATAAAACCAATGCAAGGATTTTATTTTGTTTTGTTATTTCATTTTTCACGAAGAAAGTCTCTATTCAAATTCTCATCATTCAAAACTTTATTAAAAAAATACCAAAATAATCATATATTTGCCCCACATAGTTTTTAAGACCAACAAAATGTCCAAAATGTATGATTTTTGAATCTGTTAAAAATTGGTTATTACTATTTGAAATGTCCATGGATGAGGTGACTTCCATTCTTTTCACTTGTAGGTAGATCTTAATGAGGGCTTGACAAGGATTGTAATGAAAAAATGATTACTTCTCTTTTCTTTTTATTGTTTTGGCTCACAAAAGAAATAATTTTTCCCAAACACTTTTCTTTTGTTGAAAATCAGGCATGGTTTGGCACTCTTTTAGCTCCTTAACATGATACTTCAATGTGCATAAAAACTAGCTATTATTTTTTCATAAAAATTTGGAAGAGAAAAAGGTTTGGCTTTCAATTCTCTCTTTCAAGAGATGCAAAGTTTTTAATGGATATTGATATCTTAAAAGGTCTTCCAAGTCAATAATTTCATCATGAATTTCTCTTCTAGATAAAACCTTGGAAACACTAGAATTCTTTTAAGACATAAAAAATTATTGTTCTAGCTTTATATTGCTTTTTTAGGGTTATTCTTCATTTTTCATTTTTCATTTTTTATTTTTTTCTCAATGGTTCCCTCATGCACTCTAATACTCAAAATATTCTTTCAAAGAGGAATAAATTCACACCAAATAGAAGTTTCTAACAATGAGGGACTTGGTAAAATCTCTCTAAATTTACAAAACCATAGCTCTTTAATTCAAGCATCCACATTTGATTAAAATGAACTTTTCAAGATATGTAATATAGGTCAAGGTTTAGAGTTCTGAAAGAACAGGTAAATAGGCCCAAAATATTTTTCTAATATAATTAGACCAAAGATCATTTCATTTCTTATGGAGCATTTTTCTAGATAAAAAGACATTTGTCTCTTTTTTTCTTTGTTTTCCTTTTTGGAAACATTTGACTTTGACTCAATATTCCACTTTCTTGAATTTCATATTTCTTTTGCAATTATGATTCTAACTTAGAACTCAATTCATTCACTTTTTTCCCCATATTCCCATCTCCAAGGTACATGTCAAAGGATCTTAATATAAGACCTTTTTTTTTTATGTAGGGCTCTATTGCCCATAATTCTTGAATATGTCTTTATTTTGTCCTCGAGTGTAAAAGATGATCCTTGTTTGGAGTTCATTTTGAAAAGAGATATTCAATAGGCTCAAATGGGTATTATGTGAATAATTTTCTATATGTGAAGGACAAAAAAGGATGACCATTCATCATTTCAAATATGATCACTTGATTGAAGAGTAAATCTTTGAATAAGCAAATAAAAAAGTTTTTTTTATTTTTTTATTTTTTATATTTTTTATATTTTTAGTTTTCAAACATGATCACTTGATTGAAGAGAAATCAAACATAAAATTTATAAAGGGTTAGTCATTCTTCAAAGGCACTTACATCCTCTTTTTTAGCTATCCTAGCCAAACACAATTCACTAGTGAAAAATTCTTTTACAAATTACAATTCCTATATTTTAAGGTCAAGATAGAAACTTTTACCATTTTGTAAGATTCTACCCAATCCTTATTACAAAACTGTCTACAAGATACTTCACTTCTTACTCATTATTCTTTTTAAAATGACTAAGAATTTTGCAAACAAAATAAAAACATTAATAGATGGGTGTTTTCTAGAAATAAGTACAAAGATGAAGTGATTATACAATAAGAATTTTTGCTTGGATAATACAAAAATTGGCTTTTTACACTTTGAATGCTCTAGAAATGGAAAATCTTGACTTGTAATGCTTTAAATGTGTAATCTCTTGCTCTTGAATGTGTTAGAGGCTTCCTTTTATATTAGATTTTGATTTCTAGCTATTGTGAGTTATTGGATTGGAAAAAATAACCATTATTCCCTTTAATTTTTATCTTTATTCAGATTTTCTTATGCAAGAAGAATAAAGAAGGTAAACGGTTAGGGTGGAATGGATTTTTGCTTGCCCTGCCTCTAACCCAACCTTCATGTATCTTCACTTAATCCTTCACATCTTCAATCAGAATTTGAAATTCAAACTCTAACTTCGAAAGCGAAAAAGCCACTCGACTTTACCCAACACTGACCCGAATGCAAAAATCAAAACCAACAAAAAACAATTTCAACAACGATACAAGCTATTCAAACTATCTAAAGACTTTCACAATCTAGTTTTATCTTTTATTCGCTACACTCTAAGAACAAGTTAATCTATATCAATACAAAATACCAAACTGAAAGAACAATTTAAAATTACAAAATTTTCACTTTAAAAAAAAATCAAAGTTTTCCTCTACTTGACTTTAACAGGTATTATTCACCCAAACATCTTAAAACAAGTTTATTTATGGAACAAAACATATGAAATAAAATAACCATGAAAATATTCTTTCACAAAAAAATACAGTTTCAAAAAATTCAAAGAAAAATTAAAAAATAAGGAGAAAAGCATGTAGTTACAATTACAAGTACCTTGGACTTTGAGACTTAGGTTCAAGAAATAATACTTTTGTAAAAAAGATTGTTATAGTTGAAAAGTTTCTTAGTAAAAATTAAAAAAAGCCAACAATGGAAATGTAATTCCATTTTACCAATAGAAAAAGAAAAAAAATGGAAAAGTGGGTGCTTGCTGAGGATCTTGGATGGATTTAGGAAAAAAGAAAAATGGAAAGAAATATAGAAAATAAAAAAGAAAAATGATGGCTACTTGTTGGGATCTTGGTATAGGTTTGGAGAAAGAGAAGATAAGAAACTTGAGAAAGAGGGAGGCTAAAGAAAAACAATGAAGTGAACCTATTACAAACCCTAAATAATATTATATATAATAAAGGTATCTTTATAAATATGTCAAGTTGGGTCATGGCAACTTTTGCTTAAACTTGACTCCAATTTCTTTTAAAATAAAACTGATCCGACCTGACTAGAAATCTAATTTAAAAAATGACCATATAAGATTGAATTGAGTCGAAACCTAATAGTTTTGAGTCAATTTGCCATCTTTCGAGAGGCTCGATCCTTTACTTTAGGGGATCAATCCTTATGCTTCCAAATTTAAAAATATAGTCATTCGAACTTGAAAAATAGGGGAGATTTTGACTTAGAGGGTTGATTTTCAGTTTGGAAAACAGGGGAGTAGCATTCTAAAAATAGAAGATCGATCTTGGATTGATCCTGCAACTTTAGTGATTGATCCTCATGATTACAAATAGAGGATAACCATTCTGGTAGTGATGGGATTGATTCTTTTCTCCCTAAATTTGCATATTTTGACATTTTGATAAGGAAAAAATGTTGATTTTACTCAAACACTTTTTTACTAGCAATGTCCATTTAAGAGTGTAGAGATTTTTAAAAAATTAAGGTCCAATAATATTTTGTAGTTGATTTTTTTCAAACACATTTTTACTAGTATTGTTCATTTAAAAGTATAGATTTTTCAAAAAAAATTGAGGTTTAATAATATTTTGTAATTTTTCAAAGAATTTAATCAAAGGCAATTTAAGGAATTGACGTAACAATTTTTCATCCGAGTGAACTTAATTGCTAGACTTGGAGAACATTTATGTATTCGCCACAAATATTTCTTTTAGCTAGGTTGATTGGCCATAAAAAGATTTATCTTTTTAGCCAAGTCTTAAAATTAATTAAGATTTATCACAAAATATTTTAGTCTATAAAATCAGGATTAGATTTGGGAGTACGGTTATGAGTGAAAAAATTATTATTACCTTTACAACACTTGTTCAAAGAACAGTATTAATTAAAAATATTTTATCATTTACTTTTAATAATATGGTTTTTTCAATATTTAAAATTAATTCTTGAAAAATTTATTCATGAAGAATCATTTTTATTAATTCATAGAAATTTTTTATTTACACATTTTATAAATTCTCTAATATTTAGGCAAAATCTATAGAAAATATATTTATTCAAGAAATTTTCAAAAAAATTGATCATTCACAAAATTTTCAAAATTTCATCATGAGATATTTTATATTCACAAACAACATGTATGATTTAAAGTATTACAAATTAATTACAACTATTTTATTATTATATACTTTTTACATTATGATAATTATTTATTATTATGTGATTATCTAACTAAAACTTTTATTTGTAAAATTGGTTTTAAGATTATCTCAAATTTTTGGGAAAATCCCAAAAATCATTTTTTCTTGATAATAGTTAGGAAAAATAAGACTCTTCCAATTTTCCTTAAAAATTTTCACTCATAAGAGGTATTCAAATAAACGTTTTTATTTACTTATTTTTATTATTTATTTATTTTGGTTATTTAAATAAATCTTTATGTGATAAAAATAATTTTTACTCTTTAGTGAAATCTAAAAATATTTTTACTTACAATAATCAAAGAAAATTGAACTCTTTCAACCTTACTTAAAAATTACTTTAAAAATTATATCTCAAAAGATTTATCCAAATAATTAATTATTTTTTATTTATTTACTTACTATGTAATTATGTATATAAATATTATTGGTGTTGCAATATAAATTACTATATAAAAAAAATATTTATACAAGTACAATGAAGAAATATCTAAATATTACATAAAAAGTAAAAGAAAAAACTTTTACCTCATGGTATTTAAATTGAAACCTACAAGAGGCGTCCAATGATCCAAAGATAGTGTAGGCTTTTAGAATTAGGTCAAATCCACAAAAATGGGCTAGATTGGATTAGAGTAAGAATTTTAGCACATTTTTCCTTTTTTTTTTCTTCTTTCCTTTTTCCTTTTTCTCTTTTCTCCATTACCCCTTTTCATTTTACCTTCCCTATCTTTTTCCAAGCAATTTTTGATGCCATCTCTGGTTTGATCCCAGCAATCAGTCACCATGTTGGCCACTTTTTCTGACAATCGACCGCTAATCACTAGTGTTAAAAAAATTTCCAAAAAATGTTGAAAAACTCTTAACATCATCCTCTTTCGATTTAATGGCTTAGATTTCCTTAAAAAGTTTTTTTCCACACAAAAAAATTTCTAAAAGTCGAAAGCTCATATCTACTATTCTATCATTTTCAATGATCCCTAAATTTCTATTAAACTTTCCTCTTAACTTTTTATAAGTTTTCACTATTGGGATTTTCCAAAAGCCTATTAGAAAGTCCTAGATCTAAAATTATACTTGAAAATTTAGCTTACAGGAAAACTACTTTGCTACTGTCCAATTGGCATGAAATTTTAGTATGTTGATGCTTTTTCTATTCTTTATCTTTGCACCATTTGGGTTCACCAAAAAACTTATAAAAACTCCTAGATCTAAATTTTGACCTGAAAGTTGAAACTACTAGAAAACTATCTTTTGGGTATCCGATCATCCTAAAATTTTAATATATCGATCTTTTATCCATGATCTGTCTTTCCACCATTTGGATCCTCTAAATACATACTGCTTGGTTGGCTATGATTTTCACTTAAAGTTGGAATTTTATTTTGTCTTGCATTTTTTTGTGAGTATATCGCAAAGATTGGGGAAAGCTAGAGGTGTTAATGGTGGATTGTTGAATGCTTTCAGGTTATGCAAGCATAATGGTAATGGTAGTGTTGGGTTCTAGTAGTGCCTATTGGAGGTAGTGATGAAAAAGTGGTCATGGTGAGTGCTATGTTAGCTAGGTTCGGTTGGGGGACTTTTTGCCGAGGTTGCTCTATTAAGAGATTGGCAGTATGGGGCTAAGGGATTTTTGTTTTGAAAATTGACTCCCCCATTCTTTCTACAATTGGCTCTTTCTTTTAGAGTTAATCTAAGAGGAAATCCTAGATTTCAAGGATTCAAATCTTTGATTTTTATAATTTAGGGATTTGGTAGGCAGTTGGATTTTAACTACCATAGTTGAAAAAATATTTTGATTTTTTTTATTATTCAAAAAGAAGTAAAATAAAAAATTAATTTCTAAGAGCTTTGACAATTGGATGGCTCCTAAGCCCAAATGACCTAGATTATGAAATTAGACTCAAACATAAAAAAAGATAAAATAAAATCATTGATTCAGACAAATTAGGTGTCTGCAACTACTCTTCTTTCTCAAGAATAAGGCAAAAACAAAAAACAACAATTTTGTTCGGTTGGATTGATTACCATTTATCCCTTTTTTCAGTATTCTATATCATACACATGAACAAGTATACACAACATATTATCTTAAACACATTCACACACTTTCATTTTTTTTAATATATAATTGACCAAAAAAGGTTTTGTAAAATGGTTGTTTTAAAAAAAAAATCATCTAATGATAGGCTTTACAACTTTAAATTTTGAAAAATTCCTTTAACTAGATGTTGTACCACTTTGAGTTTAAAATTTAAGAGGTCTTATAAATTATGCCTTAAGGTCTTATAAATCATGTTCAATTTTGAAAAAATACTTTAATCAAAGGCTCTTAAATTTAAAAGTTTTTTCTAACAAGAGGCTATAATGCTTTAAAAGAACTCCTATAGCCACAAGTAATGAGACTATAAAAGAATTCTTCTAACTAAAGGCTACGATACTTTTAAAGAACTCTTTGAAATTTTTTTTGAAAGCTTTAGGAGTTATGATTACCAACTAAATTGGGCTTTAAAAAATCTCATTCAATGCCAACTTAACTAGCTTTAATATTTCAGTGCCAACTAGATTGAGCTTAAAAAATCTAATTCAATGCCCACTTAACTGGCCTTCAAAAATCTCATCTAATGCCAACTTTACTAGACTTAAAATCTCAATGCCAATTAGATTGGGCTTAAAAAAATCTCAACTAATGCCAACTTAATTGGGCTTAAAATCTCAGTGCCAGCTAGGTTGGCTTAAGAAAACCTCATCCTGAATAAATTTGATCTTAAAATATTTTTTAAAAAATTTTAAAACATTTTTCTTCTTCCAAAAGAACTCTTTTTATTCTTTTTATTTCTTGGATATCATGTATCTTTTTTTATTTTTAGGCAACTTCTCTTTTTTCTTGGATAAACTCTTTTTTTTTTCTTTCATTAATACTTTTTTTTTACTTTTTTTATTTTTACCTTTTTTGGTTTCTATCTTAATAAACTTTTCTTTGATAATTTTTTTCTTTTTTTATTGTTTTTTCAAAGTCTTTCTTGAAGACTTTATTCTTTATTTTTTCATAATTTAAAAAATGTGTTTATTTTCATTCTCTTTCTATTTTCTCAAACAAAAGCTATCATGATGTAAATGTCTATTCTTAATACAAATGTAATTTTCTTTATGCAAATACAAGAATCCATGTCATGATGGAACTTTTTCTTAATGTAAACACTCATTGCCAATACAAATTTTGAAGTCAACATTTTTCGCATGATACAAATTTGATTTTTTTTTTTGTGATGTGGACCAATGATGCAAAAGTGAATGTCTTTCTAATGATGTAAATGCAAATGTTTTTCTTGTGATGTAGATGCAATGATACACATACGAATGTCTTTCTCGTGATGCAATGATACAAATGCAAATGTCTTTCATGTGATGTAGATACAATGATGCACATGCAATGGCTTTTTTATATGCAAATGCAAATGCGAATGTTTTTCTTATGATGTAGATGTAATGATGCATATGCAAATGTCTTTCTCGAGATGCAGATGCAAATGTTGCAAATGCAAATGTCTTTGTTATGATGCGGATGTAATAATGCAAATGCGAATGTCTTTTTCATGATGTAAATACAATGATACAAATGCAAGTGCAAATATAAGTGTCCTTTCATAATTTAACTACCAGTGTTTTTGGGACACAGGTGCAATGATGCAAATGCGAATGAGTTTTATATAATGTAGTGATACAAATGTGAATGCACATGTTTTTCTTATTATGCATATGCAATGATGCAAATGTGAATTCTTTTTTTATGATGCAAATGTCATGATGCAAATGCAAGTGTTTTTCTCATGATATAGATGTAATGATGCACATACAACTTTTTTTTTAATGATGCAGAAGCAATGATGCAAATGTAAATAAACCACTACCATAAAACCAATGCAAGGATTTTATGTTCTTTGTTTATTTTTTCATTTTCCATGAAGAAAGTCTTTATTCAAATTCTCATCATTCAAAACTTTATTCAAAAAAAATAATGCCAAAATAATCACAAAATTGCCTCACACAATTTTTAAGACCAAGAAAATGTCTAAAATGTATGATTTTCGAATCCGTTGAAAATTGGTTATTACTATTTGAAATGTCTATGGATGAGGTGACTTCCATTCTTTTCACTTGTGGGTAGATTTCAAGGAGGCTTGACAAGGATTGTAATTAAGAAATGATTAGTTCTCTTTTCTTTTTATTGTTTTAGCTCACAAAAGAAATAATTTTTTCAAAACACTTTCCTTTTATTGAAAATCAAGCATGGTTTGGCATTCTTTCAGTTCCTTAACATGATACTTCAATGTGCATTAAAACTAGCCATCATTTTTTCTTAAAGATTTGGAAGAGAAAAAGGTTTGGCTTTCAATTCTTTCTTTTTCAGGAGATGCAAAGTCTTTAATGGTTATTGATATCTTAAAAGGTCTTTCATGTCAATAATTTCATCATAAATTGCTTTTCTAGATAGAACCTTGAAAACTCTAGAATTCTTTTAAAGCATAAAAATATTGTTCTAGCTCTAGACTGCCTTTTTAGGGTTTTCATCATAGAGCTACATTTTTTTCTTTATTTTTCATTTTTTATTTTTTTGTCAATGATTCCCTCATGCGCTCTAATACTCAAAATATTCTCTTTAAGAAAAACAAATTCACACCAAAGAGAAGTTTCTAATAATGAGGGACTTGATAAAATCTCTACAAATTTACAAAGCTATAGCTCTTCAATTCAAGCATCTACATTTGATTAAAATGGACTTTTCAAAGTACGTAATATAGGTTAAGGTTTAGGGTTCTAAAAAAATAGATAAATAGGCCCAAAATATTTTTTTAAGGTAATTAGACCAAGGATCATTTCATTTTTTTATGGAACATTCTTCTAGATAAAGAGACATTTGTCACTTTCTTTCTTCGTTTTCCTTTTTGGAAACATTCAACTTTGACTTAGTATTCCACTTTCTTGAATTTCATCTTTCTTTTTCAATTGTGATTCTAACTTGAAACTCAATCCATTCACTTTTTGCCCCAAATTCTCATATTCAAGGTACTATTAAAGGATCTCAAAATAAGATATTTTTCTTTGATGTAGGGCTTTATTGCCCATGATTATTGAGCATGTTCTTATTTTACCCTATAATGTAGAAAATGATCCTTGGTTGGAGTTTGTTTTGGAAAGAGATATTCAATAAGCTTAAATGAGTAGTAAGTGAATAATTTTCTATATGTGAAGGATAGAAAAGGATGGCTATTCATCATTTTAACTATGATCACTTAATTGAAGAGCAAGTCCATGAAAAAGTAGCTAAAAAAGGTTTTTTTTATTTTTCTTTTCATTTTTTTATATTTTTGGTTTTTCTCTTTGATTTCTTTTTCGTGTTGGAATCATTTGAATATTTCAAGTACATGATGTAACCATCAATTAATTTTTTTTTGCATGAATGATGCCTTATCTTATTTACCTACTTAAATGAGAGTTCATTTGATGATGAAAGTCATATTGCATAGAATGTCTCAAATTTCATTGCAAAGTACAAAAAAAGGCTAATTTTGGTTCCAAATTATTAGGCATATTTTTGCAAAAAATAGGGGAAAATGTATTAATGTATCATGGCATGAGACAAATTGTTTCAAGCAACAAGGAATTTTGCTTTTTGGGTCATTGTGCCTTAAGATGTGAAACTATAACTACTTAAGGGCGAAAGTTAATGCATTTTTTTATGGTTAAAATGATTTGGGTTGTTTAACCAACTCAGCAAAATTTTAAAGCACATCGAATTACAAAAAATTGAAAAAGGAGACAAAGTATGTCATTTGTATGTGATTGTTAGCACTATAGTAATGTTTAATGCCATCATAGGTAAAGCACTAGGTACCTATAATGGTAAAGAAAAGATGAGTAATATACTTTTAATAGACCCATAACATAATTATGTTAGAGTTTTATTGTTATGGGAACACTTTTGATGGGCGCTACCTATGTAAGTACGAAGTGTGGCCGTTTCTAAGAGCTTAAAAGCTTGGCTCTAACAACACTCATAAAAGAGGATGAAGACATATGACCATAAATATGTCATCGGATACAAGCATTCATTGGGTGTTGAGATCATTGTGTGGGACAAATTTGGTTAACTAAATGGAATAGCTGATTTAAAGTATAGTCTACTATACGATTTTGGTTAACTTTAACTTGTTTTCACTAAGTGAAGGTTCAAATCGAAAGATACATTCATTTATGCAATTAATTTTCAAGGTCATCATAAATCTAGATTATTTTAAAAATGGTGGAAGATTGTTAGAGATTTTCAAAATAAGATATGAGAAATAATCCTACATTGAAAAAGAAAAAAATAAAGATAGATAGTTAAGTCTGTTCAAAATAGACAAATAAGTTTGTTCAAAATGAATAGTTTTAACTATTCAAAAATAGATAGCTTTTGTCTATTCAAAATAAATAGTCATGTTTGTAGGAAAAGTCATTTATCTGTTTATAAAAGACTCTTCTGATTTTCTAAAAATATATAGAAAACAATTCTTGGAACTCTCTCTCTTTTTTCAAGCTTCAGATTTCTTTTATAAAAGTTTTGTTGTAGAAAATCTATATAGAAGTTTAGTGATCTTATAATATGCTGGTGATTGCTTGGTGGATTGAATTCGTCGGTGCAAAACATAGTAAATCACTGAGCTTTATTGTATCCTTAAAATTTATTGCCTACAACCTTTTTGCACACTACTAAGTAAATAATACGGCAAAGGCAAATAAAATTTTTAAGAAAATTAGTATCCTTACATGCCTTGGAACCTTTCATCAAAATTCTAGATTTACTAAAAGCAGTAATTTCAGATTTTCAGTGTTTGCTCTAACAGATGGTTGTTGATTTCTTTTGGCTCCTAATTGCCTCCCCATTTGACTACTGAAATTGTTTTTATTTTCACTGAAATTTGAATACACTTCTTTTATTATGGTCAAATTGTCCTCTTGTAATAAAAAAAAAAGACGAAAAGCATGAAAATGAATAAGAAAGCTGTTGAAAATGATGTGTTTTAACATATATGTATTTCATTCATCAAATTTTTTTATTCTTTTATGGTTTTCACAAAGAAATTTTTATAGTTTGAATATTTCGGATTTTTATTTTTTTCATAATTTTTATTTTAAATTTTTTTCAAATGCTTTTATGACAGTGGATACATAAATGATGTCGTATTTTGTTATCACATGTCATGATTTTATTAAATGTTGATGTTATGTAAACAACTTAACTAATGATTTGGACTGTAGTTATCAAAATTGGACTAAATATGAAACTATTCAACGTTTCGGGTCATTAGGTTAAAAGTTTAACCACATGGTCAATTGGGTCAATTATCGGTTCAATAAAAAATATTATAAAAATATAAATATTTTAAAAATTCAAAATTCAAACTTTTAACTCAAGTTATAGTTTAATAATTTAACCATAAAACTATAAATTTTAAAGTATTTCATAAACTACAAATTTTAAAATACAAAATTCATAAAATAATTAATTACTAGTTAGAAATGAAATTACTTTACATTTTATTAAAATCATATTTTATATTTTAATAGTTGGAAATAATAATTATATTTTAATAAATATAATAAAAAATAAGTAATAAATAATTATAAATAATTATTATTTATATTTATTAAAATATAAATATTATTTATTACTATATAATAATTAATCTTTATGTAATAAAAAAAACTATTTATAAAATTAATAAAAAGGAAATATTTATATGTTTATATGAAAATTAGTAAAAAGGAAATTAAAATCATTTTTATATTTTTAATATGAATGTAGATTTTTTTATTAATTTTACATTTATAAATTTTCTTTTATTAATTATTTTTATCATAGTCAAACAATTAATCATTTTATTAATATTTTATTTTTTTATTAATTTTATAATTATTTTTAAGTATGGTATCAATTAATAAAATTTTTTATTAGATCATTTTTTTTAAATTGTTTTATTTTTACACATGTGTAATTTTTTTTTTTGTAATGTCATTATCCACATGTCTTTAAATATGCCAACATATCATTAATATAAATATACAAAGGCTTTGATAGTAAAAACTAAAAGTTTAAGAGCTTATTTAGATGAAATAGTAGTACAATGATTTAATTAGATTATTTTGAATACTCGAAGGGCTTTTTTTATATTTTACATAAACTTATTAACTGGTATTAAATCAATTCGATTAAAAAAAATCTGATTTATTATGTAAACTATCGGTTTACAACGATTTAAAATGGTTTAATTATAAAATAGATCTAATTACAGAATTAGATTGGTTTCAATATTAGTTCACCGCTGCAATCGGTCGGACTAACGATCTAGTCTGATTCTGATAACTATGGTTTAAAGCACCAAAATGTTTGATGTAATGAAAGTTTAGATGCTTAAATATATATTTTATTTTTTTTAGATATCAAATTGAAAGAAAAATGTAGAATACATAAGTTATTTTTGTATGTAACCTTTTATTTTAATTCTCTAAATTATTTAAAAGATTATTTTTTTGAAAAAAGTTGCTTTAAAATTAATATTAAGCAAATATTTATTTTACTATAAAAGTTTCATAAAAAAATAATAATAACAAATGTTTAGGTGGCATGCCATGTGTATATTTTTGCTATTTGTGGAATTTTCATATCATATTATTTTATTTTATTGAAAAATTTATTCTAAATATTTTGGGAGAATAGTTTACAATATATTCTATTTTCGTTAGTTTTGATTAAAATATCATCAAAAATGAAATTATAGTGAAAAAAATAAAAAATAATAAAATAAAAAGAAAATAACAAAATTAATATTAACCCATAGGTGACCAAGTTATCACTAATTTATATTACTATATCTAATGTTAATGTTTATAATTTATGTTAAAAAAAATAATAATTAGAAATAAAAAATAATAATTAGATATAAAAACAATGCTTTTGGAAAAATTAAAATGCTATTAAAATTATAATAAGTAAAAAGAAAGAAATTATTTATATTATTTATATTTATATAAATATTTATTAATTTTCTTAAATTTAATTTTTTATAACAGTTTGTGTTAAATTTAATAAAGCAGTCAAGGATATGAAATTTGGATGGCCAAAAGTAAAAAAAATAATGATATGGACTTGAGATACCTCAAGAAAAATGAAGAATTAATTTCCTGCATTTGAATCTTCAAAACTATTTACCGTAACACTAACACTTATGAATAAATCTCACAAAATGACGTTGATTTGAAGTTGAAACAAACGAAACGAAACCAAAAAATGGTATAAACCGAATGGATTCGGATCCCTTGGAATCCCAAAAAATAACCCGAACCCGAACCATTCTGCTTGGCGCCTCTAACTTTCATGTAATTGGCGTAGAGGACGGCAGTCCACCAAAACTGCAAAAGTGTTATTTGAATGGAAGAAGAGAAAAAGAGATGGAGTGTTGTGTACACGAAGCACATCAAACAAAAGCGGAAAGTTTATCAAGACGGTTTCTTAGATCTACACATTTCAACCAACAAGGTTAAGTTTTACTGATTCTTGCTTCAATCTGTTGCTCACTTTATTTCAAATAATTTGGTAATCATGGCAGCGCAGTTGATGCTGTACGATGAGTCCCAGAGGCTTCTTGAATGCAGGATGTTGAGAAGAGATGAAGTTGTTTGCTCTGCCCAAACCCTCACTTTCGCTGCCTATTTTGTTGACGTCGGCCTTCTCCACTCTCCTTCTCCTCTTAAATCTGGTACGATTGAATTGCTTTTTCATTTGAAACCCTAAAATTTTCATTTAAAATCTTCATTTGCAATTCTTTTTCTTCAGATGCCAGAAGAAATAGCAATGAAGCGAGGCCTATCAATCTTAGGCTGAGCCCATCACAAAAGATAATCAGAGGTTAGCTTCTTTGTTTGCTTTTACATTTGAATTGCTAAAAACTTTCCAATTATGATACTATCAACACTATGATTGGCGTAGGCTATAGCTTTTTCTAACCTTTACTTACATTTCAGAGTTCAAGAAGATTGAAATGCAAAAATATGGAGCTTCGCAAACTGCTCCAACTATAATGCAAACCAGTGTCACAGGTTAGTTGATGAAATTTTGGCTCCTTTTCTAATGTGAAAATTTTCCTTTAAATTGTTGCTTCTAAGCTTCACTTTGTTAGATGGAGCATTTTGCCAATGAGCGATTGCTATTCCTAATCTCGTCCTTGCTAGAGATCATTAAGTTGTCATGATGCAACTAGTTATCCACCATGTTCCTTTGTGTCTATACGGATAACTTGCATTTGTCTCAATGAGTGTTATTATTCTCGTCATGGATGGATGAAAGACCTCTTCTCACTCCAATCCGCATTGACCCAAATCTCAAGCAGCCAAAACTCCTTATCTCCTTCGATGCGAATCCATGTATCTTTCATAGGACTATCTTTGTGTAGGAAGAATCGGTCTGGATGGGGAATCTGATCCTTGCCTCTTCAGAAGTGTTGATTGAGTTCCCTACTATATGTGCTTTGTTAGTTCAGCCTTCCTACCCGAACATGAGTTGAAATAGAAGCTTTGTTGACTATTCCAAATAGGTGGGGCTTAAGCTGCTCAGAGTGGATGGTGAGTCTTGCCGCACACCTTCTCTCTCAAAATCAGTGATTGAATAGACAGGAAGATCTTTATTTGAGAAGGAATGTGTTTCCATTGATGGTGGCGAAAGAAAGAAATGAATTCAATTTCTAGAGAACTGAAATCCCTTATCACAACTACAACAACAATAACACACTAAGCCTTATATCCCATACTCTAGGGTCGGCAGTGTGAAAAACCAAATAAGAGGATCAAATTAGGTTGTAGTTTGAATTTTCTTGCCCTACTTATTTCTATCAACAACCACCTTTTCATCTAATTCTTTAACCATCATATCATTTTTTATTACTTGCATCCATATCTTTCGTGGTCTACCTCTAGATGTTTTGATCTTTCCTAGATCTAGAGAATCAACTCTCCTAATCGGTGCATAGTTAGGCCTATGTTTCACATGTCCAAACCATCACAAACGGGCCTTTCTCGTCTTCTCTTCAATTCGGACTACCCCTACTTTTCCTTGAATTTATTCATTTCTGATTTTGTCTCTTCTAGTCTTACCATACATCCATCTAAGCATCCTCATTTCCGCTATGTTCATTTTCTTCTCATGTTGTTTCTTAATAGCCCAACACCCAGTTCCATATAGTAATACAAGCCTTATAGTTGTTTTATACAACTTTGCTTTTAACTTTAAAGGCATGTTGTGATCACACAAGACACCCAAAACACTTTGCCACCTCACCCATCTTGCTTGAATCCTATGTTTGACATCTGCTTTTATCATTCTGAATAATTGATCCCAAAATGTCGAAATTGGCTACTCTTTGGTACTCCCTCAGCATCCAACTTAATCACACTAGTACCCACTTCCTTGTGACTACTAAACTTGCATTTCATATATTCAATTTTAGATCTACTCAATTTAAAACCTTGAGACTCCAATGTACTCCTCCATAATTCTAATTTTGTGTTAAGGGCATAACAAGTTTCAACAACTAAGACTATATCATCGGCAAATAACATACACCATGGCACCCTATCTTGGATACGTCTAGTGAGTTCGTCCATAACTAATGCAAAAAGGAAAGGACTTACTTGTCTAGGAGGGGTTACCCCAATGTATTTTGTTGTTTCATAGAGTGATGATTTGGCAGCGGAATAAGAGGGCATATTTCATTGTCCAATTTTATTGGTATTGGTCTCAATTTCAAAATTTCTATTTGTTAGAAATGTTGTTTGATTTTCAAAGCCGTACATCCAAAAAAACTCTCTTTTGAAAGAGTGGAAAATGCATTTCTCTTGTGAAAAGCTATGTCCCTCAATTTTTCAACATCCTTTAAGGGTATCAAAACTTATTTTGGCAAGTAGATAGAAAACCAATTCTGAAACTTGAGTTGATGCTGCTTGATGACCAATCCATTGATCGCCATTCACATTTAGGAAGGTGTGAAGCGATCTTGTACTGATTTTTAAAAAAAAATCTTATTTGCTTTTTTACATCATTTAACTTCCTACTCTTAAAGGCAACTAGGTATTCCTTTGGGCCTAAGACCCCACCAATGGAGTAGTTTAGATATTTGTACCCTAACTAAGTAAAGAACCATGGCATATATGTCTTGAATAGATTTCATTTTGATAGAGTTGAAAAAGCACTATATTGTTGAAAGGTTCTATACATCCACCCTTTCAACGTATTTTTTTAGACAGACTTCATTTTTTCTGCTTTTTGGATGGTAAATATTTCACAGAACATGGAGTGTGAATGAAACCCATGCTTGAATTGAAATTGAGATATTGATGCATGTTCTTTCAAAATTGACTATTTGACTCTTTGTCAGAGGTGTTCTAGAATTGTTTGCAACTAAGTAAATGGCTTTACGAACTAATGGATTGGATCAAATTGCAAATTGAAAAGATTTGTACAAGTTATAACATCTATCATCACTTTGTGGAAAACCATTAGATATAAATATGTTAGATACTTGCAACTCAATTGGTAGGTGTGATAATGGTTCAAGTCGAATCAGATTGAGTTCGGTTTTTACAAATAATGCATAATATTATGGATTTTTAAAATTTGATCCGAATTGAATTAAATTCTAACAATTCGATACGGTTCGGTTTATCGGTTTTTGAAATTTATTTTTTATATTGTTTTAATATGATTTTTAATATATTTAAATAGATTTAGATATAAAATAATCATTTTTATTTTATAAAAATTTAAACTATATATATAAATTAATAAAAATATATAATTCGGTTCGGTTTAGAAGTTTTTGGTTTTTTGTTTTCTTGATCTGCAATCCGATCTGAATCTAATAAAAAAAATTTAATAGCTGAACTTAATCCAAACTGTATAAGAAAAAAATTGATTTGAATCGAATTGAATGCTACAGTTTTGAATTAATTTTCGGTTTTTTTAAAATTTTTTTTAACCCCTATTGATTGGTGAAGGTGAAACAATCTCTCCACAAAAAAACATTTTTTACCATTGCACAAAGAAAATATTTTGTTGTGAATGAACAATTTATTTAGGAATTGTCCATACATAAAACTATAATTAATGATACAAACCTTTTCCACATAAAAGGGAATATATTTTAATAGTAGGAATCAAAATGATGTGGATTATTCAATAATCAAAGCCGATTTGCTTTATAAAAAGAAGATACCATTGAAGTTCTATCAAATGGTTTCACAAGATTTAGCCAATAGTCTTGATTGTGGGATATCATTGAGAAATATGAGTTTGTGTTATCAAAAGATTTCTTGTGATTATTTCTAGTAAGGGATGAGTCAATTATCCACTTTGGTTTCTTATTGAACAAAAATGGTAATATTGCTACTCCATTGATCAAGAATTTTAGTTTTTGAGTAGTATTATGATCATCCAGTAAAAAATGTTTCTATTTCTTCAAATGAACAATTTGAAGACCTATTGATTCTAACAACTGATTGCAGAGTTGATCATTTGGACCTTTCAATTCAAATGTGGATCTCAAACCTATGTATACGGATATTCCTGAAACTCACAATGGAAAAAGGAAGTTAGTTTAACAAAAGAGAGGAAACTTGGACAAAAAGAGAAGTAACTTGGACAAAAATGATCGTATATTCAGTTAGAGATTAATTCGCATGTAATATTTCATTGAGAGAGGCTTGATATAGATGCAAAGTTGATTTTTATAGCACCTTGTTTTATATTTGTTACAAGTCATGTTATTTGATGACCACATAAAACTTTTAGAAAGTAGGTTTCATAAGTGAGATGTAGTAATAAGGCCTGGAGAATCAAATGCTTAGATGCTCATTTTGTTGAATTTGGTGATTGTAAAGGAAGCAATGTGTGTGGAAATGATAGCAATAAAATGGGAAACTGGGAATGAGGCATGTGATGAAAAAATCAATTTGAAAGTGATGGAGGTTTTGGAAAAGGTTGGTGAATCTAAACATTACTTGTTTTGTGATATATTTTTTTCCCATCTTTCACTTAATTCTTGAATATAAGTTTTAGAAAAAATCAATTTGAAAGTGATGGAGCTTTTGGAAATGGTAGCTGAATCTAAACATTACTTGTTTTCTGATTTTTTTTTTACCCATCTTTCACTTAATTCTTGAAGATAGGATTAGCAAGCTCACCTTCCTCTGTTTTCACCTTTCTCTCTCTTGTCTGTCTTCCTTTTTTTGTTTTTTGTTTTTCCTCTTCTTGGGGTTATATGGCTGGAGGTGGGTGGTGTAAGGAGGATTCTATCTCTGGACTATTTGTGTTTTTAAGGCTCCTAGTGATTCTCCCTGTTGCAGCATTTTGACATTGACAAAGAAGTTCCTTAATTAAGCCACTTCAGTTGGTTTTCTTTGGTAAATACAAAAATTTAATTGCCTTTCAGATGACAAAAAGTGTGAACTCCAAATGTTTGGAGCTGATTGTAGTACTGTATGCACGATCAAGTCAAGCATAACGGTTATATTATTTGATTTGCTGTGGTGTTTGGACTACTTACCAATGCTTACCTTGTTGCTATTATTATGATTTTGTTCTATCTATAGATATGGTTCAATTCTTCCTTTTTTCTTTCAAATTTAAACACACACACACACACATACATGTATATACATTGGTATGGCATATGAATGTTCTATTGTCACCAAAAATGCCATGGTTAGAGGATTATTTACTTTTCACATTTATACTTATTTCAATAAGATTCAAGATAGATACTCAAATATGAAATTTGGCATAAGATGGGGAATAATTCAATGATTACTTTTTCATTTTATGCCTAAGTTAATATTCCATCTTTATACTCATGTATTTACGTCGAGCTGCTATCACACAATGAAGCATGTAAAGCAAAGGAAAACCATGACAGGAATGGTGGCTAACTTTTTAGGGGTCTTTAGATGAATAATATAAAACTGCTGCCAAACAGATCTATCATTTATGCATATAAGCATAACATCTTTTTTGGGGGATGGAAATGGGGTCCAATCTCTGGGGAAGGCGGTAGGTTGGCTGATCTTGTTCTTGAAACACCATATGTTGCTTTAGCACTTCATTTTCCTTGAAGTACCCATGTCTGGCATATATCTGCTGCGCATAGGTATGGAGGTCCGACCCTCCAAATATATGGAAAAATCTAGAAAAAATTACCACAACCTATTGGACAAATATTGTATCCGATGCTCACCCTTGAGTTTGAGTAACATAGACAATGCCTACATCTGTTTAAAGGGAATGTGTGGTTGAGAGGGTATGTCCTTGATAAGCTGGGTTGAGCACTTAATGCTGCCCAGGCTAGTTAAGTTCTTACAGGGATAACTTCACTGCTGGCAATCACTAATGTCTGATTCTAGTGGGCATGAATGTGTGATCCATATTGAAGAAATATATTATTTTGGGATATATTTTATAATTTGTGCCCCTCATAGTAATATCTTATATTTTAGGTATTTAGGTTATTGATATTACATAGAGCCTATTTGGCTTGGCTACAACGTTTGTAGAAAGTGCTGTCAAAGTAGAACTTTTTTGAAGTTTTGTGAAAAGAAGTGAGGATGATATTTGGCAAACTTGATGCAGAAGTGTTGTAGATGTAAAAACTATTTGGTAATATTTTTTAATAAATAAATAAAATAAAAGAATGAAACTGTAGTAAGTGCAAGAAATTAAAATAATCAAGAAATCTTTTTGTCAATTGTAAATAAAAAGACAAACAAAAAATGAAATCAAGGAGAAGAATTGAACTAAATAGAAAAGATGAATGTGAAATAATGTAATTCTTCTTATAGTTTTATGAATTACTAGAGTAAAGTGAGAATAATTAAGAATTTCATTAAATATTAGTTACTACAATTAGTACCCTTTTGAAGAAGTTTGATTTTTAGCTACGACTAAGCCCAAGTGAGCTTCCCACATAAGCTAAATTCTTTTAAAATTTGAGAGCCAAACACTTTGCTTCTACTATTATAATAGAAATGCTTTTTCATAAGTTAGGCCAATCACCCACTTATTTTTGCTTCTTTACCAGGTGCTAAGTTTAGGGAGTAGTTTATTGGTACTTATGTTAAGGTAGCTTTTGAATCTTTGACATTGTTCGAGATTTGATGTTTTGAGGATTGAGACTTGAATTTTGGACTTATTTTTTGTTTCTTGGTATTCTATTATTTTCCAAATTGTTCTACATGGATGCTTCCAGTATTCATCCAGCATTATACTGGAACAATCAGCAGATGCACTACCTCCTCGCTTTCTCTGCATATCTATGAAGCATGGACATGCCGTGTACCCCTACATACCGGTGTCCAATATTTATCTGACGCATGCCTCTGGCATGACAGGACATGTACTGGACATGCCGGGACTTGACAAAAAATATAAAAGTATTGGACACAGCGGATGACATGGCTGTACATGCAATGAAAGTTTTTTCCCAAATCTGGACTGTCTCCACTTTCAAGCTCATGTGCTCCTCTTAATCCTACAAAAAACTCTTGTCTGCCAAATATTCCTGGGAAAGTTATTCCAAGCTGGACGCCAAGGCTGCAGTTGAGAGTACTGCAAGGTCTATCTCGTTCCTGCCTTGGACTTGCCTTGAAACACTGAGACTGTTGACCCTAAGGACTTCTTGCTTAGACATTCAAGGGCTGGTGTCCTCAATTTTTTAAATTGCTGTCGCCTTGTCCGTATCTGTCATACCCGTATTGCATCTTCGAGTCCTTGCTTCGTAGCTGCTTATATTTGAAATTTTATGTAAGAGTACTGTAATTTTCCCTTTGATTTAATACCCTTCTTCAGACTAACACGTTTTTTCTTATTTTAGAATGGCAGGTCATGTACACTACACAAGTTACTCAAAAAGCCAAGAAATACCATGACGGTTTCTTACAACTCAAAATTTCTGGAACACTGCAGAGGCAGGTCTATGTTCACAAACTTTGCTGCTTCTTTCTCCTGACAATCAGAATATTCTTCTTTGTCAATTTTAAGAAATAAATTAGTTCATAAGTCTTTTTCTTTTCTTTGCATGGGTTTTTTTAGTTACCTGCTTCATAAGTTTGTTCCCAGCCTAGTATTTTTATGTACTTAATTGCAGATTGGCTTAGTTCAATTCCATTTTCTCATAGCTCCTTACAAAGTGTAATTAATGCTCAGACTTACTTATTGGGTCTTTAATTCAGATTATGTTATATGATGGAAGCAAGAAGTTGATAGATAGTAGATTCCTCAAGAAAGACGAAGTAATACAATCCGGTGAATCAATAGCATTTGATGCTCATTTGGTAAATATTGGAGAAGCTGAAGGAAACTGTCAGGGCGTGATGGACTCAGATGTCCGTCTAAGCAATTGCAATGTTGCTGGAAAAACAAGGATGATCCACAGAGTGCAGAATTGTCTTAAAACCAATAAATCATTTTTGCAAGGTTAGCTACTGCCAGTGCTGATGATTTAAGTTGCATTTCCTATATGGTATTTGATTGAATTCCTTTCTTTCTATCAGTTAATTTTTTGAAGGCAATTTTCTTTCTATCAGTTAATCTTTTGAAGGCAATTTTGCTTTCCATGTATTCTTGAGTCTCATATCTATTATTATTTATGTAACACTTTTCTCCAGAAAACTGATTTGATACTATTCGTGTATATATTTTTTCCTTTTATGAACCATAGTGTAATATTTTCTAAGTCTGAACTGAACACTTTAATTTTTCTTTACTATATTTCTTCTTTTCATAAGGATGGTCTTAGTTGTTTAGCTCTAAAAAGTAATGGAGTTTCACTCGTATTTTATTTTGACTTATTTTTATGTTTTTTTTTTTTTTTGGTTCTAAGTTTTTGGTTCTCCCTTTTTGGTCCTTATAATTCCATCTGAAAATGTTTTGGTTTCATCATGCAGGAAAACCTCAAAAAATTGCTTCTTCAAAGATAGATGCAGAACCAAGTTTTAGCATCTCAAGTGTTGGTGAGAGTAAATTAAACCAGAATATATCTGCAAACAAGCCTCTACGTGATGGTAAATGCATTCTTAGTTTGATCTGATCATCGTACATAACAAAAACCAACAAACTTTAAGAAAATTTTTTTCTTCTACCAATTTTCCTTCCCTTTGTACATGGCTTCATGTTTCTCTCCCCATAGCATTCATATGGAGAGGCAAAAATTTAACAGTATGGATATTCTCTTACTGGTCAGTGACTAGCTTGACTGCTTGTTTTGTTGGTTAATTTCTTATCCTGTGCAGTGTCCTTGAGAGTAAATTAAGGAATATTTCGATACATGGTGCCTATATGCTACTTACTGATGTCATATATAAACTTTCACAATAGCTTAGATGCTTGCTAGGGCAAAAATAAAAGTGGGAAAAATGAAGATATCAAACTGAGGTCTCACTCAAGGGCCAATTCCTAAAGTAATTCATGATTTTGATTAGCACTGCACTGATGTCATAAGCAATTAATCATATGTTTTACCTTTGCAGCTGCTCAAATCCTGTCCATCCTCCAGAAACCTATGATGCAATACAGCGCTGCCATGCAGTGTATTGATAATAACATCACGAATCCAGTCCCCTCTGTGGAGGACCCTCAAAATTCAGATTCTACTAGAAATATTCTTGAATGTAACCCACTACCAATGATATTAATAGCACGTCATGGATCAAGTGGAAAACTGGATAATTTGGAATCAAGTGAATGCATAGACATAAAAAAATCCCCTGATCTCTATACTAAAGGCAAGTTTAAATGCAATCATGTGCAATTGAAACATTATTTGCTTCTGGTTTTTCCTAAATTATCACTAAAACACCCCTGGAGGGACATAGTGCTAAGCAGAGGGAACAGGGTTTTCCATGAGATTGGCAATGAAAACTAAACTATCAACCCCAAATGAAGTCTGTCAATAATTGTCTGGTAATTTTCTGACCAGGATTGGACTCTCTGGCAAAATCAAGTTCTAGTGGCAATAAATCCTCCAAGAACACTGAAGTTGGAAACTCACATCAGGTTTGGGCTGTTTTTCCCTTACTGCATCCACAATTTTCATTTTTTGTTTGCATGTACTATTTAACACTAGCTAATTACTGTTGTATAACAGGTGTGAACTTTATGGAAGCTTTGTTTTCCTCCTTTCCAGTTATAAGCCTTAGGATTATTGAACAATTCAGGCACATTTGTATGCTGCTGCCACCAATTAAGATAGATACCATATCAGAAATGTAGGTGCTTATATCCAGACACCTAGTAGCATAAGTTCTTTAACCGGGCACACAAATTCTCCAATTGGATAGGCATTTAGATGGCAGATAGTTGAGGTTTGGGGGGGGGGGGGGGGGGGGGGGGGCGGGGTTGATGAAAGCTTTAACCATATGAATACTTATGAAGCTCTTTTAGGCTTGCCTAACCTATGATCAACATTGTTGTGCTGTTCAATTGTTTCTTTAACCATTTCTTTTATTTTTTTTTTTATTTTTTGTTGGAACTGCAATCTCTGACTAGTGATTTGGGTGCAATTACAAAGCGTGTAATGATTCGTGCAGCCTTATTCAGAGAATTTGAAAGCATACAGTAAATGGTGTAATGAAGCATCGGTGCTTGGTAGCTCAAGTGGAATTGCCCATACTTATAATGAGATAATTGATTCAACGAAGGATTCTACAGAAGTCAAGATTTCGAGGGAGGCAGGTAGTTGCCCAAGTTTTGCGCTTGGATTTGACTGAGTGTTGTTGATAATAAACAGGCCAGACAGAGTGCAGCACCAAGAGAAAAGCAAATGCAAAAGAAGCATTAATTTTGAAATGAGTGCCATTGGAGAGTTTTCATTCATCTAGGTAGCAGGAAGAGTATGCCACAAAGTGTACAGTTATATAGTTGATCACAACAGACGAATGAGTGGCAAACCAAATCCAACGAGTCGATGATCATTTCTAAAGATATTGGATCAAAAATATTTTCTCAAATCTCCTATTCTTACATTTTCTTATAAATTTCTTTTTGATAAACAATTGAGTTTTAGCTTTATTAACTGCTAAAATGGAATTGAAATTTTCTTCTACAGATTGAGCTTTCTTTGCCGTTTTCGGCAGTACACGTATTGTCATGTAACCTTTGCGTTTTTTTCTTTTAAAAATTATTTTATTCAAAGTTTTGAAATTTTCTTTTCTAAAATTTTAATTGATATTAATTTATAACTAACAAGTTATCAAACATAAGGAAGAAAAAGTCAAATTTAGATACTAATTATGGAAATTAAGTATTTAGGTAAATAGGTTGATTAATTAGTTAAAATTTTAATTGAATTATAAATTATAAAAAAGTGTAATAATTAGTTGTCACAATAGTGTAACTTGAATTTAACTCTTACAACTTTAGATTTTAACCAAACTCTGGAATTACTGCCATTTGAGGTAATATTGGAGTCGTTATCTAATTTTTATTGTTGTAATCGATAATTGGTTGGGCAGGCCTTAATGTCACAAAATTTGTCATTTATAAAAAAAAAAAAAAAGGAATCAATTAATCAAAGCGATCTATTCACTTACACTAAACCTAGCCTTCAGCCCCAATTGAACCAACTCGATTAGAGTAAAAGATTAAAAAGCATACCTCTTCTTTACTTAACGTAAAATCACGCAGTTATGAATATTTTTAATGAATAGATTTAGTTATGAATATTTTAACGAAGAGATTTCCATAAGATTGCAGCTTTTGATGGTCTATATATTGATCTTTAAAAACGATGTAAGCATGTGAAGATGCATGTTAAAGTATAAGATTTTATTTTAAAATATGTTGGGATGATTTTCTATCTATTACCCAACTTGTCTCTGATACTTCCAACAAGATTGGAATTGGCATAGTTATGGTTAAAAAACTTGCTAAGTTAAAGCCAAGTCTAAAGCTAATGGTGCTAAAAATTTAAGGGAATCTTGGAGTAAAATACACTCTACAAATAAAAATAAATGTATAAATTTAAGTAAAAATAATTGAAAAGCTCGATTGATTGTGGTTTCTTTTTTTTATTTTTTTATTTTGAACATCTTTAAAATTAGTATTTGTATTACAAGGATGAATGGAAAAGAAACAAAAAGGGAATCCCAGTTGGTAATGATCACATTCTCCTGCAACTCTCATCTTCACGTAACCACCAAAGTTAACTGATCCAGGATTCTTCTTTTCTTTTTTTTTTTGGGTGCAAAGCTCCAGGATTCTTCTCACTAATGCTGAAATATCTCCGGTATTAATCCTAAGCCGGTAACAGCCTGAGGTGATGGCTTTTAAGTTCGGACTTAATTCTGTGCACATACGCGCTTCAGATATTACCCATTTTCTCATGCATCCATTAGCCTACGAAATTTGGACTTGTACCAATTATTTCGGTTTAGACTCTTCTAGGAGGGAAAATTTAATATATGAAGTTTATCGAGTTTCTCAATAACATTTATTTGTTGTCGCTATCATCAAGCACTTTTTTTAAAATGCAAAGTCATGCACCAAAAAAATACAGAGCTTTCTCCTATAAAATACAAAGCTATGCACAAAATAAAAAATATATAAAGTTTTTATTTGATATATTGTTATTATATAAATTGTATATATTATTAATGACTCATGTTGAGCTAATCTATTAGGGGTAAAATTCTCAAATTAAGAAAAAAAATGATTAAAAATAAAAATTAAAAGTAGTCAAGCATTTGTATTTCGATTTTAAAATTAGAGATTGACAGAAGAGAATAAAAGAAAAGAGAATATAAGATCAGTAGAAAAAAGTAAGATGGTGAAATAATACTTTGATAATCTTATTTATACTTATAATGAGAGGGGACATGGGCAACCTAGGTCACCCGAGGTCAGCCCTAAATGATCTGGCATGATGATCATCCAATATGATAATGACAAATCAGCAATTAGGAGGGGTCTACATGATAGATTGATAAGGTGGTAAGGCTGATAAGGCAATGTGAAATCAGGTTGGCTTGACACGTTAATTTGATTCAAAAATCTAAAATATTTTTAGTTTTTTGTTGATAGTTTATAATAAAAAAAAAACTGTTATGTCATTTGGATTTAAAAATATCGTTAACAATTCGAATAATATCACATTATTAACGAGATAAATCAAATAATATCATTTAATTAATAAATAAATTTTTTTAAAAATATTAATATTTTTATATATTTATTTTAAAAATTAATATTTTTATTTATTAAAATAATATAATCTAATTCACTAATCAAGTATAAAATTTATAAATTAAAAATTCATCGCATATAAACTTCTTTAAAATACAAAGCAGTTTAAGTGAGGTCTTTCTTTTTTTTTTTTTTTTTTTTCCTGATAATCACTTGAAGTTAAATGAAAATATCCAAAATGATAGAAATCAAACTTTTGATTGAAATTATTTATCCATAAAGCAGAAGAAAATGTATGGATGACTGAAACGTGATTTGATCTTTCTGGAGGAGCATTTATCAAATAAAAAACTGCATTACAAATAGAGGCTGTATTCTGATAAGATTTTAGTCCATAGTCCTCGTATAATAATTAATGGATTCAGCTTTCCAGAAAGACGTGTTGCGGCCGCCAATGTGTGGGCATTACTAGTAGTAAGACTGAGCGCACTTTGTCGAGTTAAAAAACATTAATTGTGTGAAAAACAGCTCCAACATTTCATTCTTTTTGTTTACTTTAGAATCTGATTTAGTAGTGTTGGTGCAGTTCCATATCTCATTATGCCCACTTTGTGTGAGAGAGATGAGCTGTCTCTTCGTGATATATGTTGCACCAACCACAGTGAGTGAAATAATTAAAAACAGGCAAGTCGCACTTTCGCCTTTCCTATATTTTTTTTATTTATGAGATTATTACATAAATTTATTGAAGCAATAATATGTGCATAATTACTACATTGAAAAAGCATTTGTTAATGAAAATTGTTGTAGTTATACAAATTATAGAGATTATGATCTGATTAGCTTGATTCTTTCTAAGATTAGTGAGAATATTTTTTATATATACAAATTTCCAATAATTTAGAACACAATAAATACTTTTTTTGTAACATGATATCACAACATTTTTCTCTAATTTTTGTTAGATCCTTGCCAAGGGCTTTGTGCCCAGTCTACTATTTTTCAACTTGATCGCTTTTTCCACCAAAAACCTTGCATCAGCAACCTGTCTAGCCACACCGTCCCTAAATTATATTATATTGTGTTTATTTTATGTTGGTAGACTAAAGTCATTGTGTATGAAATTATATTAATTAATATTAATTAATGAATAATTATTATGATATTATTTTGTGATATACATAAATTGATAGTATAATATTTGTTAGGTATAGTTCTGAGTTAATTTGGTATTTAGATTTATAATAAGATAGGTTAATTTTAATTAATAGTTTCTTGCTCTCATCCTCTCTCTCTCTCTCTCTATATATATATATATATATATATATATATATGAGGTTTTATAACTTTCATTTCGGGTAGAAAATTATTCTTTTTCTCATTTCTTTTTGAATAAGTCTCCTTTTCGAATATTAGAAGGAGGCACCAAATATTATAGAACGATGATATCAATTTTATGGACCTTAGTTTAGAGGGATTGAGCTCTCGCCCACATTTAGGCAGTTTTAGTTTCAGTTAATTTCATGTTAGTTACTCGATAAGGTTTTGAGTAAATCCATCAATTTTGATTAACATGTTAAGGAAAGTTATAGCTCTCATCTTATATATATGAGGCCGACCCATTAGGTTTCATAATTTTATTTTTGGGTAGAGAGTAGTTCTTTCTTTCATTTCTTTTTGTGCAAGTCTTTATTCGAAAGTTCGAAGGAGGCATCAGAAAGCACATGACTGTGGTATCAATTATATGGACCTTGGTTTAGAGGGATCAAGCTCTCGCTTGCATTTAAGTTAGTTTTAGTTTTAGTTTTAGTTAATTTTGTGTTAGTTACTTGATGAGGTTTTAGGCAAATCTATCAATTTTGATTAACATATTATAGAAGGTTTCTCCTTTCATTTTATATATACATATATATGATGCAAATTGATTAAGTTTTATAACTTCAGTTTCGAGTAGAGACCAGTTCTTCTCTCTTTTTTTTTTAATGCAGATCTCCATTTAGATGTTTAGAGGAGGCATCAGAAAGCACATGACGGTGGAATCAATTCCATGGACATTGGTTTGGAGGGATTGAGCTTTTGCCTATATCTAGGTCAATTTTAGTTTTAGTTAATTTTGTGTTAGTTACTCGGTGAATAGGATTAAGCAATCGATTAATTCGGTTAATTCATTTCAAAAAATCCAAAAATCGATTTAACCGACTTAATCTAAAGATAAAACCGAACTGATCAAATAATAATATAAAACTGAAAAAATTGAACCAATTTAATCTTGTCATTTTCAATCAATTTTTTCGGCATAATAGGTTATGATTTCTTATTTCCTGTATTCAACTTTTAATGTAATTCATATAGTTCATAAACACAAGCTTCATAAAATCTAAACACAAACTTCATAAACACAAGCTTCATACATAGTAAATTTAGTCTCAAGCTTTAAATCAGTGAGTAATACACAATACATAGTAAGTCTACATATTAGATAACATCAATGAGCAACACATAAGCTTTATAAAGTCTAAGTCAGTGAGTAAAACATAAGCTCTAAATCAGTGAGTAATTCACAAGCTCTAAATTAATGAGCAATACTCAAATAAAATCTAAATACAAGCTTCATAAACTCTTAGTCTAAGTCTTAAACAATATAAACACATACAATACATAGCAAATTACAATCCAAAAAGTCTAATTCTCAAACAACATTCAACAAGCAATAATAAACATCTTAACCAATTATAGCACTTAAATTCCAAGTCTCAAACATTAATATCCAACAGGTAGCAAGCAACAATGGGTAGTGGGTAGCAAACAGTAGCAAGCAAAAAGCAGTGAGCAGTGGGCAACAACACTTTTTAAAATTTCAGCATTAAATAAATAAATAAAAGCAAAACACAATTCAATGAAAAATTATTCCATTTAAAATTGTCTAAAAGAGAAAGATTTAACTGTATGGATCATATTCAACGTAAGTAATGCCAATATTACCTCAATTGATTAATAAATGTTACTAATCAATTACAGGGTCTAATCCAATTTTGGATAAATCTAAAAAGACAAAAAAAAAATAAGTCAGCTTTAAATAAAAGATTTAAAGAAATAAGCATTGAAAAATAATGATATAAATAAAATAATTACCCAAATTAATCTTGTCAAGTTGTTCCACTTCATTTTCTAAGGGATTTGGATCGAAATCTGTAGCTTCACGTAACCAATCTTGAGAACAAATAAGAGCTTGAACAAGTTTAGGAGTTAAAGAACTCCTATATGTATCTAGCATACGGCCACTAGCTTTAAAAGAATATTCAGAAGCAACTGTGGATATAGGAACCACCAACACATCATGAACTAGATGGGAAAGGATAGAAAACCTATGCCTATTAAGTTTCCACTAAAGAAGAACATCAAAGTCCACTCTCTCCTTAATAACATCAGGCTTCTCATTCAAATATTTTATCCAACTCTGATTTATTCTCTTTTCTACCTTGTTTCCTAAACCTCTTAAACTCAGCCATAACAACTTGTGAGTCATATAGGTCCACAGTTCCAAATTCATTAGTTGATGGTGGTGGTTGACTCGTATAGCTACTATCACCAATTTATTCATATTGAGGTTACAACATGTTTTTGTATTCATCAAACAACTAAACTATTGCTTCTTACACTTTTTTAATCATCACTGACGTTTGATCACTAGATTACATTTTCATAAAGCAAAACTCCATAAAGTTTTTTTTGAAGATCAAGAACAGAAGCAATATAAAGCAACATATTCATTTTCTCCACATTCCTCTAATACTTGTCATACTTATCCTTCATTTTCTTAGTCAGTGCACTCAACTCAACATCAACATTAAATTACTAATCTGGCAAAATACCATAAACACCACATATATCTTCAAGAAAATTATTAGTGGTGACATATGTAGAACTCGAAACTTTAACTATGAGATTGTAAAATTTTTGCAAGAAAATGCATAATTTTCTAACACTAGACCAATCATTTTGATTGGGCACCGCATCTCTCAATAAAAGTTCAGTTCTATAAAAAGGATCAACATCATCAAATGCCTTAAAAACCATTTCAATTTTTGAGCTTGTTCCAACATAAAAAAAGTAGAATTTCATTTAATGCTAACATCCAAGCACAACAAGCTCTTACTTTGAATATGTTCATTGATAATACACTCTAAAAACATGGCTAACGTAAAGGGTGATTGTTTCACATATCTAATTGCCCCTCTAATATGAGCAACTGAATCGACTAATTCCTTTAACCTATCACTCACAATAAAATTAACAATATGAGTAATGCATCTCAAATGAAGATATTTGCCTTCTACAATACTAGTTCTTTCATTATTAAATTTTTTCCTCAAGTATGAGATTGCAATGTGATTAGAACTAGCATTATCAACTATGATAGTGAAAACTTTATCAAACCCCCAATCTTGCAAACATTTCTCAATTGCCTTACCAATAGTCTTACCTTTATGACTAAAAATAGGATAAAATTTTAAAATCCTTTTGCTAAGTTTTTAATCATTGTCTACAAAATGAGTAGTAAGACACATATAATTGACTTTTTACAATGAAGTCCATATGTCAGTGGTCAAAAATACTATCATAGCAAAAGATTTCAAAAATTGTTTTAGGAAATTTTTTTCATCTACATAAATTTGATAGCAATCCCTAACAATAGTTAATCGTGATGGCATACGAAAACTAGGGTAAGTAATAGACATGCAACACCTAAATCCTTTAGCTTCAACAAATTTAAAGGGTAGTCTATAATAATCATCTCAACCACACCTTTCATAATGGCAGCTTCATTAAACTTCCAAGTACCTAAAGATGCATCTCCTATTGAGCTTAAAACTAATTTCGTTTGGGAAGGATCGCCACTAGCATGAGAAAATTTAGTACAAATACCCATATGATTCTTAATGCAGAGGTTTCATTTTTAGGGTGAGCATAAAATTCTTTATCATAATAATTGCATCTAGCTTTGAGATCACTATTGTCATTAGTAAATTTGGTGAAATGATCTCACACCTCTGACCATGTGTTAGATCATTTCCTTTTTGGTTTTGTGTTCACAACTTTACTTTTTGCTCCATGTGTGTCTCCTTCACTTTGAGGGATTGATCGAGTATCTGCTTGTATAGTATCTCTATAACTCATCTTTAACAAAAGAATAATAAAATGTAAGTAAATTTCAAGAGTAAACACAGCTTATACAAACTAAAAAAATAATAAAATAAATGTCCAATCAAATATGAATTACATGCTAAAAATAAATGTCTAATCAAATAACAAAAAAATATTTGTAATTGGATAAAGTCAATCTTACAAGGTAGTCATGATGGGAAGACAAAAACTGTTAGACCAAATGGATTTGTTGCCATTAAATAGTATTTATTTATTCTTAACTTTATTCTTTAGCTTTTGCTATAGATTGTGTAATTATAGACCTTTTCATGAGATGGAGTTTTTCATTATGTTTATAATGCCCTACATACCACAAAATAGTTAATGGAAGTTGCTTGAATTAGTAAGAATTTTTTTTTGTTATTTGCTTTTTGTATAAAAAAACAAGTATCAATTCTCGAGTTAAACAATACAATAAAAAGAAAAGGACAATCAGACCTAATTATTTTGTGTAATGAAGGCATTCAGTCACTGAAGCCCTTGGTCTTTTGCCTACATTTCAGTTTTAGGCTTTGAAGTCTGAACTATACAAACAAGAAAAGTTTTCATTTTTGGTAATTATAGGATTTTAAATCCAAAGTTAGAAACAGAAACTGATATAGAAAAGCTATAGCATCACATATATGAATCAAGCAGCTGAGCCTAGATATGCTGGGCAATTATGATTTCTAAATTGCCATGGCTAATAATTCTTTCAGTTTTGTTAGCAAAAACATCGATGATCCCTGGTTGACAAATAACTCTCTTAGGTAATTAAAAAACTTAATAGTTTTGTAAAAAAGTTTAAATGATGTATCAAATAACTATCGATTTTAAATAGAAATAAGTAATCCCATTTTATTTTGAATTGAAGAAGGACAAATAACATATGCCATCTGTTTTAGCCTTGGGTTATTCATAAAGCTCCGTAATTTTATCCATTTGAAAAGAATATGAAGCTACATTTGGTGCAACAGAAACATGGGGCACCATCTTTTCCATATTCTAAAAACTTAAAAATAAAGTTTAAAGCTTAGAGAGAATGTTTGGTGCAAGACAAAAAAAGAAAAGCTGATTCCTAAAACCTCTATTTTTCTACCAAGTTTTTTTATGCTTTTATGCCTATGGGCATTGAAATTTCTCTATTCCTACTTAACTTGTGGACAAAACACACTGAAACATTTTATAAACAGTAGCTCACATTTAAAAATGAAGCTTAAACTTTGAATTTATCCCAAAACAAGGCGATACCCGAAAAGCGACAGCAAAACCAATGACTTATATTCAATTGCAATAATCCCAAAACTCAAAAATTGAGCAACTTTAAACACAACTAGCAATAGTTTTGAAACTTATTACAACCCATTATTTCAAGCATTAAGAAAAGGGTAAAAAAGGATTAAAGATCTTACCTTAAGTTAAGTTGCAGAAGAGAGAAAATTGAGCAAATGAAAAGCTATGACAAGTGAGAGAAGTTGATTAAAGCTTATGGTGGTTGGTGGTCGTCGGTGGTCAGTGGTCATCGATTAAAGCTTGCACCTTTGAAATCAACCAAAAAATGGCTATAATGGTGAGTGAGTAAGTGGTGTCTAGGTGAATCGGTGAGGGTTGTGTACTTATGTTGGCCACTAATGATCGATCAAGAAATGGCTACAAGGGTGAGTGATTGAATGGGTGTGGGTGTCTGGCTGAGCTAGTGAGAATTGCTAGTTACATACTTACATTGGCCATTAATGAGAAAAAGTTACAAAAGAAATAGGGTTTCACTCACTTTTGGACTTTTAGACTTTTACTTTTAGTTAATTAGTTTTGTGTAAATTATAAAATGTAAAAGATAAAAAAGAATACTAAAATTATATTAATAAAAATATAAAATATTTTAATAATATTTAATCGGGTTTTTCAGTCGGTTTGGTTCATAAATCTTGGAACAAAAAATTGATCGCCTAAACTAATGCAATTGATATCTAAACCAATTTAATATGTTTAACTGAAAAAACCGAAACCAATTTAACTTATAGATCGATTTTTTATCAATTTTTTTGGTCAAAATTGATTTTTGCATAGCCTTATCAATGAGGTTTCGAGCAAATCCATTAATAGGTATTAGAGCCAAACTCATTTAAAGAGTCACTAACCACTTTTGTTTATTGCAGTTCTAGCATTGAAGCTTAAAATGAGCTATTAAAGTTTGAGTTTTTCAATTCCAAATGGTTGTTTTGAAGCTGAAAATAAGTTGAAATACAACTTTCTCAAGCCAAAATGATGTAGAAATGGCAAGTTTGGGTAAATAATGTCAGGTTAGGTAAGAAAATCTGAAGGCATAAGATAAATGAAAGAGAATATGTGAAGGAATGTTAGAGCATCTTCCATGGGTAGTGCATGTACCTTTATTATTCACCTTGGCCCGTGTATTACACGTTCCATAACACCTCACCTTCACAGGGCACTTGCATTGCATGCATTATAATGATTCACATGTGCTAAATGCACTGTCTTAGGCACGTATGGCACACCCGTTCACTAGAAAAAAATGGGAAATTTGAAATTTTTGGCATGTTTTCTTGTATTGTTTTGGGCTCCTTCCTTTTTTAATTTTGGGCTTTTTATGTTTTGTTAAATTAGGCCATTTGGTTTTTTTGTTCATTAAGAAACAATTTTAGTTTCCCTTAAAATTTTTTTGGTATTTTACAAATTTTTCCTTTTATGGATTTTTCCTTTTAGGCCATTTAGGATTGGACCATTTGTCAAAAATAAATGGGTTTTTTAAAATTAATTTTGGGCCATTTTAATTAGGTTATTTTGGTTGAATTAAATTTAGGGCCATTAATTTAAATTAATTTTGGCCATTTTTTTGATTAAATTAGGCCAATAAATTTATTTGATTTTGGATCAGATTAAATTAAATTGAGGACATATTCAATTTTAATTCTTTTTATGTCATTTAGAATTAGGTTATTTTGTTCAAATTAAAATTTTGATCATTTTATATTGGATTAATTTTTTGAAATTAAAATTTATACCTAATTTAATTGATTTTGGCCATTTTCATTAATATTTTTGTGAAATATTTTGCTCCAAAATCAATAACTCCATTTGGTAAAATATTGGACCTAATTAATGGGTTTAAATGAATTATTTGAGTATTTTGGTTAACTTAATTCCGTAAATAAAAATTTATCCATTTCATTAATAATTTATTTAATTTGTAAAAACCTATTTAATTAATAAAATTATCATATCACTTGAATATTCACTTTAAATCAAATTAATTGATATTGTCATACTTATTTTGAGAATATGCATCCATATATTAGATGTTTCAATCATATTAAATTTTGGTTAGACAATTAGGTGAATATTTTTAAATTACACAAATAATTAATCAGATTGATTAGAACCCGCCTATTGTGGGAATGATTATTAGATTTTTGGGATTTTTCTAGTAATTTACTTTGAATTAATAATAATACAATTCATATGATAGTTGTAATACTTACTAAGGTCACTTAAGGTGATAAGTCCTTCTATGTCGGATTGATTGATTCCTTAAGAGATGCTTGGGAAGGAAAGGAATCTAATTGGGATATAATGTGATTTAGCTACCTTGTCAATAACAAGGCATTCTAGGTTTATATTCGACTAGTTTTATACTATCTTTGTTGTATATTCGAGAAAATCTTGAATTATGATATTAATAGAATAACTTTCATGGCATGATTTTATTTTACATGCATGATGCAGTTTGAGTTATTTTATACCTCTAATCTCGATTTCATCTCTACGATGTTATTTAACAGGATCAAATTACATAAATGGTGTGAATCACTCTTTATAATTTTGGGCATAATGTATTAGGAAATAACCCTTAAAGTTTGTTACCTTTTGCACCAACTTTTTGGAGCTCAATTGAGGACAAAAGGATTATGTGTAATCTAAAAATACTTTAGTTAATGATATTATGGTATACCATTATTGAACGCTTCAAATATAGTGTCCCGCACATTGATAATTAATGATACCATTAGTGACAAATTGTAAGGTTCCATAATGTTGAAATATTGAACCATATAAACTGTTCACTACAACCATATTGGATGCAACAGGTGTTTGTCATGAGCACATTCTGAAAATGACCAGTGTTGAATTTTGGGACTAGTTTTTTTTACGACAAACTTTTGAATCACTTCCTTTTAGGGTTGACGATATATATCTTGTCATTATGCACAAAAATAAACATGTGGCTTAAAGTGCTATCAACATTTAAGAGGATGAGATATTGTATGCCAGTAAACTAATTCTACCCTTTTAATGATATAGGTTAACACTACTACCAAACAAAACACCATTGAAAAATGTACCATTAAAAGGTCATTTAATAAGAAGAATCTTGTCAAGCCCACTTCTCATTTTGATTGCATGAATGCCTTTGAATTATGAAATCAGAGAAATTTGAAAATTATGCTACTTCCATTAAAATTAAGCATAAAAGGGCAATTTATAAAAGTTTTTTGAAATGAAAAGTGAAACAAGGCATTCTCTTAGCCTTTTTCATTTGGTTTCAATCCAAATACTATGCCTTCTGCTTTTCATGGTTAGATATAAGTCATAGTGTTGATAAGCTAAATTCTATGACTAGCAAGCAATTGGAGACATTTTGAATTTGGGTAATTTTTTTTTAAAAGTGCATATAGTAAATAATGTGGTTGTTGGTTCTAACCATGGTAGAATAAATGAGAAGCCAACCATATTGTGGCATTGGCATTAGAGACATTATGAATTTGGTACATATAAATTGCATTAAGAGAAATCTCACTACTTATATACTATCATGATTAACACATATAAAGAAATTTAGGAATGTACTAATATTGACATTTTTGAATTATTTCCACTTGTTGCTTCTAGTGGATATAAGCATTTCATCACCCTCACTAAAGATCATTCAAGTTTCAGTCATGTGGAGTGAAAAGTTTAACTCTGTGAAACGCTTAAAATTTTTTAAATCTGCTGTCGAAGTTTTAGAAAACACAAAATTAAGATAATGAAATTAGACATAGGAGATGAATATTGCATTGGTATGATAGAACTAGGAGCAAACTTGAACTATTTTGTTAAGTCTTCTGCAACATTGTGGTGTTGGTACTTAGTATGCTGTGCTAGGAATACTGAAAGAAAATAAGGTTGCAACAAAAGACAACCGCATGCTTTTGTATAAAGTGTGGTATATTTTGAGTTATTATAGATTTTTAGATTTTATGAGGAATGAAACTTTTAAGACTGCAACATTCAGTCTAAATAAAAGCTCTAAGTGAAATCAGTTCTTAGATATCGTTACAAATTGTGATAAAAGTAAAACCTGATTTTTAAGTTACTTTTCATGCTTAGGGTTGTAATACAAATTTATTGGCCTATAACCCATAATAAAGGAAACTTGTTTAGAAAGCTGTCAGTAGCATTCTATTGGCTGTTTCATTAACTTAAGAGATTCTAGATTTTGTTATCAATCATATAAAATCAAAATTATTTAGTTTGACAGTGCAATCTATCTAGAGGATGAGTTAGATAGAGGAAATATTAGGTTTTGAACACTGTAAAGTCATTCTAATCGAAGGACATGTTATTGTGCTAGTCCCTTATGTGAATTTGTTATTAATGAAAAATACCACTAGTGGATAAACTAATAGTAGATTTTAGTGATCTCATTTTTGAAACTGCACTTGAACATATAGAAGAACATGATATGGTGTTCAGGTGTCATCTAATTTTATTGCTCTTTAGATGGATGCTGATAATTTTAACTCTTTAAGTTAGATATCTAGTAAGTAGGATAAGATTACGTCTATTTTATATAATTATGTGTGATATATATATGAATAACTATATGATTATAGCCCAATTGATTGTTAATAGACTTACAAGGTTGAAAGAGACTCTATAAGACCAAGTAGCCAATGTTGTGATTAAGGGTTGTAAACGAAAAGAAAGAATTGATAGTAAATAATCCTTTTATACTGTTTTTACCAATGATTCTTTTAGAATTTTTATGGTATTGTTGGTTCATTCAGTTTGAAGATATATTAGTCAGACATTAAGACCTCTAAATGGAGTAACATGAATGTTTGATGATCTTTTATGATGGAACATACATTTTATGAACTCAAAAAGTCTAATTGTGGACTTAAAAAGCATCCAATTAGTGATACTTAAAGTTTAAAGAGATTGTCACTTTAAGACAAACATTAGTGACCAGTGTATATATTTAAAAGTTAGTGGAAGTAGCTATATATTTCAAGTATTGTCTATTGATGATATCATATAAGCAGTTGTAGACACTAACCTATTGTCTGTGATAATACATGTTGTCATGTCACTTTAGATGAATAATCTAAATGAAGCTCCCATTTTGATCCTGGGATTGAGATTTTTCATGACAGAACAAAGCCATATTCAATTGGTCTTAAGAAACCTATATTCAATGTATGTTAAGTAGGTTTGATATACACTATTGTTTTTCTAGTAAGGTACCTGCTACAGAAATTGACATAATAGTGATAATGAAAGAGCTCATGTCAAATATTCAATATGCATCACCTAGTGTAGTCTAATGTATGCTCAAGTATGTATATATGTTGGTATTGTCTGTACTTTAGGTTTACTTCGAAGATACTTGAGTAACTTGTGTTTGGTCATTAGAAATTTGACATTTTAGATTTAGTCGAATATTTGGTCCTATTTCTACATAGTGTGTGAAGCCAATTTTGGTCGCATTAGCTAAAAGAGTTGTTACTTAAAAGCAAGAAAAGAACACTTATAGCATCTTTAATTATGGAGGTAAAGTATATAGCATGTTGTGAAGCTACATGTCATATTGTTGGTTGTAGAATTTTATCTCATATTGGACATATGTTCTAATAGCTTTATAACACTTTCTTTCTTTCAAATATTAGGAGTTCCTCATATTCCAAATGTATAGATGTCATCATCCAATTTATTAAAGAGAAAGTAATGGAATCGATTTTAGATGTGAAAAACCTAGTAGAAATGGATATTGATTTAGTTTTCACAAAGTGATTATAAGTCTATTTATAGGTATCTTGTCAGTATGGTGCATTCTAGGGCTCATAAATGTTTGTTGTTTTTGTTGTTAAAGTGTTCATAAGTCTACGTACATTTACCCTATTGATATAATACAGACTAAGACATAAACACTTGTTGATTTTAAAGTGCATATAAGTCTACACATTTATACCTTGTTAGTACAATGTATTTTAGGGCTTATAAATGCTTATTCTATTATTTAGTGATTTAGGTATATATTCATATAGACATTTTCTATTTGTGGCTATTTTGTTGATATGGATTCAAGTTTAATGGCTTATGTTGCCAAAATGGGAGATTGTTGAATTTATCTCATGTTGGTGGACTAACAAAGTCATTATGTATTGGATTATGTTAATTAATGTCAATTAATGAGTAATTGTTGTGGTACCATACTGAAATAAACCTAAATTGATAGTATGATATTCATTTAGTGTGATCTTAAGTTAATTTTGTCTTTGGACTTATAGTGTGATAGGTTAATTTTGACTAATGTGTTAAAGTTGGTCCCTACTCTTGTCTTTTATATATATAAAGCCAGCTCATTAGGTTTCATAACTTCATTTCTTGTAAAGAGCAATTATCTTTCTAATTTTTTTTTGTGTAGGTCTTCATTCGGATGTTTGGAAGAGATTGGAATCACAAGATGGTGGTATCATTTTTGTGGACCTCAATTTAGTGGGATTGAGCTTTTACTTGCATATAGGTTAGTTTTAGTTTCTGTTAATTTTGTGTTAGTGACTTAATGAGGTTTCGGAAAAATCCATCAAATTATTTTTTCTCACTTTTGTACTACTTGAAATCAACTCACTTTCTGGTCAACATTCTTGGATTTTGTTGAATTTGTTGGAACTATTTTTATAATAGTGAAAGGAAATTGATTAACTATAAGATTTAATCAATAATTTGAGAAATCAACTATTAATAAAGTTTGGAATAAACTTTGGATGAATGAAAGAGTAATTTGCATGAAATATAGCTAAGGATTCAAATGTCTATTTTTGAGTAGTCAAATACTAGCATACTAATTGAGATAAATTACAAGCATACAAGCTATATCAAATAATAAGAGTGATGAGTGAGTATTGTTCCACAAGGATTAAGTTGGCTATAAGTCTAAGTACCAAAATACAACCTCTCAACTATATTTAGCTCAAATGATTGAAAATAAAGTGATCTAACACCTAATCTAACTAAAAGAAGCATATAAAAAGCAATTAAGGTAATGTAAGTAGGCAAGTACAGCAAATGAAGTAAAGTAACGCAAAGCAAGAAATGAAATACTCAATTGAACAATTGTAACAATAGTAATTAAAGTACACCCAAAATGCATGAAATAGGCAACAATTGAAATTAAAATGAATTTAAATGCAAAATATAGTAATCGGCCAATAGAGAATAAAAACATAAATTGAAATGTACAAGTATGCAAAAACCAAATCTAAAAATACGTGAACAAATATAACATAATATAAGATTTAAATGCATCAATGAAGTACATGTAAAAGAATGTGAAAATAATCTAGATCTAATGAGCAAATGAAATTAAAGCACGAAAAAAAAAATTGAAGATCAATCTTAAGAATTAAAAATCAAATTTCAAAATAGAATTTGAAATTGCATCAAAAGAAAACTAAGATCCAAGCATCAAACATGAAATTAAGCTAAAGAGAAATTAAGAACATGAAATATAATAAGCACAAGATTACTAAAAGAAAACAGCTAAAAAACAAGAAAATCAAGCTGAATGAACTTCATAAAAAATGAAACACAAAAACAAAGAAAAAAAGTCAAATAGCCATTAAACTAAAAATTCTCAAAGAAATTGCATGAATTGTGAATGAAGAAAATGAAGAACTACCTCTAAACTAAAGAATGAATAGTGAATAAAAGAGGAATTAGCTCAAACCACCACCTAACTAGCTGGATCAAGTCTAAACAACAACCAGATCTTGCTTTTAGCCAACAGAGTAACCAAAACTTTCGAAATTAAATGCAATCAATGTAGAACAAATTTGAACATGAAATTTTGTAAAAATGTAGATTCAAAAATGAAGAAATAGTTTATAAAAATTAAAAAAAATTGAACAAGGAAATGATAATAAAGAGCTTCAAAAACTACAAAAACATCAACATAGGAAATCAAAGACAGTAATGAAATTAAATGAAAATTGCATTGAATTAAAGCGAAGAACAATTGTAAAATGTTAAGAACAATAAAACAAATGAAAAAGATCTTTCAATGTAAGTAAACAAGAAGAAATAAAGGAAAATCTCAATCAAATAGCCTTCTTTATGGAAGATGAGAGTTACTTAGAGACAGTTACAATGAAAATGAAATGAAAAATCAAAAGCTGCCTAAACTACCATTCTTTCCTCCTATTTATAAGTAAAGTGTGATTTGTAATGACAATAATCTTCCTTCAAAGTGTCACATCAATCATCACATGGAGAAGTTATTTCCAATTTATCTAAATTATTCTAGAACCTCATAGGTACATCTATTTCTTAGATCCTCTTTTCAAGTCATGTAGAAAATGTGACTCTTAGATCCAAGTGCATTTTTAAAAGGCCAATTGGAAGCTTTCAAAAGTCTAAGTTAGCAAGTAACCATTGGCTTTCCTTTTTGTTCACACTTGCACCACCAAAGCTCTCATCATTTTTTGGCTAGCTTGTATCTCCTCTTTTTGCACTTTCTTTAAACTCTAACTTCGGTGATTCATGAGAAGTATTTTCAGCCAATGAGAAGTCTTCATAATGCCAACTCACCACATGATTTTTCCTCTAAATTTAGTTAATTTCTAGCTCTTAAAATGCCTTCAAAATAGTACAATGTAGCGTATTTCTATTAAGCTCTAATGCAACTTCTACAAAACTTAATGTTCATTAATTTGCTCAAGGAATTATATAGGTATTTTAAACATTTAAAATGTGACTTAAAATAAAATAATTTAGCACCCATGTGCATAAAATCATTCCAATTTTAGCTTAAATATCCTCATAATCAACAATTTCATCTACTTAGCATAAGGATCAATCATTGAAGATGAAACACCTTCAAATTGTACCAATTTGCTTCTAAATCTTCTTAATTCATGCCTTTTCCTTTAAATTGATAAAATTAGGTACGCAAGAGAAATTTCACTAATTGTGATTATTTTTCATTATTTTCTTGAGAATTAAACAAGAATTTACCATAAAATACTATGACATTTCTATAAAATTATAGAATTATAACTAACTATTTTAAAAATTCACCAAGACTTCGAATGCCATATAAAGGGCATTTGAATGCTAAGCTTAAATTTGAAAATTATACTAAGATAATCGAATGCCTTAATCAGGGAAGTTTACTGTATTATGTTGGAAAATATCTTGGAAACCTAAATTACAAAGAGGCATTTGAATGACTAATAAAAAAGTTAAATGCCATTGTTTGAAAGGTCATGCTTTATGTTGAAAAGATTTAGTTTCTCTTCCTATAGACTATAATTATTCATATTCAATCTTACACTAGTTAAAAGTTGCAAATGGTAACTATTATTTTTCAGAAAAGTGTGTTCTTAGTGAAATAACATATTGGTTAAATGAATCAACATAAATTAAAGGACATGGCCCTTGAAACAATTCTCTATAAATAAAGAAGGTTAGAACACATTTGTATATACTTGAGGACATACTCTTGAATTTTGAATTCTCTCCTATTCCCTTTCAAAGTAGAAACAAGTCATTTAAACTTTATTTTCCATAGTAAACACAAGCCTAAACCTAGTATTTTCGTTCTCTCTAAAGGTGTTTAGTGGTTTGAACTTCATATGTGCAAAATGAGTTCAAACAAGGGCTTCATTCTATCCCATAAACTATTGTAGTTAACCTATTTGCATTTCAAGGCCTGGTGGGGATGAAATAAGTCTAAAGGAAAATTTTTCATAAGCACACCTCGAAGCAAATTACTTAGACACGACTTTGAGCATTTGGTTCTTTATTTGAAACAACATACAACCACCAAAGTAAGAGTCCTACTTCAACAAAAATGATGACCTTGAAACTAACAATCTTCATACTTGAATAATACAATTTAAAAAACAAAAGAGGTTGTATATAATTGATTGCTACTTTTCATACAGCTTGTAAGTGCATTGATCAAGTAATAATAGTGGAAGTGTTATAATATCATCTTCCAAGGGATTATAGAATGTAATGTTAAGTAGCTTTCAAGTACCAATGGTGATAAATTAAACTTCTATATCTAAAGAAATAAAAGCTTCTTTTGTTTTGCAAAGGAAAGTAAAAGAAGATTGAAATAGAAGTTATTTAGATCTAGATATTTACTCATCCAATTGTCACTTGGTAATAAAAGAATACGGTCATATACTAGATCTAATAAAATAAGGATTGAAAACTTGAATTAAAAAAGCATTGAAGGTTGGTTGAAACTTGTATTGTATAAAAGAAATTATTGAAACAAGATTGCAAAGAACCAAAAATAGAATGGAAACAAAAAAGTGATTGTCGAACACTTCAGAGAGAATAAACAATGTTAAAACTGAAACTTGTGAAAGAAATGATTGTTTGTAGAAAAGAGATATTGAAGAAAATAATGCTTTGATTAAGAAAAGAATTACAAAAGAACTTAGTTATGGCTAATCTGCCACCTTAGCTAAACTATGAAAAGAACTAAAGAAACTTAGGGGAAAACTAAAGAAAAGATAAGATGAAAAATGATGAAAAGTACGATGGTGAACAAATGAAGAGACCTTACCTATAGGTTTGGTTATGATAGAGATAGGATTTACAAGATTTTGAATTTAATTGAAATGCTAAAGGATCAAGCTAATCCTCATCTTTAAGTAGTTAACCAAATGTGAACTCTTCATTCTTAGAGACTTTGGCTGAATGAGGGTTCTTAGTAATTCATCTTAGCCGTTGATCTTTGTAACTTTCATCCTAATTCGATCTTTTTGGTCAGTTCAGCTAAGGCTTGGATTGCAAGATGATGTAGTTGAATTTAATCCATTCTCTTGAAATTCAAATGGCTAAAGTCCTTTCTTTATCACAATTCTTTAAAGGGTGAGCAATAGAGTCATTCTTAATCTCAACATTCTCATTCGAATAAGATAATGTCTAAGTGAACTTGAAATTACTTGAAATCATTTTAAAATGGATATGGCTGATTATGATAGGGATTTGAGAGTTCTTATGCTTGCCAATCTCTTCACATATACGTTATCTTCTCTTGTATTTTGATTTAGCCGAATGTATGCATCCTAATGCAAGCAAAAAACTTCAAGTATGCATGAATTACAAGGAAATCATGTCCACAAGCCTTAAACCCTAAAAATCATAAATATAGTATTAATGGCACAAAAATCGACCAAAATTTGAAATTTAGCACCCATTTTAAGTAGCAAAATTACTATAATTTTAGGTGTTATCATATACGTCCACACTTAAATCTTTACTTGTCTTCAAGCAAAACACTCAAATTAACACAACCAAAAGTCATTATACACGCTTACAAAGTCAAAAGTTACATAAAATTTCCTTCATGCACTATTGCATAATATAAAGTTAATCAAAAACTTAGATTCAAAAGAAATCCTTAAAAAAGCAAGCTTTCTATATCCTATGTTCTTCATACATATGAAATTATTCCATCTTCAAATCATACACATAACTCAAGCAATAAAAATGCAAAACATTTCAGCACATTTCAATTCAAAGGTAGAAATAACTTCATAAGTCTACTTTTTCCATCCCTCTCTGCTAATGTTAAACTAACACTTGACTCAAGATCAAAAGATCTTTTCAGCTTGTAATGTAAGGTTTGGGTGAGGTAGGAAAAAAAAATTTAGGCTCAAACCCTAAGCTTACTTTCTTAATCTTTTTGGACTAAGGATTATTACATTAAGAACTTTGAACTTTCAAGAGTTTAAGGCATCATTTTTTTTTCTTTTTTTTTTGCCAACCTTTTTTGGCTTTATTAAGGCTTTGCTTTTTCTTTTCTTTTACTTTTGCCAATTTTTCTTTTTTTCTTGTGTTTTTATCATTCCTTGCTCTTCCCTCATCCTAAATGCATCAAAATGTTCAATAACAGTAAGCTTAATTGGGTTAAGGTAAAAACAAAAAGATAGAATAATAATGATCAAACAAAAGGCTTGGGCTTATTACATGGTTAAAATAAACAAAAAAAGAATAATTAAAAGGTTCAAACATAAGGTACTAGGGATGCATAAAGATGGTGGGCTTGAAAAGCTCAAATGATCCAAAAAAATTACCTAGATTATCTCTTGAGTCAAATATAGTCTATGATTTCACCTCGAAGGTTGAGTAAGTAAATTCTAAAGTGAATTTCATATCCTCAAATTTTCATGTAGTTTAATATTTCATAAAACTTCCACAAGAATCATGGTATTTCATTGAAAGAGAATAAAAGCACATGCACGAAAATTATATATATAAAAAAAAATGTGCTTTAGAATTCATTCCAAGTTTCACCATATTCATAAATTAAAGTATGTCATACTCAAGTCATTTTCAAAAAATCTATGCACAATTAACTAAGTGAGCATCACAATGATATCTAGCATGTCAATTTGGTTTGAAAACAAAAATTTGGGTTAAGATTTCAAAATCATTTAAGTTTAAAGCATTCTTTTTCCCCCCACCCACACATAAGTTACCTAGTATATCGAATCAAATCAAGTAAGGGAAAAGGAATACTCTTTAAATTTATGTCACAGTCGAATATTCTTTTGTATAAGGCATTATCCTTGCTTCCATTTTCATCCCTACAAAAACATTAAACATAAAAAGAATCAAAGCATACCTATCCTAATAAAAACAAAAACAAAGAAAACATAAACATTTAAAGTAAAACTTGGATTGCCTCCTAAGCAGTGCTAGTTTTGGTCAAGCTTGACCATACCTTTTTTCAAAAGAAGTTACATGATAACCCCATGATTAACACTAGAATTTATCCATTTAATGGTTTTTTTTCTTGCCATATCTTCATGAACAAGCTCTAAATGGCAATGAGGCTCAATTATTGTGACTAGATCTCCCACTTTTAGCAATGTCTTCATTACAGTAGAACTATGGTAGGTGGGAACTGGCTTCAGTACTAATGAAAAAGGTACAACCATGAAAACTATAAGGTTGATTTCTAAATCTAAAGATTTTTTCATGGTCAGTTTAATCAAAATGACTGATGTGTTCTCATTTTTTCCTTGGGTCTAATAGCGGTGTTTTTAAAGGTTCAAACATTTTGTCAACTATATAACCCTCAACAATAGGCTTTTCTACCTCATTCAATTCCAAATCATGATCTTCATAGAGTTAGGGAATTACCAAGGATGGACTACAAGGTTTCGTCTCAACTTTAGAGGGACTAATGCTATATTCCTAAAAAATGTTTGATCCTAAAGCCGATTTTACTTCCATTGCATGAGGATCATTTTCCATTTCCACCACCTATTTGTCTTCTATCTTAAAAGGTGTTGGTGTCATAATAAATGGCTTATCATATTTTTTAGCATCATTTGGCTCTTCTTTGGGATTTTTTCTTGAGGGCTTTCCTCAACCTCAAACCCTTTGTTCATTTTTTCAAAGTTGTCGTCTATTTCAAGTTTTATACTTTTCAATAGTGCTCTTGTAAGTGGGATGAGTTCTTAATCTTCCTTATCCTTTTATAGATCTTTCTTTTGAACTTCTTTCTCTTCAAGTGCTTTCATAAAACTAGGTAGGTTTATTGCCACAAGCTCATCTATTAGATCTTCACTATCATCATCATCAGAAAGAAAGGTCTTTTCTTTTATATAAGAGTACATATCGTTGCTTGCTTTTTTACCTTGGTTTTTAGGGTTTTTCTCAATATTACTAAGTATGATCTTAAAGGCCAATTGACAATGGCTTGAACTAGCTGACCTGGTTGGGTTTCAAGATTCTTGATTAATGCAGCTTGGCTTTGGATTGTTGCATTATTAGACTACATCAATTGGGTTAACATCTCTAGGTTTGACTTCTTTTCTTGAGGTATATTGCATGGTTGAGGATAGTATTGTTAAGATGAAGGATTCATAGGGTAGGTTAAGGTTTATGTGGATGATAACACTTGACTACTTTTCCATACATAATTAGAATGATCCTCTCAATCTTGAGTGTAAATGTTTGAATAAAAATTGGATCGATTTTTTACACACCTATTACTATGATATTTCCTCTCATAACCATGATAATTATAAAATTGGCTTTGAACTGAATGAACATGTCTAACATTATGCTTTCTTTCAAAATCATTTACCTTTTGAACCAAAAAGGCTAATTGTGAGGTTATGGTTGAAAGGGGGTCTTCTTCATGTCTTTATGTAGTGCACCATACTAGTTAGGTTTGGGAATACTCAAAAGACAGCTTATCGTAGTCCTTAAAAATTTTAGCCTCACTGTAAAAAGATCTGACATAACAAAAAAGAAAAAGATAACACATTAAAATAAGTAAAAGTTAAAAAAATGATGTTTAGATTACAAAACTTTAGGAAATCCTTATTAATATTGAAGACACCACTATAATCCCGACAACAGTGCCAAAAACTTAATTGCTGCTTTTTGTATAGCTTGCAAGCGAAAAAATCAAGTAATTATAATGGAAGTATTCCAATATCACCTCCTAAAGGATTATAGACTGTAATGTTGGATAGCTTTCAAGTACCAATGGTGATAATTTGAACTTCTATATCTAAACAAATGAAAACTTTATTTGTTTTGAAATGGAAAGTAAAAGAAGATTGAAATAGAAGTTATATAGACCTAGATCTTTACTCATCCAACTGTCACTTTGTAATAAAAGATTGTGGCCGAATACTAGATCTAGTAAAACAAGGATTGAAAACTTGAAATAAAAAAGCATTGAAGGTTGGCGAAAACTTGCATTACATAAAAGAAATTATTAAAACAAGATTGCAAGGAACCAAAAATTGAATGTAAACAAGGAAATGATTGCCGAATTCTTTGGAGACAATAAAACAATGTTAAAATCAAAACTTGTAAAAGAAAAGATTATTTGTAGGAAAGAGATCTTGAATAAAATAATGCTTTGATTTAGAAAAAAATTACAACAGAACTTAGTTATGGCTAATCTTTCACCTTAGCCAAACTATGAAAAGAACTAAAGAAAACTTAAAGGAAAACTAAGGAAAATAGAGGGAGAAGAATGGTGAAAACTGGGATGGTGAACAAGTGAAGAGATTTTGTCTATTTATAGGCATAGGTTCGGCTATGATAGGGATAAGATTTACAATAGTTTGAATTTAATTCAAATGCTTAATGATCAAGCTAATCTTTATCTTTAAGTAGTTGACCAAATGTGGACTTTTCATTATTGGAGAGTTTGGCCAAATAGGGGGGGTCTTAGTAATCCATATTGACCGTTGATCTTTGTAGCTTTCATCTTGATTCAATCTCCTTGGGTGATTCAGCTAAGGCTTGGATTGCAAGAAAATGTAGTTGAATTTAATCCAATCTCATGAAATGCAAATGGTTAGAGTCATTCCTTTATCACAATTCTTTAAAGAATGAGCAAAAGAGTCATACTCAATCTTAACACTCTTGTCCAAATAAGATAGTGTCCAAGTGATCTTGAAATTGCTTGAAATCCTTTTGAAATGGATATGGCTGATTGTTATGTGGATTTGAGAGTTCTTGTGCTTGCCAATCTCTTCAAATATACTTTATCTTCTCTTGCATTTTGATTTAGCTGAATGTATGTATCTTAATGCAAGTGAAAAACTTTAAGTGCGCACGAAATCTTCTTTTCTTGGCTGTATGGATTGGGGATGATGGACCAATAGGGTTGGGCTTCTAGCTTCCTTGTATAGTCGAAAATCAATTTTGCATGGTTGTATGCATGAATTAATGAAAATCACATCCACAAGCTTTAAACCCTAAAAATCATAAAAATAGTATCAATAGCATCAAAATCAACCAAAATTTGAAATTTGGCACCCATTTTAGGTAGTGAAATTACTATAATTTTAGGTGCTATCAGTAAACCTATAGAATAATGTTTTATTATGAAATCTAATTATTTTTTGTTAATACAAATAAAGTCTTATTTAGTAGCATTCAAGAAAGATGCTATAAATGATTGTTTTACAATCATGGTTAATAACATCTATATGTTAGTAGGCTTAATCTCCTTGTTGCAAACCAATAGGTTGTAAATAAATTTTATAGAAATAAAAATTGATAGGTCTATAGGCAAAAGATATAACAAAATATTCTTTTAAGATAATTAACACAAATATTAAATGGTTATATACAATATAGTAAAATGGCTACAAAAGGAATGCTTGTTGCATTAATGTAAGTCACCAAAGGATGTGAAATTTACATTCTTTTTTAATAAGGTCAATTAGATGTGTATATAGAATAATTTAAAAAATTATTAATTCCAAAGATAAGATTATAAAAGTGTGTAAATTAGTTACGTTCTTAATTGAACTTATTAAGCACTTAGAAGTGACATCAAAATTTGATAAGGTGATTTTAGCTTGAGATATTGTAAATGATATGATTTAATGTGTCTATACTAAGCTTAACAAGATGTCATCATTTGACTATATGAAGATGATATATTTGGTGCAGACTAAGAACAGTTAACGCAATAAAAAGTTTTCTATTAAAACACAGATGTTATGTATATAATTTTGGGAATAAGAGTTAATAGAAAATGATAAATGAATTTTCCCAAGTTAAAAGATTCTAAAAGAAATCTAGTATTGTGCAATGGTTGCAACAATATATGATAGAAAAGCTAGTTGCACAATAAAATATACAAAAGTAATAGAATGTTTGATGTATGTTAAGACATACACATAATGTAGCATTATTTTTATATTAACAAAAAGTTATTAGTCATATGATCCAACATAAGTTGCATTGCAATTATATTTTCAAATAGTATAATATGATAAAATCCTAAGTTAATGAAGGATAGACCAATGCAAAATTCATTATCAACATGGCATTAAATTAATTTAGAATTGGATTGATATACAAGTATGGTAGGGGTAATGATTATTGGAATTTAAAGAAATAAGAATATACTAAAGGTCTATTATTTTTCTTGAGTTTATAGTATTGGATATGGCAAGTAAAGAATGCAATAAATTTATAATTCCATTAGATCCAAAGTATTACAAGTTTATTATGGTAGTGAAGTCACATTATCAATGGCTAAAAGCATAAAATATGGAAGTTTTGACACATTAGTTAAAGCATAACCATGTGTATAAATTCGACAAAGGTGTGCACCATTTACTTTGTTAAGACAAGGAAAGCAAATCCTTTGACAAAAGAAGTTGTAAAGAAATAATATATAGATTTTTCATAAGGGATGAGACTCATGCCCACTAAGCCACACATGATGGAATCTTAATTTAATGCTTAATATGACATTAAGTCTTGAGTTTTAAATAGTCCAAGTACATAATTTGAATGTGACTACAAGTACTTTAACTATATACACCATCCCAAGGTTGATAAGTACTTGAAACTATATGTACAAAGGGAGATGTTGAGTTATAACTCTTAATGAGCCCATAACAAATAAATAAAGTGTTAGAATACTATATACCAATGGAATTTTTGATGGAACTAACCTATATGAGTAGAAGTGGTGCCACATCTAGGAGTTAAAGGCTTGACTTTCAAACACTCATGAAATATACAAGACACATGTGATAACTGTATGAAATAGAGTTATTGTTAGTATTTAAATGAGATAATTTTGTTGTATTCTTGGTGAAATAAGGTTCTTTTTACTCCTAATGTGCTTAATTTTCCTTTGGGTAAGATATCTTAAAGAAAAGATTGAATCTTAGTTGTCATAATGTATTTGATCACTAGATACAAACATGGAGTCACCATCAAAAATTTTTTTATTTGTTTAAGTGTGATTGGTCACCTAACTGAATTTTTCATTTTTTACAGAGATCTTAAGTTTGATTTAGGTTCTTTAAAGAGTAGATTCTAGTTTACAAAATCAGGTTAGGTTCAGGAGTACATTATATATAAGGAATGTTATAGCACTCCTGTAGCATCCATCGAAAGGACATTATCAGTTGATTTTGTATTATCCATGGCCTTAAAAAACTTTTTTAAAATGACTTAAAATAATTGAATATTAAAAAGTATTCTTTAAAATTTAATATTGAAAAGTATTCTTTAAATTACTTCAATAATTTGTTAGTAATTTAAGAATATCTCTTTACCTCAAGAGTATTCAAAGAGACTATTATCATTCTTGGAGAAGTTCCATCATTGGATTTGTTAAATATTTTCATAAATTTCTTTTTCTATATCAATAAAATCCTCTAATAGTTTGGTAAGATTTAGTTTCAAAAATTTTCTTTAAGTGAATAAAATCTTCTAATAATTTGGTAAGATTTCACTTTTAAAAAATTATAATAAAATCTTTCAACAGTTTGGTAAAATTTTATTTCTCAAAAAAATATTTAAAACCCATCAAATCATCTAATAGTTTGGTAAGATTCATAAATTTATTTTCAAAATTTTATTTTTAAATATATAAAATCCTTTAATAGTTTGGTAGGATTTATGAATTTGATTTTCCAAAATTATTATTTTTTTAACCCATGAAAATCTTCAATAATTTGGTAAGACTTATGAATTTAATTTTCAAAAAATATTTTTTAAATCTATGAAAATCCTCTAATAGTTTGATAGGTTGTCATGAATTTAATTTTTCAAAACATTTATTTTTAGACTCATGAAAGTCTCTAATAGTTTATGAATTTGATAGGTTATCATGAATTTAATTTTTTATTTTTATTTAAAAAACATTTTAAAACTAAACAAATAAATAAAAAATAAAAATAAATACAAAAAAATCAAAAGTTGACTTTGGTCAATGACTTGGCAACTTAGAGTCTTGGTGACTCAAGACACAAAAAAGGGCTTAATGACTTGACTGGGATCCAGCTCATCGGCTAGGCTTGGCAACTTGATAGTTCAAAAGAAAGTTGGTAGTGGGAAGATGGCAACAAGGTCAAATCTAGGAATGGGGCAAGGTGCGAACCCATGTAGGCTTTAATGAAATAACATGTTTTGGGTTATTATAAAAGGTTGAATTTTTTTCTTTCAATTTTTCCTTCCCTTTCTCTATCTTCTTTGAAATCTAGTTTTTAGCATCGAAAACTTCAAACTTTGGCTAGAATGTTCAACCATTATCCAAAAGCTAAAGGGAATTATACATTAATATCAAAGTAATAGCCATGGAAATTTAAAAATTTTACACTTGCTAAAGCCAAGATCAATCAATAAGATCATGCAAACATAAGAAGTAGTTTTGGCTAAGAGTATGTTACCTCTTATACCAATTTCTAAACACCAAGAAAGAGTTCACCAAATTTGTATATAGCAAGCAAGAGTTGTCCAAACGTCCAGCCTTTAATGGTAATCCACATAAACAATTACGAAAGAATCTTCTTAAGGGATAGGATGAACAAAATCAATACTTTAGCTAGTGAGTATTGTGAAACCTCTCTTTACTTTTTTCTCTAGTTTGTTCTTAACACATGAGATAAAAGTGTGTGTGTTCTCTTTTTTTTTTCTTTTTGAGAGGGAAGGCTAATGTTACTTAATAGAGGCAGGGTTAGCTATTGTAGGGTTAGCATAAAGTAACTCAATTCTCAATTACTTATCATGCATGTTGATTACCAGAACAAGGAGATATTGGGTTCATTGTCAATTCCTCAACCTTTAGACTTAACCTAATCCAAATTAAGTCCAACTTAATTTGTCTCAATTTTAATCTTTTATAATTATCCTATTATGTGTGACGTATTAGGTTCCTAAGCTTGTTGGCAATAAACACAAGTGTTGTAGTCTTTATATTCAAACTTAGATGTATCAAACCTTTTGATTTCATCACTAAATTTTTAATTAGCTAGCTTTATGTTTCTAGATCATAATCAATGCTAGCTGCCATGGACCCTAATTGCTAAAAAAAGTCAATGTCGCTTGACAACCAATCCGTGCATGGTCTTGATGCATAATTAGTATCTTTTTATCACTAAGCATCTAAGTTTAACATTGAGCATGGTTTAATGTCTATTAAATTTTGTTTAACCATCTTAAGTTTTGTTATTGACATTAACTCACAAATAAGCTTTAGAACAATTCTAAACTAGTATTTCACTTTGATCGAAGATTCTTAAGTTAATTCAATCAAGAATAATTAAGATACTCTCTTCATCACATAAGGTGATGAATCCTATTTTGATTACTTCATGCATCTTCATATGCTTCATTTTATACCCAACTATACTTGACTAGAGCATTCATGATTAGAACTATGAGTAAAGTAAAGTTAAAGTATAACACTTATCATATAAGATCATAAGTAATCTCCAGTCAAAGGATCACTTATGCAACCATCACATGCGAATATCGCTATAGGCACTATGTGAACTAACAGACAGCATTCTCATCTCAGGTCATGTTTAGTGAACTTGTTCTTATAACAAGCAACAAAGTGTTAATTCAAGTTTAATCAAACTTCAACCTATGAGACCAGTTGCTTACTTTATAAGTAAGAGCATAACTATATGCTAGACTTAATGGCTTTTGTTAGCATCCTTTTATTGATAAAGCATCGATTAGGAGCTTTTAGGATTATGTCTTTTATGTAATAAAAATCTCATAATTACAATCTAATTGTAATTCAGCTTTTATGCAATAAAGATCTTGTAAATATAATCTCATTATAATTCTTTTACAAAGCTTTATTTATATTTCAAGGACTTTACCATGTAAGTATCAACAACAAATATATTCATATCTAAGCTCAATGATAAAAAACCAAGACCTTTATAAGATATCAAATATCATAAAATGACAATGATATCACTAAAAATGATTTGGCTTGTAAGGCATATACTAACAATCTCCCGCTTACACTAAAGCCAATTATTTATGCATATAATACCATATTTGAGTACATGTTTATCATGTTTTTACTAGGACAATGCTTGTGTAAGAGGATTAATAATATTATCCTTAGTAAGTACTCATTTTAATTTTAACATCACATCTAGAAATAAAATCTCTAATAAAAATGACATTGCCTTAATGCATTTTTGGATCTTTGATGAGATTTTAGTTCCTTGACTTGAGCCATTGCTCCATTGTTGTCACAATAAATGGTTATTGAATCAACAATGCTACAAATAACATTTAGTTTAGTTATGAACCTTTTAATCCAAATAACCTCTTTTGTAGCCTCAAATGCAGAGATGTATTTAGTTTTAGTTGTAGAATAAGTAGTTGTGCTATGTTTGGAACTTTTCCAACTCATTACTCTCTCATTTAAAATAAAAAAATAGCCACTTTGAAATTTTCTATCATTTTGTTTTTCAAATTGAAAGCTCATATCACAATAACCTTTAACTTGCAGTTTGGCTCCATCGTAGACGAGAAGCACATCTTTAGTTCTTCTTTAGTACTTAAGGATTTTTTTCGCAACCTTCTAGTGATATTCACCTGGCTTTACTTAATATCTACTTATTATGCTCAAGGCTTATGAGATATTAGGCCTTGTGCAAAGCATTGCATACATGATAGATCCAATTATTGAAGTGTATGGTATTTTATCCATACGATCTTTCTCAATTTGTGTTTTAGGACATATTTCTTTGGAAAGATTTATGCCATGCGACAATGGTAAGAATCCTCTTTTAGAATTTTTCAAGCTAAACCTTTTTAGCACTTTATCTATGTATCTGAATTATGACAGACCAAGTAACCTCTTTGATCCATCTTTATAGATTCTGATTCATAGCACATATGTTGCTTTTCCCAAATCTTTCGTAGAGATCTTCTTTTAAGCAAATCTTGATAGATTGTAGCATAGGTATAGCATTTCTTATAAGCAATATGTCATCCAAATATAGCACTATGACAATGATTGCACTCCCACTAGTTTTTTTGTATACACAAGGTTCATCTCTTTTTTTTATGAATCCAAATTCTTTAATTGCTTCATCAAAATGTATATTTTAACTTTTTGATGCTTGCTTGAGCTATAGATGGACCTTTGAAGCTTGCACACCTTATTGACATTGTATTTAGATTCAAAGCCTTTAGATTGTGTCATGTATACTTCATCTTGCAAGTTCTCATTAATGAATGCAATTTTAACATCCATTTGCCATATCTCATAGTCATGGTATGCAACTATTGCAAGAAAAATCCTAATGGATTTTTATCATGGCTATGGGTGAAAAGGTTTCATCAAAATCAACTTCTTATTTTTTATTTTATCTTTTTACAATTAGCCTAACATTGTATGTTTGTACATTGCCTTCTATGTCAGTTTTCTTCTTAAAAACCCACTTGCCATATATGGGCTTTATCGTTTCGAGTTCTTCTACCAAAGTCTAAACTTGGTTTTATGGTCGTATGCCATTTTTCAAAATCAAAGACTAACATTGCTTCTTGATAGGTAGTAAGAACATTACCCATGATCAACTTATCCTTGTCCACGAGAAATCCATATCTTTCAGGAGCTCATTGAGTTTTACTTGACCTATAAAGTTTTTGTTTGTTTTGAGCTTTTGGCTATTCATCCAATTTTTTAGCCATTGGTCAAAGTTTCATGCTAATGTCAATTTATGTTTCTTGAACTTTTTGAACTTGTACTTTACTCTTTTTCTTTAGTATAAAATCATTTTCCAAGAAAACAACATGTTTGAAAACAAACACCTTTTGTTCATCATAGTTGTAGAAGTAATATCCTTTTGTATCTTTCGGATATCCCACAAAGTTACACTTAAATGATCTAGCTACAAGTTTGTCAGCTTGTGCATGCTTCACATAAGCATCACAAGCCCAAATCCTTATGTATGAAAAGGTAGGTCTTTTACCTTTTCATATCTCATATGATGTCTTGTCAATAGATTTTGATAGAATTTATTAAGAAGATAAGTAGTTGTTTCAAGTACATAACCCCATAAAGATATATAAAAATTTAAATTGCTCATCGTAGATCAAACCATATCTAACGAGGTTCTATTTCTCTTTTCAGAAACTCCTATATCTTATGGTGTTCTGAGTGGAGTCTATTGTGAGAGAATCCCATTCTCTTTCAAATAACTTTGAAACTGATGACTCAAGTATTCTCCACCTTAATTAGATTTGAGTGTCAAGATACTTTTGCCAGTTTGCATTTCAACCTTTTCTCTAAATTCTTTGAATTTTTAAAAGGATTTAGACATGTGTTTCTTTAGGTACACATAGTCATATCTTGTATGACCATTGGTAAATGTAATGAAATAGGAGTACCCTCCTTTAGCATTTGTATTCATTAGACCATATACACATGAACGCACTAGTCTAAGAATTACACTAGCTCTCTTTTTTTTTTCAATAAAAGGTGATTTAGTCATTTTATCAAGTAAACATGATTCACAAGTTCCATAAGATTCATTATCAAAAGAATCAAAATATTCTTGTTTATGTAACATAGTGACTCTTTTTTCTTTGATAAGACTAAGCCTACAATGTCACAAGTAAGATTGATTCAGTTTATCTAATTTAGGTTTCTTGACATTTATGTTGAGAACATCATTGTTTAATCTAAGAACTTATAAACCATTATCATACATTCCCATGCCATAAAGGATATCATTTAAGTAAAAAGAGCAACTATTGCCATTAATGTTAAATGAAAAACCATCATTCATACTTAAACAAGAAATTGAAATGATGTTTCTTGTGATGATTGGAACATAATAACAATATTTGAATTCTAAAATTAAACCAGAAGGTAAAGATAAATAATAAGTCCGCAAGGCATATGTAACAATAGTTGCTCCATTTACAACCCATAAAGATACCTCTCTTTTCTTTAAAGATATACTTTCTTTTAGCCTTTGTATGTTATTACATAAGTGAAAACCACATATGGTATCTAATACCAATAAAGATGTGTCAGAAAGAGATAGATTGATCGCAATCATAAACATACATAAAGTAAAAATCTTTTTAGACTTCTTGTACTTTAAGCTTGCTAAGTAGACCTTACAATTCCTCTTCCAATGACACTTCTTAACATAGTGGTGACAAGCACCCTTGTCTTCTTGATGTTGTCAGTAGGCTTGATAGCCTTATTTGACTCTTGTTTCTTATTAATCTTTTTACTTTTCTTCCTCTTAGCTTATTTCTTGTTGGCTTTAGATAAAGAACTAGAAGAGCCTCAGGCTTTTAATTTTTTATGGATCTCTCACAATATCTATCATATTCATTGATTGTGGTATTGATACTTCCATTTGATGCATGTTAAAGTTCATCACAAATTTTGAAAAGCTACTATGAAGAGATGATAAGATCAAGTCAACACTTAACTCATGATCCTTTACAAATCTTAATTGTTCAAGTTTCTCAATCCAATTGATTATCTTCAGACAATGCACTTTAACTGAAATACTTTTAGGCATCACTATTTAGAACAATTCCTTGAAAGGTTTCAAACCTTTTGGTTCTTCTTTTTTTGTCAAACAATTCTTTAAGGTGCAGAATAATTGTCAAAGCATCCATGTTCTTACGTTGCCTATGCAACTCAAGGATCACGCTAGCTACCATGACATATGTGGCTTGATTAGCATGGTATTTATGGGTTTTATAAACTTGCCACAATTTTTTATTAGCACTAGCATCTGGTTCCTTAGAAACTGGCTCATCAAGAATATTAATCATTTTCTCGTGCCTTAGGACAAGCTTAAGACTGTGGTACCAATCATTGAAGTTAGACCTTATGAGCTTATTAACATCAAGTATGCTTTGAAGTGACAAGTTATTACTTATCTTTCTAGCAACCTATAAAATATGAATACGCATTAGTCATATTGTTCAAAACGAATATAGATATGGTCTAAATCTATATATTGATTGATCCCACTATTTAAATCAAATTAATAGGCTTTACTATTAATTTAAAAAAAATCATATTTTTCTAGTGGACTAGGATCCCTTTAGATTATCATAACTTTAAGTGAGTCCAACAAGATATGATAAGTAAATTAGGTTGATAACTTGCTTGTCAAGCACATCCTATGTGACTCTTGGATCAATAGGTGATAACTTCTTGTTAAAACACATCATATGTGATTCACCCAATTATTGCCTCCAACATAACCATATTCAAATACTGATTTCCTTAAGTGAGCCCAACAAGCCCTTGCTAGTAGAAAATTTTGTTTATTATGTTAATGAAAGGCAACAAGACTTGATATTATTATGAATGGTTTTTTGATTCATCATAGATGTCATATAGCATGCATAAGAATTCATCACATATCAAATACATGTAATCTTATCATGCCTTTTATAATCATAAATGGCGTTTATCATACATGAAGTATACATAAATTCTAGCATATAAAATCATAAATCAACATAGCATACATGGCATTTATCTCATAATTAACATGCATACTTCATTACATATCACTAAACAATATGTTTGGTTTAAATTCATAATCTTACACATCTATTGTTTGAACTAATATTAATATCACACATCTAACATTAATCTAGAATTTGTCATCAAATTTTGAAAGACCAAATCAACTCCAAAAATTCTGAATATTTAATAAAATGATCACCAATATGTCTATTTCCATGTGTTAAAATGTTTTGCCAAACCAATAATTCTAGAATGAGAAAGAATTTTTGGAAGAACACTATTGTTGAATTTTCCCTTTTGTGGATAGATTGCAAACAAAAAATTCATAGGACATGCAAGCAATGTCTATAAATCACAAAATTCATACCCAATCATCCTAAGACATCATGCTTTGATGTTCTAAAAGAATCAAACCAAAACAACATAGAACAACTTATTTTTATAGCTTTTTCATCACAATAATAGATTGCAATCAAAATAGTTTTGATATAAAGAACAACCAAACAAGTTTCAAATTGCATAATTTATATTGACAAGGCTTTAATACCACTTGAAGGGAATTTTACATTAATATCAGAGTAATAGTATAGAAATTTTAAAATTTTAACTCCTTAAAGCCTAGATCAATCAACAAAATATGCAACCATGAGAAGTAATTTTGGCTACGAGCATGTTACCTCTTATATCGATTTCTAAACTCCAAGCAAGAGATGTCCAAACATCTAACCTCTAATGGTGATCTACATGAACAATTATGAAGGAACCTTCTCAAGGGATAAGAGGAACAAAATTGATATTTTAGCTAGTAAGTATTGTGAAACCTTTATTTACTTTTTTAGTAAGTATTGTGAAACTTTTATTTACCTTTTTTTTCTCAAGTTTGTTCTCAACACATGAGATGAAAGTGTGTGTTCTCTTTTTTTTTTTTTTTCTTTTGAAAGGAGAGGCTAATGATCTTTATATAGAGGAAAGGTCAATTACTTTAGAGTTAGCATAGAGCAACTCAATTCTCAATTAGTTTTCATGCATGCCAATTACTATAACATAGAGATATTGGATTCCTTGTTAATTCCTCTACCTTTGGGCTTAATCCAATCCAAATTAAATCCAACTTAATTTGTCCCAATTTTAATATTTCATAATTATCCTATTATATGTGACCCATTAGGTTCTTTAGTATGTTGGTAATAAATATATGCGTTGTAGTCCTTTTGTTTAGACTTAGATGTATTAAACCTTTTGATTTTATCACTATTTCTCTAATTAGCCAACCTTTTATTTATAGATCATGATCAATGCTAGAGTTACATTGCCATAACCCTTAATTGCTAATGAAAGTTAATATGGCTTGACAACCTATCTGTGCATAATCTTGATGTATAATTAATATCTTTTCATCACTAAGCATCTCAATTTAACATTAAGCATGATTTAGTGTCTACTTAATCTTGTTTAACATTATTAAGTCTCGTTATTGACATTAACTCACAAATAAACTTTGAACAAGCTTAAACTCTTATTTCACTATGGCCAAAGATTTTTTGAGTTAACTCAATCAAGACTAATTAAAATACTCTCTTAATCACATAAGGTGGTGAATCCTATCTTGATTACTTCATGCATCTTTATATGCTTTATGTTATACCCAACTATACTTGACTAAAACATTCATGAATGGAACCATCACTATAGGAAAATAGGTTTCACTAGCAAACACCACTAGCTACCATGTTTTTATAAACTTAATGGCATTTTTTAACTAAACATTGATAAATAATTATATAGCAGCATTGGAAGCAAAACATGCCTCTAATCTTTAAAATTTAGTAGTGTTTAGAATTTTAAATGCCACTAAGATTTAAAATTTAGCAACATTTTCAAATTAATTATAAAAATTTATTATTTTGAAAATATAATTTTTTAAAAGTTATCTCATAATTGAAATGCATCATTTTTTATTGTTTAATAGGATTTTTTTTAATAAACACCTTTATTTTGCACAATATAGTAATGTTTGGATTTACAAACACAGGTAATTTATACCTAAATTGAACAAATCGACTCAACCCTTTCATTTTACTGAGATCTTTACTGATACATCTACTTCTCTTTCCTTTTAATTTTTTAATTGAACCAACATATTTCCCATTTTTTTTGTTCCCTTTCCTTTCCCTTTCTTTTCCATTAGATTTTTCTTTGATTTCCATTTGTTGAACTAACCCATTTGGAAATCCCGATCTCCTTGAGCTAAAATCCATTTTGATAGACACCATCGGTGAGGCCAGTTCATTGACAATGAGCAATGTCTTGGGCGATTTCTTCCTTCAGCTCTTTTTTCATTTGGGCAATTTCTTCCATGATAAATGTATTTTCTTTTGTTTATGGTTTAATTTTTTGTTTTAAATTTAACAACTAGTTATGGTTATTCTATTTAGACTTGACATTATGTTGTTTAGAACCTTGTTCTATTATGAAAAAATTTACCTTTTAGATTTTTTATGCTTAATATATGTGTCTACATATATTTATGAACTATCTTAGGGTCACATACAAGAACACCATACTCATCACACAATTGCAATGCTAATCCTTGTCATTGAAATTTTTTAATATGTAATATGCCAACTTTTGATCAAGGTTAAGCAACAAACTAGTGCTACTATTAAATAGCCAAGAAAATTCCATACAATAGCAACAATAAGTCATCTTTTCTAAGTTTCCATTACTTCAAGTAGCACTAGAATTTTAATTGACTCAATATTATGATTTAATTCCATTACTTAAAGTTATTCTTAACCTACCCTATTCTACTAAGTACCATTTCAATCTAACCATAATAAAATTATCTTTGCTTTCTATTGGATTATGGGCTCCAGTGGTCCCCCTTAGGGACTCGATATGTTAATTCATCTAGGTGAGGTATCCCATGGTGGATCAGATTTCGATGTATGGCAACCCAACCTGTCAAAGCCTAATGGGTGAGGTATCCCATGTAGGTTTTGCGTAACCCCTTATGTCCATATGCCGCTTAGTATGGGGCCTACGCTACCAAAAAAGAATAAAAAAATAGAGTTGCGCCTTCACTATCAACTATAGCTTTTGGTGTAGTGGTAAGCACTTGATCATGAAAATTGGTATCAAAACGAGGTTGCAGGTTCGAGTCCCCCAGGTGCCGTTAGGGGGGAGATTGCTGGATTATGGGGTCCAATGGTATCCTTTAGGGACTCGGTATGTCGATTCATCTAGGTGAGGTATCCCATGGTGGATCAGATTTCAGTGTATGGCAACCCAACCTGATGAGGCCTAATGGGTGAGGTATCTCATGAAGGCTTTGTGAATCCCTTTATGTCCACCTGTCGCTTAGTATAGAGCTCTGTACTACCAAAAGAGAATAAGGAAATAGAGTTGCACCTTCACTATCAACAATAGCTTTTAGTGTAATGGTAAGCACTTGATCTTGAAAACAACTGTTAACCTTGAATTAATCCTTATTTTGAAATGACAAAACATTAAAGCTAAATAAACTTTATCAAGATTTTGAAAAAGATTTATTTAGTACATGTTCTTAAGTTTTATATTTTGGTACTAAATAAATAAAATGATTTTCAAAGTTTAAATAAACCTTTCTTGGTGTCATATTTCTCAAACCAAATCTACCTTTAAAGATGATTTATTTGAGCTTAAATGAAAGTCCAATTGTTGTTTTTAAAGTGAACTTATTCATTTTGGACTTAATACAATTTTGTTAATATTGGTTTTGGGAAATAGATTAAGTTAGGAAAGTTGTTTTTACAAGAACAAAGTTTTCCAACATTGAATTTATTTTATTTTTTTGTATAAATTCAAAAGGTTTTAATACTTGGATTTTATATGGTTGGAAATCTCTTTGAGTCTACTTTCTAATGGATAAACAAAATGAAAATCCAAATTTTCTAAGAAAAGATTTTGGATTTTTACTAGACACACTGTAGTTGTCCATAAAACTGCACAAGGGGTAGATTTGAAAACTCACTATAATTCGTACATAATGAATTGGTGATGAAATTTGTATGGATCAAAAGCCCTTTAAGTCTAGTTTCTAAATCTTCAAACGGTTTGTGATTTGGATTTGTATAACTAAAGTTATGATCAAATTAGTGAGTAGAGTACAGAACGGAAAACCACCACCAGCTTGGATAAGATCGATCCCCTCTAGAAAGGATCGATTGCTTCCTCAAATAGAATTCCCCCCAAGCTGAAAATCCAAAAAAGGGATAGATCCCCCCATATAAGGGATCTATCACCCAGGCAAGGGATCGATCCCTTCAAGCAAGGGATTGATCGGGTAAGGCTTTTTGTGCATAATTTATGGGTGTCTCAAAGCTAAACCAATCTATCCCCTCAAGCAAGGGATAGATCGGTTCTGGGCGTGGGAACTCCAACGACTACTTTTTGGTGCTTTCAACGGGCATTTCTTCACTCCAAGCTTCCCCAATGGCTAGTTCATCAATTTTTCTATAAAAGGGACACTTCAACACACCAAGAATATATAGGAATCAAGAGAGAAAGAGTCAAGAAGCAATATTTTCATTCTCTCAAATAATCAAGAGTTTTTAAAGCTTCAAATTCTATATCTTTGTACTTATTGTATCCAAACTATTTTCGTTGTTCATTCATCATTCTCTTGTCTATACTTTTGTGTACTTCAACTTAGCAAACACTCAACCTTTGTGAGGTTCTTAGAGTTTGCAAAACACTTCATTTTTCTGTTTTGTGAGTTTGTAAGCGTAAGGGGGAGGATAACCCTTAAGAGTATATTGTGTTGAGTTTGTAAAGCTTAGAGAAGCTTGGTTGTAATCTTTATACTTATAGTGGATTGAACTCCTTGGCAAGAGAGGTTAAGGGAGATGACGTAGATGCCTAAGGAAGGATTGAACCTCTATAAATCGTGGTGTTATTTTCTCTATCTCTATCTTTTATTTACTTTCAATTATTATGTTTAATTGTTTAGCAAAATTTGTGCTTATTGAATATTGTCTTTGAAAACTTCATTAAAACCAATTCGCCCCCCTCTTGGTTTATTCCAAATCTTTGAGCTAACAATTGGTATCAGAGCATTGGTCTCTTTTTATAGGTTTAACCACCTTGAGAAAAGATCCTATGGCTCAATTTTGGTTCCAAGATGGTGAGGAAGTCCTTAAAGCTCCTATGGTGGATAAATTTGAATTTTATGAATGGAGAAAGAGGATGAAGGTGTTCATTATGGCCATAGATTTTAGAGCTTGGAATTTGATTAAAAAAAGGCTTGGAACTCCTTCAAATGATGCAAACTATATGAGGCAAACAATAGATGATGCAAAGGCCAAGTGCATTCTTTATGGAGCTTTAGATGATTACAGCTTCAACTTGATCTCAAAATGCTCAACCTCAAATGAGATATGGAGAAAAATGGATGAGCTACAAGAAAGACAAATTCCCAACCAACATCCATCATGTCTCATAGCCTTTGAGGAATCAAAGATAACCTCTAACTCTTGTGATTCAAATTATTATATTTTTGATGAGTTACAAGATGCTTACAATGATTTAGTAGTTGAGTTTGAAAATATGCATTTGAAACATAAGAAAATGATTTCAAAATTGAAAGTTGAAAATGATCTTTTGATGAATGCAAAAAATATTTTAGAAAAAGAAAATGAAAAGTTGAAAATAGATTTAAAAACCTCTCAAAGTAAAAATGAATTTTTAGAAAAAGAAATTTGATGAATTGATGAATGAAAAACAAAAGCTTTTAAAGAGTTCATTAAGTACTAAAATGATCAAATGCAATTTTTGTAATTTTCATGGTCATACTATACATACTTGTCCTATTAGAAGAAAAGTCCCATTTAGAATTAGGCAAGTATGGGTTCCAAAAGGAGGAACAAGAGACTTGGTGACTAACTCTTAAGGACCCAAAGCAATTTGGGTACCAAAAATCAAATGAGATTGTCTCTTGTAGGTGTGCTAGAGCAAGGAGCCACAATGTGAGATTGAAGATTGAATATTCTAGACACACAATGGAGATGGGTAACCTCTAAACTTTTATTTGAAGAAGATTTGAATTTGGTTACCTATTCTTGATGAAATTTTGATGCTTGATTGATTATGCAAAATTAGGTTACCTATTCTTGTTAGACATCGAGTGCTTAATGAAAATTGGTATATGCTTTATTGATATATCTTGAATACACCAATTTCACTTGAGAAAATGTGAGCTTGAATTGAACATGCATTTATTTTGCATAAATATATTTGCTAGGAATGATTTTAGCATGAATGACCATGATGTTTAAAAATTGCTCAATTTGTTTATAGTGCTTGGATCTTGTGAAATATTTTTTAAAACTTGATTGTTATATTCTAAATTGTTATAACTCTTGATTGATGAATTGATGAACTTTATGTGCTTAAATAAGATAAATTGATTCTTTGTTCATCTATGTTTTTGGTCAAGGTATGTGCTCATATGATGATTGGTTCAACTTGACTTTAATGCTTATGATTTGGAAATACTTAAATTTTTTATCTCTTAATTTTTAAAATATTTTCAAATATACTTGCTCTTGTGCTAAATTGATTCATTAATTTTGTGAAATGTTTTAGAACTTGTGCTTAATTGACTTATCTTTTGGTTTGGGATTAAGTATTGATGAACTAATGTGTTTAATGATATATGTTGTTAGTTCATCTTTTGTTCTTGTCAAATGTGTGCATATATGATAAATGTGATTTTTCTTGACTTGACATGGTTGCAACATGACTTAAGTAAATGAATTTCTTATGATGCTAATTTTTAGCTTAAGTCATTGTTGATTATAGCCTATAATTTGTGTAGACATATTTATGCTTTTGTGCTAATATTTTCTTGAATATGTTTTGGATGATAAATATGTCTTCCTTGAGTTTTTAGTTTTTATATGGCCTAAAATTTGTTTTGGCATATTCTTTGGTGATTTTTAAAAAAATATATATATGAATATTGAATATGTCTTCTTTGTGTTCAATATTTCTAAATGATCTAGAAAGAACTCATGTTTTGCAAATTTGATGAGAGCTTTAGCTTTAGTGCCAATATTGTGATATTTGATGCTTAACTTGATATATGGCCTCTAGCTTAAGTATATATATCTCCATTGCAATTGGTAACTTGTTCTTAGTGAATAAATTTTCCTTTACATATAATGATTTCGAATATGAAATTGTTTTCTAACAATTTATATAATTTTTATCAACTGATTTTCTTGGTGCTTCTAATGAAAATCTTTTGTCAAGAAAATTGTCTAAGTCTAAACTAGGAGAACTTGAAATGAGCATGAATGAGCCTACATTCTTTGAAATTTCAAGTATAGCAAGCAAAGCATCTCATCTCCATCAATCAAGCCTAGTTTTGCTCAAATGAAGTGGATTAAAGAATTCAAAACCAAATGAGCACAACAACAAAGCTTTACATGGATGGAGGTAAATGTTTAAACTTTATGATATGATGTATGAGTTTGAATACATATACATGCTTGCTTTAATATGTGCAAATATATGATCTTGTGGTTGAAGATATGAACACATTGCACAAATTAATCACCAAGCTACTTGATAAAATTTGTCTTAATATTTTTTAAAGCTTGGATTAATTAATTCACTTTCATTAATATTCATGCATAGTTCTTGATTTCTTTGATTAATAGTTTTTATTGCATGAATATTCGTTTGAATCTTTGGACATGGAAATAAGTTAAATAGATTGATTTCTTTGAACATGTTCATTGATTGAGTCCATTGAGATAGCATGTACCATATTGTGTCTAAAGGTTTGCATTTTTTTTGGTATATTGCTATATGTGATTTGAAATGTTTTTGCATATGCTTGTATTATTTTGATTGAAATATATGATTGAATACTTGCATATGTTTAAGTTAAGTACTTTGCTATACATTGAAATAATTTGAAATATATTTGAATAATTATACTTTTATTATTTCTTTGCTATAGCATATGTGCTCATCATGTTTGGAGAATCATGCTTATATAATCTTTGTTATGACATGAGGATAATTGAACCTCATTGCTCATTAGTACTTATGATTTATTATATACATATGAGCTTTTGGTTCTTGTTTGGATAGGATAGCTTATGAAAGATTACTACTATCATTTATGCATGTATTGAATAAATCTTTCATATGCTTGAAGTATGTTTATTCTATGAAAGTTGTTGAATAAAATTGTTAACAATTAGTAACAATTGATATCAAAATTGCTAATTTTTTTTTTAACTTTCATAGACACTTGTTTATGTGCCTATCCTTGATATAGCTTATACCTTTCATGCAAAATTATGTGTGCCTTAAATTGATTAATCCTTATTTTGAAATGAGGAGCAATATTAGAATACAATTTTGCTTGATTTGTTTTGTGATAACAATTGGTATGCTTTTTGATGACGTATCCATAACAATTGGTATGAGCTTGTATGCATGTTCTTGAATTTATGCTTAATTGCTATTGATGTTTTAGGCTCTAAGCACATCTTATGATAGCATGATTTATGAGTAGAATGCATATCATTCATTATCCTTTGCTTATAAATTTCATGTAGTAAATTTGATGACTTGTGCTAAAATGCCAAATTTGGATACACTTATACTTTTATGCTTGAATACATGTATATGAACTTCATTGTGCATATTACACTTGATTACATGCATTCAAAATACTATTGATATTATTGGTATTAAGCATTTTGTCCTATGCCTTGAATTGATCTCTCTTTCTTTTGAAATGACAAAAAAGGGGAGAGAGAGTTTAGAGATAGTATGCTTATTGCAATTGATATTTCCTCTTTGTGTTTATTTGCTCATTAATTTGCTCATGCCTTTTTGCTATGACAAAAAAGGGGAGAAATATCATATAAACAAATTTGCTTGTGCTTGATATACATATGTTTATATGTGTTTAATTGCTATATATGATCTAACATATGTTAGTTGAGTTGTGTTGGATTATGATGCATAAAGTGAGGAGGAGTTTTGCCATTGGATTAGGATGCATTGATTTAAGGGAGAGTTTTTCCAAAGTGTTTTTCAAAATCCTAAATATTTCAAAGAAAGCCTTTCATCAAGCAAATTTATCTTTAAGTTTTGTCATATCAAAAAGGGAGAGATTGTTAACCTTAAATTGATCCTTATTTTGAAAATGACAAAACATTAAAGCTAAATAAACTTTACCAAGATTTTGAAAAAGATTTAGTTAGTACATGTTCTTAAGTTTTAGATTTTGGTACTAAATAAATAAAATGATTTTCAAAGTTTAAACAAATCTTTCTTGGTATCATATTTCTCAAACCAAATCTACCTTTAAAGATTATTTATTTGAGCTTAAATGGAAGTCCAATTGTTATTTTTAAAGTGAACTTATTCATTTTGGACTTAATACAATTTTGATAATATTGGTTTTGGGAAATAGACTATGTTAGGAAAGTTGTTTTTACAAGAACAAAGTTTTCCAACATTGAACTTATTTTATTTTTCTGTATAAATTCACAAGGTTTTAATACTTGAATTTTATATGGTTGGAAAGCTCTTTGAGTCTACTTTCTAATGGATCAAACAAAATGAAAATCCAAATTTTCTAAGAAAAGATTTTGGATTTTTACTAGACACACTACAATTGTCCATAAAACTGCACAGGGGGTAGATTTGAAAATTCACTATAATTCGTACACAGTGAATTGGTGATGAACTTTATATGGATCGAAAGCCTTTTAAGTCTAGTTTCTAAATCTTCAAATGGTTTGTGATTGGATTTGTATAACTCAAGTTATGATCAAATTAGTGAGTAGAGTACAAAATGGGAAACCACCACCAGCTTGGACAGGATCGATCCCCTCTAGAAGGGATCAATTGCTTCCTCAAACAGAATGCCCCCCAAACTGAAAATCTAGAAAAGGGATCGATTCCCCCACATAGGGGATCGATCAACCAGGCAAGGGATCAATCCCTTCAAGCAAGGGATCGATCGGGTAAGGCTTTTTGTGCATAATTTCTGGGTGTCTCAAAGCTGAACCAATTGATCCCCTCAAGCAAGGGATAGATCGGTTCTGGGAGTGGGAACTCCAACAGCTACTTTTTGGTGCTTTCAACGGGTATTTCTTCACTCCAAGCTTCCCCAACAGCTAGTTTATTAATTTCTCTATAAAGGGAGCACTCCAACACACCAAGAATATATAGGAATCAAGAGAGCAAGAGTCAAAAAGCAATATTTTCATTCTCTCAAATAATCAAGAGTTTTTAGAGATTCAAAGTCTGTATCTTTGTATTTATTGTATCCAAACTGTTTTTGTTGTTCATTCATCATTCTCTTATCTATACCTTTGTGTACTTCAACTTAGCAAACACCCAACCTTTGTAAGATTCTTAGAGTTTGCAAAACACTTCATTTTTCTGTTTTGTGAGTTTGTAACCTTAATGGGAATGATAACCCTTAAGAGTATATTGTGTTGAGTTTGTAAAGCTTAAAGAAGCTTGGTTGTAATCTTCAATACTTATAGTGGATTGAACTCCTTGGCAAGAAAGGCTAAGGGAGAGGACGTAGGTGCCTAAGGAAGGACCGAACCTCTATAAATCAAGGTGTTATTTTCTCTATCTCTATCTCTTATTTACTTTTAATTATTGTGTTTAATTGTTTAGCAAAATTTGTGCTTATTGAATATTCTTTTTGAAAACTTCATTAAAACCAATTCACCCCTCTCTTGGTTTATTCCAAATTTTTAAGCTAACATTTTCTTATTGGATGAGTATGAAAAATTATCATCTGGGAAAGATTTACTCAAATATTCAAACTCAAGCATCAAAATCACAAATGTAACTTTGTTAAAACCAACTTAATCACACACAAAAATCCACATTGCTTTTCCTTATATGGCTTGTACACTGTAAAATATTTATACCAGTGAGGTAATTAATCTACCTTTGAAATAAACTTCATTCCCATAATTTAAACAAGAACAGTAAGTAAAAAAAAATCATAAATTGCATGAAACAAATTATTAACTTTTTAATCATACCATAACCAAAACTTAAATGCTAATTAGATTGCAAAACTGAATTTAAAATGAAAAAAAATTAAACTTAAACTTAAAAAACTTAAAAGATTGCAAAAACTTTAAATAAGCTTGAATTAAGAATGTAAGAATTGAAAACTATTGTGAAGAACTTGAATGACATGACAACTTAAAGAAAAGAATAAAAAAACATAAAAGCTACTATATAGATGTTGTTTGGCTTGTCACCCCAACCTTTAAGCTAAAGAAAACTTAAAAAATTGAGAAAAACAATAAAGAAAGCTAAAAGAACATTAAAGATAACTATTGGTTGGTATGTTACCCTTACTATACTCTTCCAGAGCCTAAACCTAAGCTATTTACAAAAAAAGAAGACTAAAGAGGTGCAACAGTCTCAAACTTCAAGTTTAGCCAACTTTTTATTCAGTTTGGGTAGGTTTCTTAAATTGAATCTGATTTCTTTCTTCAATCTTGGTCTTATTGGAGTGAATCTCTTTTAAAAGAATGTATCAGGACTTCATCTTGGCTTCAAGAAATTAAGTGGATGTTGTTGTGAGTTTTCTTTGTGTAGTTTGAACTTTCTTTAAAGAATAATCGATAATGCTTCAATTTTCAATATTTCAACAAATTTCAAATATCAAAGTTAAGCTTTCTTGAACTCTTATCGAAGTCATTTTAAGCTTTCTTGGAGACTTGCTCTTTAACTCAAATCCTGAGAAAATAAAAGTGAACTTCTATTTTTAAATTTATTTTCCTTATGTACGAGATAGGTCTCTTATTGATTTTAAGAGACTTCATGCAACCTTCAATCTTTATGCAGATTTTAAACTCTCTTATGCCAAGTACAACTCTAAATAAGAATAGGAGAACAATTCCTACTTAAATAAGCCTAGGTAAAATTCCAACTTTGACCAAGATTTCACTAAAGTCAATTTAGGTTTTTCTTCCAATGCGAACATATTTTAAACATCCGATTCCATGTTATATCACCAACTAAGCTTCCAAGTCAACTCTCTTGGCAAATGAGAATTCAGCACTTACCAAGTTATCTCACAATAATTCAATGCATGTGCACTTGCATAGAACACCATGGACTTTCAATAAAATTCTAGAAATTTAAATCTGCCTCCTCATGAACGAAAATTGCCTTAACTTGATTCTTGCATGACTTTTATGAATTTCACTTAAAAAAACATCACCTTCTTGAATCATGGGTACGGCATTACTTTCTTGAACAAATCTTTGCATTTTATCTCCAAAATTGATCAAGAAGTCATCAAGTTTCATCTTTTCTTTAAAATTTCCTACATACACAAATTAAGCAAATCAGGGGTGAAAATTAAGTTATTTTAATAAGAACAAAGAAAAATTTACTCAATTAAGCACTCAAAATAACTCTATTTATAGAGTTATCACCATTTTATAACCCCATTTCCTAAAATGAGAAAAAAGAAAATTTTTTCCATAAACCATTATTATAGCTTGATAGTAGATATTACCAATACTTAATGAAAATCCCAAATTCAAATTATTGGTAATCCAGGATCGTTCATATCCACAACATAATATAATCTAGTATTAAAAATATAACATAAAGTACAACCAAACATCTTTAATCCACAATCAAATATCCAAATGTTTACAAACAATAAACATCCAATAGTAGTTATATCTCGCATAGTCATATTCAAGCTTCTAATCTATGTTATCAAATGCCAAATTAAGACCATCGCTAGCAAGCTCTATGTCATCTTCAACTACTTCATCTACTATTTCCAACAATTTTTATTCTTTAGTATAGTGAAAATTTGACTTACTCTTTCATAATGAGAGAATTATTTATACCCTAACCATTTGTAACTTAAATTAACCTATATTCAAATACGAAACAAAAATGCATACAAAACCAATTTACATAACAACTTCAAATATCAGTTTCCTAAGAATGCAAAGTAACAATATATACATGCTAATGAGAACCCAATGCATGATGATTAACTTCATCCTAGAGAGATGTAGTATTATGGCCAACAAAATGGAAATATAACCAAACTCTCTCTTTCATGATTTTATTTTGCTTTCAAAAACAACCTTTTTTTTAAAACCTTATATAAACTTAAGTTCTAATTTGTTCCCTTATGAAAATACTAATGAACATCATCATCAAAATAATCAAACAGTATTTTCTATTCTACATGAATCCAAACAATTTCTTTGAATATTCCTCATTTCAATCTTAAGCACTCTACTTGGATTAGTCATGACTAAAACAAATAAAGATATGAATAAGTAAATAATAAAGGTAAAAATACAATAAGGTAAATAATAAAATAGAGCCAACATGGCATCATATTCGGATCTCATCTTCTCATCATGCAAAATAAGCTTAAAATTTAAATCACTAGGTCAGTTAGACATCACCTAACTCACAAGAATTACATAGAAGTGCAACCTACATCTCAAGAATCATTTTTCTAATCAAGTAAAAAAAATCTCAATATCAACTAAAACAAAAGTAATCACATATCACCATGATGGTCATAAGCCTTTTTTGATAGAATGAAATAAAACAAAAGCAATATCTAAAATCAAGCTACAAGTTAACCTTGATTTCTAGAGCACTCAAGTAATTAGCTTTAGAATAAAATAGGTTTTAGCTAGCTTAGAAGAAACTGATATGGCAAAGAAAATAATCAAGAAGAAACAAGTTCAGTAATATTGTTTTTACTATTCATTTTTACATTTTAGCATTTGTTAAAGAAGAAAAAAAATAGTCGTAAAAGCAACATACCAAAATTTATATATGTAAGCTTTATAAGGATGCTTTTTAGGTTCATCCGACAACTTAAAATAGAAAACTAGGTATAACAAATGCTACTAAATTTAACTCAAGAATGCTTGAAATTAAATGGTAAAATAATTAATAGACAGAAAAAGTGAAAGTATGAAACCAAAATATATCTAGTTGCATGACATCATTGCTTGCTAGGTTTTGTAGCTTGCAATTGCATAGGTCGCTATTAAGTAATAAAATGTGTGAGTAGAGTTATCGTTCCCTTAAAGATTATGTGTTGGGTGTGAAACCAAGTACCAAAATGCTTGTTTTTAACTTTATGTTTAGAAGATCAAAAAATGTTGGAGATTGTGTTACAAACAAAAATAAAAGTGTAAAAGCTGAATACCAAGCTAAACAATATGGAAGAATGTTAGCAATGGAGCTAGCCAAATAGATAAAAAAAAAAATAAAGGAAAGTTTGAAGTCTAAATGATTTTGAAAGTAAGTTTGTAAAAGAAACTTGGGTTGGCTAAAATGAGCCAAATAGAGTAAAAGAGTAAATCGAATGTTGAAGATTGCTTGAAAATAAATTGGAGTGCTTGAAATGTAAAAGAGAGTGCGTGCAAAGTAAATAAAGGAAATCTTTAAATAAAATGTAAACCAAACTTGTATTGAAAATAACTTTGAAAAAACAAGAAATTGTAGGCAAATTTGTCACCCTAGTTGAAAATAAAAAAAATTACAAAAGAGTTTAATAAAATCAAAACTAAGAGAAAAGAGAAGAAAATGAGGGATGAAATATAATAAAAGGATGATTTACAAGTAGCCTCTTTATAGTACATAGGTTGGCTTAGAGGGGAGGAATTGAGATAGTTTCACTTAAGGTTAAACATTTTTAAATTTAAAATGTAATCTTGAAACTCAAATGAGGTTGGTTGAATGCGAGAAGCTTCTTGGATGATGTGGAGCTTGTCTGGCCAAATGGGACTCATGGATTGGTCCACTTGTGCCACCTGTCCTTAAGTGTCATTGCCAAGTCAACCATCTTTTGAATTTTAAACATAGATCATTAGAAATTTCGCTGGTTTAAATTCAAATGGATGATCTCTTGATTTATTTCCCTTGGCTTAAGACTTTTTTAAATTTAAAAGAGTCTTCATGCACACAACTTCTTCTTTGGCTGAACAAACTACTAGCATTCATAGGCTTTTTGGTTTTACTACAACATGGGTTGTCAAAGTTGGCACTTTTTGCATTGGTTGAAACTCTTTGCATGCATGATCGAATGGGCTTTAGTATACTCTTTATGTATTAACAGAATGACATCCATTAACTTTGCATGGAGTGCATGGTTTATACATGGCTTCATTCTTGACACCTTTGCAAGATTTGCACAAATTTTGTCATTTATGTCCAACTTGTCTAAAGTTTTCATGTAAACTTGAAAATCAAGATTTTAACACATTATGGCATAAAATTCATGAAAATTTTTTAGTTTTAAAGGCTAAAACGACCTATAAAAACTATAAATTTCACATTCATCAATCATACAACAAATTCCCTCACTTCTTACTACATATAAATGTATGTCTTTTAACCAAGTTCTTAATAGAAATAGAACATACTCGATAGCATACCATGAGGTTAAAATTGATCATTTATACACATCTTACATCTTACTTTGGAGATGGGAATCTTACTAATGGCAATAATAACATGGTGTTTTTTGTTATTATTTCTTTTACTAAATACTTGTTAGATAACAATAATCAATTTTTCATGGTAATTTATATGTAAACCAACAATTAATGGATTTATCCAAGAAAAAAGAGGCATAATAATGAACATTCACTAAAGTCCTTAATAATAGTATGCCCATGCAGGAATGTAACATATATAGAATATCTTAAATTGATAAAAAAAAATTTTAGAAAAATTATATGCAATCATATTGATTGATTTCCAAAATAATAAAAAAGATTAAGTTTACAACTATTTTAGAGCTCAATTATATGAGCACAAGAACTTAATAATTACATGCTATGTCTGTAAGGTCATCCGATTTATGGTCAAACACCTAATAACATGTGGTTATATATCCTTTCTTAAACTAACAAAATCAATAAAGGCAACTAGACTACTATAACATATAGGAATAGTTAGAACAAAATATTCTAATGCCATATAAGAAGTTAAACTATTGTAATTTTTATAAGAGTTAAAAATTTCAAGTTGTTGACTAATATTAAACAAAAAAGTATCATCATCAGTTCCCTCTAGCAGGCTTTTTAAACCTAACATTAACTCAACCATTTGGCACAATGTGATAATCCAAGCTAGTGGTTAGTTAGTTATTTCTAGCTTTGAGGCTTTTCTTCAAATAATACAAACTTACTAGTTAAGTTATGACATGTACTTGTTGATCTTTATAAAAGACAAGCTAGTAAGATATAAATGATCTTTACCTATGCAACATGTCAATACAAATCAAAATGCTAACTTAATGCACAAGAAATCAGGTCCATCAAAAACATTAGTAATTGACATTAAAAGAAAAAGTTAGAAACAAATATGCGTTTCACCAAATTATTTATATTGGTTGTTTCTTTCAAACTTTTCTAAAGAAGCAGAACTTGTAACTTTTATGTTCTACATTTTCAACATTTTTTCTTCCCATCTCTCTTAACGAAAGCTAACACCTTAAATCTATTGAAAATTCTTTTTATTTTTCTTATTCCATCTCTAATTTAATTTAAACTATGATATTTACTACTAAAGTCACATAGAAATACCCTATAATGATTGATTAAGGTCTAGATTCTATAATTTAAGAACCTTAATGTTTGAATCAGTAGGTTAAAATGCCAACTCAAGATATAAAAGTTAGACAATTGAAATTGAAAATTATAATAACAGCCAAGTAACACTCAAAATATAACTACTAAATGCATAGCCATTCAAACTTTCATTATAAGAAATCAGAGTTTTCCAACAAAATTTTTCGTCACTAATACCATAGTTACCAATGAAAAATAGTTTCAATGACAAAAATCCTATTGTTAAAAGTCACTAAAATTATTCCTTCACTAATAATTTTTTCAATAATGAGTGGTGTATTCTTGATGAAAAATTTCATCTTTAAAACCCTCATTCCAACATTAAAAGTAATTATCATTTTAACTAAATTTTAAAAAAATTAAAATTAAAATTCTGTCATAAAAAAATTAGTGGCGAAATTTCCATCGTTAAAGTTTTCTTTTCAAAATATTTTTTACAAAATAAAAAATATAATTCCAACCCTAAAACTAATTAGCGCAAAATTTTATCGCTAAAGGTCAGATATTTTAAAATATAAAATACAAAAATCTATCATTAAAACATTTTTTTATTGCTAAGGCATGGAAGTATTACTAATAATAATAAAAAAGATCACCATGAGACAAATCTCACAACAGCCTAAATAACTTCCAAAAAAAAAAAAAAAAAAAACCCATCCAAAAATGACATCCAAATACCTAAAATTTCTAAACAAACTTCAATAAGTTCTCACTTTACTTGAAAACATCCTAAACCGTATAAGTTATATAAAAAATCAATCCTCCAAAGATTTACTCTACAAACAAGTTTTCAAAGAAAGAAAATCTACACTTATCCAATCAAACATCTTACATCAATCCATACCATAACCCAATTTTGAAGCATGCCATAAAACATTACCATTGGTAGTAAAATAAATTAGCAACGAAATTTTCATTGCTAAAGTATTAATTTTTTGGATTTTAGGATCAATTTTATTTAAATGAGAATCAGTCCCCTTTGATTTTCATCACTAAAACTCATTAGCAACAAAATATTCCATCACGAGAACCTTTTTCTGAACTTTGAAAAATGATATCTATTCATAGAGGATCAATCCCTATTCATAGAAGATGGTCTTTTCCTCAAAAAGATCAATCCTTTCCATTTTTTAGCCAATTTTTCAATTACAAATACTATAAAATTATTTGTATAAATCTTAAATCAACTAAAAATTACCAAAATACCAAAATTCAACATTCAATTTATTTTCATATAATATCAATCACACAACCATCATAAACATCTTTAATTATTGAATAAATCGACAAATGTTTATAAACATTTTCATAAACATTGATAAAAATTCAATCATTTCAATAGTAAGAATGATTAAAAGTAAATGTATACATGAAGTTTTCAAAGTTTAGCACATGCAACACAACTAAATGTCCATCCAAGATCTATTTACAAGACCTTCAACCAATTATCCATGAAGCTTATATTACAATTTACAAGATACATGGTAGCAAATGTTTAACCTGCATTAAATATTAAACATAACTATATAAGATATTTATTTCCTCTCATCAAAATTGATGTTAGTAAAGAGAGTTCAAACATTTTATTCATTTAATGCATGAACTTATAATTATAGGGCCAAAAAACAACAAATTCAACAAATTTCACATAACCCACCTAAATTACATAAATTTTAAATAATTATCCGAAATTCCTCATAAAAGACACAAATTCAACATCAATTTCAAACAAATTTCACAGATTTTACATAAAACCACACAAATCTCACAAATTATTCAAATAGCCCTAAGTTTTTGTTTGACAATTAAAATTTAAAATTTTAATAGAAAAAGAAATTATCTAGTGTTGTTGAATCGTAAGATGAAATAACCAAGTTATTATTATATCTTGAACCCTGCAAAATAAAAATTACAAAAAATAATATTAACTAGAAAACTTAAATAAAATTTAAAAATTTAACATAAATATATTTATACTCAAAATTAAAAAAAAAAAAAACAAAATAACGAAAATATAGTATCAAAACATAAATTAAATTCATAATCCAAATTTAAAATTGAAAAAAAAATAAAACAAAAAAAAGGTTTTCTGAAGGGAGATTTGGTGGAAAGGAGTTAAGGGATATTAGAGGTGTGATTTGGGATTGCGAAAATTGGCAAAGGTGCCAATAGTTCATCGAAAGAGGGAATAGAAGAATGAGGGAAGTTTGGGTCAGTTTTAGGTGGTTTGGGAGTGATTTGGGATTGGATATGGGTCTAATTTGATTTGATTGGGTGTAAGGATGATGTCACTAGTCGTAGGTAGTCAAATGTGGCTGGATTGTCCTATCAACCTTTGTACGATGGAGGGTCAAAGGGTCAAGAAGTAGGAGAAAAAGAAAAATATGATAGAGAAAAAAAAAAGAAAATTTAAAATCATCAAGCATTAATAATAGAATTTAACAATGAAATTTCCCTCGTTAATGCCTCATCATTTTAAAAATATATATTTTTAGAAGAAACAAACTAATTAGCAAATGAATTCCATCACTAAAAGATCCTGCCAACACTTAGCGATAGAACTTTGACTAATTAGTGAGAAAATTTCGTTGCTAATATTAATTGACAAAACAAAGGAATTAGGGACCATTAGCGAGGAAATTGCGTCATTAATGAGAAAACAAAAAAAAATCTTTAAAAACATTTTTAAGTAAAATCAAATTTTTTTTCAAGGGAATTAGCAACGAAATTTTTGTCACTAATAAAAAATAAATATTCCAAAATTTATTTTATTTTTCTTAAAATAAAGATGGTTTTAAATAATTAGCATTGGAATTTTCGTCGTTAATTCCATCACTAATAAAAAAATAAAAATTTTAAAAAAAATAAATTTATTTTACTTAATACAAAAAATGGTTTAAGGTTATTATCGATGAAATTTTTGTTGTTAATACCATTAACTTAGTGGCGTTTGTCTGTACAAACGTCGCTAAATTTTTTAATTTAGCAGCATTTGTGCAAACAAATACCACTAAATTTAATGGCATTTGTACAGACAAACGCCATTAAATCTATAATTCAGCGATGTTTTTTACACAAATGCCACTAAATTAGGAAATGTACTTTTTTTTATTTCTTTCAATATTGACTACTAAAATTAAAAAAAAAAATATTGAAAGAAACAAAAAAATAAATTTAAATTCATACACTAAATATTATAAATATTATAAATATTTAAATATCTAAATACATAATTTGTTCTAGTATACATATAACACAAAGTTTAATACTAACATTTTGCTTTACATTTGTTTTTCTCTTGCTCATCAACAGACTTCATAGGAAGAGTCACACTTGATTCGAATGGAGCCTACAATGCCCATTCCTCTTCTTTTGGCTTGCATTGCCAAAGATTTCTCCAAGAACCTCAAAATGTGCTGTTAGCAATGCATCACAATACACTTCATTTTTCTCCACAACTATATGTCCAATAACATGAACAATACATGTTCCATCCTGATTGAAAAATGTCACTAAGTAAGCTATAAAAAGGAAAGAATTTGTACCATAAAATCAATAAATGCAAGATAAAATATAGGAAAGATATACAAGATCTTGTTGTTACATACATGTAGAAATAACATACATTATTAGCCTGAGTCTTAACTGATATATACATAATAAACCTCGTGTATTACATTAATATATATATATGAAATCACCTTATCAACATACCTATTTCCCAAAACATAAAGTAGCATCATCATATCTTTAGTTAATTTGTGAAAACCCATGGACTCTAAACTTTATGCCACCTAAATTGACAAATTCACAATAGAAAAACCTAATAAGAAAAATTTACAATTTACAATAGGAGTATAACAGAATATAAAGAATCATACATGAGCACATTATGCTTTGGAAAGATAAATATATTTAATTTCACAACAATTGAGGTTTTAATCATTCAAATCTATATTTGCATGTTCTTCTTATATCATTATAGAATTGGTTTCATGAACATTCCTTTTGTTCATAAAGAAAATCAAGCCTGTTCTAAATTTACGTAAAAGCAGATGAAATGATTAAACTATTTATGTTAACGAAAATTAATTTCATTGAGAAAAAAAGATAAAGTGAAGATTGCACCCCTTCAGAGCAAGTAACCATAGCAGGAGCAAAGAGAACATTAGCCTTTTTCAGCACATCAATGGCTCCAAAAGTGCAAGGCATATTTGAGCCTAGGAATATCACAATAACACATAACTATTAGCTAATATAATTAATATTAGTATTAGTATTATTCTTCAAAATGAAAAGATGTTAAAATTGTTTGCTCTTTATATCATGGACTACTACCTTTTACAAGTACACGACAACCTGAATAAACCAAATTAATAGCATCAACCTAATCAATTTCATTTTAAGAACCATAGGAAATTGCAACATGGCATCTTTCATTCCAAGTTTTGCTTCATCATAGTACTTAGACCTAACATAAGTCTTTGAATAATCTTTGTACACTTTAATACAGCTCTCAAGAGTCAATAAAAGAAATGAAATTTAAATTTAAGTATGAAAATGACAGTGAAGAAAACACAGTTCAAACTTCTTTATTAAGCTTTAAAATCCCTTTAAAATGATATTTTCATATAATCAAATCCATCCTTATCAACCAAATTTCCCTTTGAACATGTGCCACATATGAGGCAAAGGCAAGTTATTAAAAGACAAACAACTATTTCAACTAACTTTTATTTGCCAAGATCTTAACTAAACAGAATGTGAAGCCAACTTTATTTGCTTGCACTGAGGCTATTATACATCATCTAAGTTCATACCAATAGAATTTCCAAGCTTCATTCTATATAGTGAAAAAGAAAATATAATACACCAAAATCACATCAAACAATCACATGTATTTGTATGTTTACTATCTTTGGGATCATTTTCCTAAATCAAGTTAAAAGGTAAACAAAGTACGTTATGTACTAGAAAATAAGAAATGTAAAAAAAACTTCTTGACAATAAAAAAAAGAGCCATGAAAAATGAACTTGAATATGATTTTAAGGCATTTTTTTGAAGCAAAATAAAATGACTGAAGACCTTAATGTACATTAAAAAAATACAAGTGATGAGGACTAGGTTAACATCATTAAAACACTTGCAAACAATGCAACCATAACTGTCAAGAAAAAGGCAAAAGTAAAAAAATGCAAAATTATTAGGTTCTATGCAAAAGAGCTCATTTGGCTTCAAGATTAGCATTTTTCATTGAAATTAGTGAAATCTGTACTGTGATAATCTTTTAAGCTAGAATAATAATGAAAACAAAAGAATTTTGTAATCGTCTTTATATATCAAGTGTACAGTGACATTACAAGTAATGACTTTTTTTATGTATCCAATGTGCAATGGAGAATTAACAGATATTGTAATGGAAATAACACCAATAGCAACAAGCTTTTCCAAGATATATATTGCAATCTTTCCAAAATCGCTTACAACACATCTGGAGAAAGATTTAAGGGAAAACATAATCACGTAAACAATTTAGTGAAACAACTAACAGTAATGGACTTCAATATTGTGATAAATCTATTTTTTTGGTATATCAAGTGACAAGTAGGTCTTTGAAAAGAAAAAAAAAAAAACCATGAGTTATTAACCAAAGAAAATTTTACATTTTCATATTTGCACATATTAAGAAAAACATTACAAAGAGCTATGACATATAACTTAAAGCAACAATATGCTTTTTAAGTCTAGCTAAAAATAAGAATAAAAAATAACGTCAGACCTTTGATATCTTTATTTAACTTTACAAGAATAAGCTGAGAGAAGAAAACCTATAAAAGCATGAGAATTTATCAAGTTTCAAGCCATTAAAAAGAGATATATACATGGAAACAACTGCACTCACTATAAAGAAAAACATTGTAACAATAAAGTACAAATAGAATCTTTCAAGGATGCAGAGCTATAAAGTCAGGCATTTATGCATTCGCCCTGATATTTAACTACCTACCTACTCTAAAATAGCATTGAATAAAGATGAGATATTAGTTACCAACCCATAAGTAGTTATTTCAATTTGAAGGTTAGAATTTGACCAAAATATCCATGGCCTTGTAAAACTTCCATGCATAAGGAATAAAATGAAAACGTAAAAACCACTTCATAATTTCATTCAACATCGAATTCTTACTAAATAACTTTAAAACTTCTATTTTTTTAACAACTCATAAAAGTAATATAAAGGAAAATTTAAGAATTGTTATAGTAGTTAAAATCCTTAAATGACATATAGGTTGCAATGTCTACAAGCATAAACGTGAGTTTTCAATTTTTCCAAGAATAGATGGTAGCATAAAATGACTTTCAAAAATCAATATGCACATAGACAATTTTCTTTCTAAAATTATGCATGCATCTACAAACACGAATAGATGCGCTAAAATGTCAGAAAATGGAAACTTTCAAAAACACACATACACACACACAATTTGTTGGTAGATTAAATGTTAGTTTACCGTCTTAGATCTCATAGTTTTGGAAATAGAATATTCAAGTTTACTATACTTTTTTATTTTATTCAAATCTTAGAAGTGCAAGTGACCATAAGCATAACTTGACAGGTTTATTGCAGCATACTAGAAAATAGAATAAATCCATCTTTTTCCTAAACTTGTGGTAATCCAACAACTATGAAGAATTCCAATCTTCAAAGCTCTCAGGACTTCAGGCTCAGTGACACATACCATATAAAAAAATTACAAGAGAAAAAAAGGTATGGACTTTAAAACAATTCAAGTAATCAAGAAACTATTAGCCCATAACAAGAATTAAAAAAGATGAAAATAGAAGTTTAAGTCTTAAACTACCTAAACAAGACCGGCTAGATGTTTGTATTGTCCAAAAAGGTATCCCATTTCTCAAATACCAACTCTTATTTTTTCTATAAAAAAAATCTTAAATTTCAATCTTATATTCAAAACAAAAAAATTTGAAATATGAAAAAAAAGAAAAATAAAAAAGCAAAAATGATGGAATTAGGTTTACCTAGAAGATGTGGGATTAGACGTTGATGAGAAAAATGAAATGGAGGCTTAATTGTGCTTAGATCAAATCTAATACTCTCTTAATTACTCTACTAAATTCAATCACATTATCAAATCTAACATAAATCCTGACCTCTAAAATGCTTGTTTGCAATGAGGGAGTCAATGGCTGACTAAGGTTGAAAGCTCCAATGAAGGAAATAGTGGAGGAATGACCGATTTGCCAAAAAACTCTTTCATTTATGATCCAAACAAAATCATTATGACAACCAAAATTAGAATTAAAAAAAAAAAAAACAAAAACAAGAATTAGTTCCTAAAGTAAGGAAAGGAACCCTTACTAGATGAGTCAGTGGCTGGCCAAGGCTGAAGGCTCCAACGAGGAAGAGGACGAAGGGATGAATCATATTTGCAAAAAACCCTTTCATTTTTTATCCAAACCAAAATTAGAATTGAAAAAAAAACAAAAACAAAAATATGTTCCTAAAGCAAGGAACATATTATATTTTGCAGAGGAAAAGGAAATGGCCTTGGTTTGCAAAGAAGAAAAATGCTTAGGAAAGGAAAGGAAATCGTAGAGAAGAAAAAAATGGTTTCAATTTTGAGAGAAAAGTTTTGGCCATGTAATTTCTTCACAATAGCAGCATTTACTTTAAAAAATGTCACTATTTGCTTCCTAATAGCTGTGTTTATTAATTAAAATGCTACTAAATACTTTTTAAACATTGCATTTTTTAGTTTGGGATCCATTATAGTGGTGTTTCTCATAAAAAACACCACTAAAAAATTTATATTTATATTTAATTAATTTTTTAATTTTATTTTGTGACGTTTTAGTGGTTAAACATTGCTAATTTGTTTCTGTAATAGCGTTTAAAAATACAAATGCTACTACTTGAATATTTTGTGATATTTTGTTAAAAAATGCAGTGAGCCTTATAAAAACATTTAAGTTAGCTAAAGAATTGTCATTAATATTTCATTTTCTACTAGTGGGATCAATATTGACAAAACAAAGAGAAACATAATCCTCACCTTAACAACCTCACTCAATCAATAATTTCAAAGAAAAAGTTATAACTATCAAAGTTGAGAGGGAAGGGATTTGGACTCAATGAGTTAAGGTAAATATGTGAGAATTTTAAATTAAATGGTCTAAAAAGGGAGGAGAGAGATTAAAGCTCCAGATACAAGCAAAGGAAACAAGAAAGGAAGAAAGAGACAAAAAGGGAGAATTGTTTGTCGTCAACAAAGAGATAGGAAGGTTTCAAAAGAGTTTTCTTTTTAATTTTGATTTTGAAGAGAAAATGGAATGTAAAAAAAGAAACAAGGGAGAAAATAGATGAAAAATTTTTTGAGGATATGTTGGATATTGTATTACCTGTTCCTTTTAATTCTATAACCTATTGTTGTCAACCGAATTTTACAATAAAGTCAGAATAGTTTTTCCATTCTTCCAACCAAGTAATAGAGTATATATTCTATTCTATTCCTCTTCTTATCCGTCCCCATAAAATGTCTATTCCATTTCTGCTCTATTCTATTTTACCAACCAATCGTGCCGTAGAAAAGTTGAAGAGAAAAGAGAAAAGGAAGAAATGGAAAGATGGGTTTTTCATTTTTAAAATTTTTCAAGAAAAAAATTTTAAAAATTTTATTTTTTTTAATTTTAAAATAAATTTTAAAATTTTCATATCATCCATTCTCTAAATGCCATTTAGGATGGGATATAAAACTTAAGTTAACGGTTCCACTAATGAAAATAGCAAAACTTTAAGAAATAAAAAATTTAAAAACTAAAAAATAATTTCCAAAGCTATAAAAATCAAAGCGACATCAACTCAAACTTTAAAAAAACACAAATGCTATTTGCTTGTATGTTATAAAATGGTGCAAAAAAACCGAAGAAAAGTAAATGTGGACCTTCATTAAGCAGTCATTAAGAATAGAGTGAATTAGCATTTGTTTTGGATTTTTTAGAACATGAAGAAGAATTTGGAAGTGGTGCTTAGAGGATGAGACCGTGAGAAAGGACCCCCTATCTTAGTGGAGAGTGGTGGGCTTGTCCTATCGCTGGAAAAGAAAGAATAAATACCATCATCATCTAATGAATATTTTGATCTTAAAAGCTGTATTTTTTTAGCTTACTTTATTTGTTTATGTGCTTTGTCCACTTTAAGAGCACTGCTTTAGTATCATATGCCCCTTTCCCTCCTTTCTGATAAGAAGTCAGCATGCGTATTAGATATTTACTTTGAGCTTGAATTTTGAGGACTGCTTGCTGGTGGCCGATGGGTGTTCCTCCAGCTCAAACTCAATCTTCGACCCCTCCTGATCACCTCTATCCTCAAGCCCTTCAACTTAAACTCTACCAGGCATTCATATTTTCGATTCCTATTCTCTTTTCAATAATTCTCTTTCTGTTGTTTTACTTGTTTTACTTGAAGAGAAGAGCTTCCAATCTCTCAATCCCTCGCCCAATTCTTCCAACCAGTTTGAATCAACCAACTCCATATCTCTCCTCGGTAAGTAGTCTTAAATTGTCATGCATGCATGAACTGGTTATTCTAAACAACAAATGCACATTTACTCCTTTGAGTACATCTCACAATCTTTACATTTACTGCAGCCTTGTCAACCGATCAGTCTGAAAAAGGAGGTCACAGATAAGCTGCCAACAGTCTTATTTGATGAAGAATTAAGGACAAAGGATACGCAGTAAGTTGTCATATATTTCTCATTTCTGATTTCCACTATTAATTTCATATTTGAAATCACTGTGGCCTACAAGTCACCCTGTCCTACACCATGTGCTTTTGAGGTGCGTTTATATCTATCAATATCCCCGGAAATTGATAAAGACGATTCTCTGGAAAAGAAAAAAAGGAATGATGGAAAATTGACAATCAATGAATTAGTGGCCTTCAATAAACACTAAGCAAAGGCCTACATGAACACAAAGACGATTATTTGTCTTTCACATGCCTTGCCCTTAATTTTTTTTTTTTTTCTTTCCCACAAAGCATAGCCAAAGAACAAAGAGAGTTTTGTTTAAATAAGGAGAATTTAACAAATTAATTAGGACCATCCATGACAAGCATCAATCATTGTTGCTCAGTAAGGGTATCAAATTCTCACCTAGTTGTTGATTTCCCTTATACTGTAAATTGTATAAATTGTTTTTGTCCGGTTATCAATTTATATATTTTACAATTGTTGGAGTACCATATGTATAACTAACTCAACTATAAATTTGCTTTCGTCTTTTAACAAGTTTTTAAAAATAAAAAAAAATAGAAAAAATTGCAACCAAATTCATAGATTCATGTTTTAAGAACATATATTGATGCTTTTGGAAAAACTAATTAAGATAGACATGTAAGAAACTAATTAGCATTCATAAATAATTGAAAAATGTTTCTTACCTCTATGAAATGGGCACTGTTATGTGAATAATATTTCTTTCCTTTCAAAAAGAAGTTTCAACATCATTTAAATGTTGGATTCATTTAGTTATATGTTGGTTTGTTAATTGATTGATTTATTTGTTTTAGTTAAATGATTTACTATATAAATGCAATATTTTATTATAATTATAGCTTTTCTATACTTTTAACTTTAAAAAAAAAAAAGAACCTTTAAGCTCATTTTTTTCTTAAAAGATCACAATTCTTCTTTTTATGCTTTTTCTCTCTTTGATTCTTCTCACCATCACATTCGCTATCTCCATTTCTTACTCTCTCCATTCCTTTCTGGAATAAATAGAATAATAAATATACTAAAACAGAAGAAAGGGAATTAAAGAAAAATACAAAAAAAATAAAATAAAATCTTAATTTGTATAATTACTTTAGAATTTTTTAGGTCTTTTTCGATTTGCAATAGAGAAAATTGTAACTTGTTGAATTCTCTTTATTATTTTTATTCTTTTTAACATGATAATGGATTATTTATTTATTTATAAAGTTAATAAAACTTTAAAATATTATTATTTGTACTTGTATAAATTTTTCTTTAAATTTGGTGTCATAGGTCCAATGACACAAACTCATTTGAAAAAATTACTTAAAAATCATATCAAAATTACAACAGTAAAATGAAGTTAATGGTATTTTTTAAAATAAAAAATTACAAGCATTAAAAAAATACTATCAACCAATAAGTAACTTCCCTTTTTTTATTTCTTTTTTCGAAACTCAGTTTTTATTATTATTCATCATGTTCAACACCCACTTAATCTGTAACATGATATCTTTGAATTTTTCTTAATTTGTATTGGTTTTCAATTTTTAAGAACGTAATTGTGACTTTTAACACTTATATGTAAATATTAGCTAACTAAATATGATGGTCAATAGACTCAACAATGCATTTTGAAACAAGGGTTAAGTATCCTTCAGTTATATTTTTTGGGTTTAAAATTTTTTTTATTTTTAATTCCATCACAAGAAAACCATCCAAAGTTACAACACAAAATTGGTAGATCTGTTGGGAATAAGCATGCGTTCCAGAGCAATAGGCAACTAAAACTTGAAAATTTAATATCTAAGACAGGGTCATGCCATGCCTTTATTTTGTTTAAAATAAAAATCTCAAATTTTATTCCAATGATCCTCATATAGTGTACATTACAAGTTAAAATTCTGTACCAATTAGAGAACTCTATAGAAAGAATCAAATTTATTTGTGATACTACAGCTGACTTTGATTTGGGTAAGTAAACCATGCCCAAATTTCAGAAAATTTAATCCCAAACATCCAAATACATTATATTTTGATATTCTAAAAGAGTAAAATAAAAACAAACTTGAAATTTTAATTGAGATGAGATTAGTTTGTGGTGTGTTTGTTTCGAGAAAAACAAAATAAAAGAGTTTCAGATTGGACTGAGGAACGGTGGTCTATGGGAAGAAAAATTCTTGGGCAATGTAGAATGACCTGGAAAAAATATATAATTGTGGCATTAAATGAATGAAATGGGATATAAACTGATGTGATGCAACAATTTCTCATAGAATCCTTTCTAATTAGTTGAAGAAGCAATCCTATTCCAATCATCAACTTATCAGATTGGAATTTAAATTACCATATGTAAAAGTGGTGAGCATTTCTCATTTGATAGACTCCATTATGATGGATTATATCCAATCCTGTTAGTATATTTTGTTATGTTTTTCTACTTTAATTTATGTATTGACTTTTGGAAAATAATTACAGATGTAGCGTTTGCTTGGGTGAATTTGAGATGAAAGAGGAGCTGCTACAAGTTCCATCTTGCAAACACGTGTTTCATGTTGAATGCATGCATCGTTGGCTACACTCAAACTCAACTTGTCCACTTTGTAGATGTTGTGTTAGTCCATTCCCAGCGATCCTCAGCGAGCCACCGCCGCCATCTTAGCAGCAACTGCAGTTGCATCAACACAATAGCTAGCTGCTTCGTCTATTCAAGAATCATATCCAACTGAAAAACTATGAGCAAAATTAAGCTTATATTCACCGGATAATAAGAAGGACACGTACAAGAACATAGCAAAAGTGTGTATAATATATATTGATATAACCAATTCAATTCCTGATGGGTTGCATATGCAAATCTTTAATCCTTGCCCAAATGGGTAGCAAATGCAAGATGTAAAAAAATTATAACCGTATTAGAGTTGAGTGTGTAACCTCACATACTTTATTGTTTTCTTCATTTATCTTTTAGGGAAAGGTGGTAAAATTTATGGTTGTTAGCTTTTTTTTTAGATTAATGTTCGATGTTGAATTTCATCACCATACATTAGATTCGAATGTCATATGATTAATTTGCTTATGTTTCAAATTTAGTCTATGGCAGTTGATTTTGTTGCCAATGGCACTCTACTACCATGTTTTGAAAAGTTTTGACAGTCAAATGACCAATCACAGAAGTCAACTGTCAAGATTGGGATTTCATTATATTTTCAATTATCACTGAGGCAATCGAATGCCTTAGGCAAGGAAGTCTAATGACATAGACAGGGAAGTTGAATGCCATGATTAGGAAAACATGTTTGAAAATTAGACCAAGACAGTCAAATGCTTTTCACAGGGTAGTCGATTGCCCAAATCTAAAGGGGTGTTCTGGAACAAAATTACAAAAGGGAAGTCGAATGCCACGAGCATTCGACTGTCCTTTTCTAAAATCTTGACTTTTTACTGAAACGGTTAGTTTCACTTCATTTGAGTTCAAACCTTTTCAAAAAGTTGTCTTTCACTTGTACATGGTTCCCAATGGCACCTGTTGAGTTCCAAAAGATATGAACTTACTGAAATGATAAATTGGATGATTGAATCAACACAATTAAAGAGTCATAACTCCAGACTAAAATCTTTATAAATAAAGACGATGGAAATATTCCAAATAAAGAACAGAAATTAGTCATTCCTTTTTCATTCTCAATCAAGAAGTCTCTTAGACATTGTTTGTTGTAGAAAATCGTGACTAAAAGAGATAATTTTGATCCCTCATTGAAGGTGTTTAGTAGTTTGATTTCATAAGTGCAAGATGTTATCAAACAAGCCTTTATTGTATTTTATAGCTATTCGATTCAGTTCTTATTACATACCATGCCTTTTAGGGGTAAAAAACCTAAAGAAAAGTGGCATTTGCAACACGCTTTGAAGCTGTTTCCTTCTACACTAGATTCTTTGTCTTGAAACCACAAAAATAAAAAAAAATGAAAAAAAAAAAAAAACTCAAGCAACCAATCAAATCCATTGCTGGTGATTCATCCAACAGTCTGTAAGCTTACTTTTTCTTTCGGTTTTACTACAAGAAATGGAGAACTATAACTCATCGAGACATTGGTACAAATTTCCACAAATTAGAATGCTTTATGGAGGAAACTTCATAAATTGGCAGCAAAATAAGCATATTTTCCTCACCACTTTGCATATTGCCTAGTCCTTACAACTCAAAACCACAAGAGAAGAAGGAAGAAACAAGTGATGATATTTGTCAAACGAACAAAGGGAGAATGATAATTATACTTTTAGAGGATGCATCTTGAATGCTATGTCACATTCTCTCTTTGATACTATATAGATCAATTACTATAGCAAAAGAGCTATAAGACAAACTGGATGCAACATACAAGAAAAAAGATGCAACTAGCAAAAAGTTTCTACTGACAAGGTTGAAAATATATATAAAATGAATAATACCAAAACTATCATGGAATAATTTGCTAAAGTTGAAATCATCTTTAACAAATTCAAGCAATATAAGATGAAAATGAATGAGTTTTTCATTATATCATCTATTATTGACAAACTCCCATTAAAATGGAAAGACCTTAAGAGAACCTCGAAACATAAAAGGAAAGATATCTCTCTTAAAGAACTCATAAGTCATCTTCATATTGAAGAGCAATACTACAAGAAAAATGAGAAAGAAAACAAGACTCATGTCTCCAAAGTCCATATGGTAAAGGATATTAAGCCAAACAAATCTACAAAGAAGAATAAACTTTTTACCAATGGTTAGAAATTTCAAAACAAAAAGGGTGCATGTTTCCATTGTGGAAAGTAAGAACATTTCAAAAGAGATTGTTATTTCTTAACAAAGAAAGCACATTTGGCAAGAGGCCTTGGTTAGTGGTTGGGCATTGGGCACTAGTTTAGTCTTATGGTCTACCTCTCTTTTGGGTGGAAGTTCCACAAGCATTACATCCTTAAGGGACTTTAGCACTTTTAACACCATCAAAAGGGTGTCATTCATAGGTTCTAAAGACTTAATCAACTTTAGGGCTATTAGAAAGGTGTTTTTATCCATACGTACCCCTTTGTTTTGCTATATGGTAGACAATACCTTAGCCCTTAACCTTAACTTTTATTTCACCAGTACAATATTTGCCATCGAGGATTCAAAATGCAAACATAATTAGCAAACAGTAAAAGGAAAGCATTTTTTTTATCAAGGAATTTTAAACCAATCACACTCATAGTCATCAAAAGGGATCACCTCAATTGATTCCTTGCCTTTCCAATCTCCAAGTTGCTATTCTACTCCTCATTCTGTACCCATAGATAGGATTGCTATGGAGTTTACTATCATGATCCACCTGGCCGTTTTTTCCACCTTCAAGGCGAGTTTCTTAGCTACATCTCTAAATATAGATAGGTCAAATGCTCTCGTATCTACAAGGACATTATCCATCCACCCGAGATTGTAATATCAACCTTTTTTTCTTCCAGCACTTCTTGAACTTAACTAAATTAAGCATGATAAAGCCAAGCTTTAAGGTCTCTCATTCCGGTTCGTCATCAGCATCCTTGGTTATGGAAAATATCTTAGTTTGCTTGTGGTAGTCTATTACATTGCGAAAACTTATAATTCTTAGTTTTTTTTTTTTGTCCCACTATCATATGGACTTCTACTTCCCAATAAGTGGCTTCCCATAACCACCTTGGAACTATCGATCCTTATCTCCCTTACTTTTTCCCTTACCCTTAGACTTGAAAAACTCGAAATTGTCCAAGTTCTTATAAAGAAGGAGAATGGCTAAAGAATTTACTATTAAAAATTCCTTTATAGCTAAAACCAATGTTACTAATTTCTATCCATTGTTATAATCAAGCTACACTTGCAAAAGCATATATTCAAGTGTATAATATGAGTCAAGACACATAGGTCTAAGATATAGCTATGTTAGACAACTCATAAAAGATGGGTGATCACTAATGATTTTGTTAAGTCAAGTGGAAATTTGGCTAATGCATTGACAAAAGTTCTCACAAGAGGTATGGTATCTAAAACTTCCATAAAAATGAGACTTAAGTCCATAAATTTACAAATGATGGAACTTCAACTCCATGCTTAATTGCACATGAATATTGAGTTTATTGAGTAAAGCACATTATTTGTATATGGTAGCAAGTACTTTAAATTATAAACTATCTTAAGGTAGATAAGTACTTAAACCATATGTGAAAAGGTTTAATGAATCCATAAAATAGCAATTTAATATTGGAATGCTTATATGGTTGTATTCTTGATGGAGTTCACCTATATGAGTAGAAGTGGTACTACTTCTATGAGCATGGGCTTGACTTTGAAAGCACTCATGAATGTACATGACACACTACCATTGTGATAGTATTAAAGCAAGGCTAAATGATGCTTTGCTAGGATTCAAAATTTTATGTATGGTATTAATGCATGACTAGTCATTTAGATTGGTTGGTTCAAAGATCTAAGATCTACCATTCAATTTGTTAACTCAATAACACTTTATCACTAAAGTAAAGATTTTAAAATCATGCTCTATGATATCTTTATTTATGTATAAGATTTCTAGAAGTGCTAAAATTTTACCCGATTTTGAAAATTATAGGGGAATGTTAAAAATGATTTTTAAAATAATGAGAAACCAAGTAAAACAAAGTGTGAATTAGGCTATGGTTAGGGTTAGTCAAATAATATAATAAAGGTATCTGACTTATAAAACTTCCAAGAAACAAGAAATAGCTTGTGTTATAAAATTACTCTTAGGCTATAACATGCCCAGCAGAAGGCTTTAAGATGCTTAGTCGGGAAAGCATTCTATCTTAGAAATGAAAATGGGCAATTGGATGCTCATCAAAGGGCAGTCGATTGCCTTGCTTGTCAAACATGTTCTGTAACAAAAATACACTAAGGTAGTTAGATGCCCGATTATCATAGTCGATAGCCCTTGTTCAACTGTTACAATTTTCTAAAATGTGGAAAATGGTTTCTCTTTGAATAATTTGAAATATTTAAGAAGTGATCTTTCACTTATGAAAGATGAATAATTACATTTGTAATTATTCTAAAATGTGTGTTTTTAACCAAAAGATGTAATGATTGTTTCAAATAATACAATCAAAAAGTCACAACCATAAGATCCATTCTATAAATAGAGATTGATATAAGTTCACTTTAATGTCCAAATCGTTTCTAAATCACTCTCTTTTTTCTCCTATTACTTTCTCAATTAAAGGCAAGTTGCTTTAGCATTGATTGCTATAGAAAACCTTGCAAAAACAAGGTATTTTAGTTTCTACTAAATTGTGTTTAACGGTTTGTTATACTAGTACAAAGTATAAACAAATAAGGCTGCATTGTATCTAAGAGGAGTTTCAGTTCACCCTTTTGCACACTATAACTAGTTAAGCTGAAATAATCCTTAAGGAAAGTAGCATTTATAGGACATCTTGAAGCCATTTCATTCGTGATTGAAAGTCTATCATTGCATAACTCTAACTTCATAAGAAAGCCACAAGAAGTTCCCAAGTCAATCAAGTATCTACAAGTTATATCTTATAGCTTTTTTATGCATAATCCTTTTAACACAATCTTGGTCTGCCAATGTTGAATTTGAGGATTAAGTTAGATTTTTTTTTGTTTTTGGTTTGATTTTGAAAGAAATTGGTTTGTTAGGAGAATTATGGAGATTTCAAAGTTTCAAAAGAAATTTAGGGAATGTTCTAAGTATTTTCAAAATTTCAAGGGATCAGGTTGATTTTTTTTATAAAGATTGATGTTTTGGGTGAATTTCCCAATGGAATATTAAAATTTTTAGAGTCGATTTTATGGCTAGCATTCAAAGGAATCTAAAGATAAGGAAGAGAGAATTGGGTTTAGAGAAAGTAGGGAAGAGCAAATTGAGAGAAGCTTGAAATTTTGACTTAAATACCTAGAGGTAACAACCTCATTTTTCCCTAGCGAAAAAAAGGATTCGTGCCTCAACCCACTTAAAGTCCTTTGAACCTGACCCATTTGATTGTTTTTTTATTTTTTTTAATTAATTTGATTATTTATTTTATTTTTTAACTTTTATTTATTTATTTAACAATTTAATTTTTTATTGTTTTAATATTCAAGTCGTTTGAATTTTTTTAATTTGTAAATGTACAAAATAAATTTGTAAAAATAATTAGGAGATTGTTTTATGATGTAATTTGAAATAATAATTTTGGAAATAAAGAAACATTCAACCAATGATCAAATTCTAAGAGAGTTAAGGGTATGTAATTTTTCTGAGAAATTTCTAGGTAAGGGAACCTTTTTAAATTCAATCAAAGCATTGGGGGATTTAAAAAATAATTTTAATACAAGAATTTTTAACTATTTCTAAATTAAAATTAAAAATTAATGAAAAATAAAATTGTAATTATTTAAGATTACATGTGAATTTTGTTGTCTATTTATTCACTCATGTATTAATTTCTAAATAAAGATAATAACTAATTAATTCTCTTTCATAATATATTCAATATATCCAATGATAGAACTTTTTCAAAAAATATGAATGTGTTACTTGAATACTTTTAAATTGAGGAAAATTTTTTAAAGGCTCGAACATAGTGTTGGACAAAACCTAGAGGATAGTTTCAATATCTAAATAATAAAATATTAAGAAAAATAATAAAATTATAAAAATAAGTTAGAAGTAAGGACCACTTTAATTAAGCCTAAAAAAAATATATAAAATTAACTGGTACAAATTTATGGGTGTTGTAAGGATACTATAACTTTTTTCATATGTAACTAAACTCCTAAACCTAGTTCTAACACATAGACTAGAACTTATTCTTTTAGAGACCTTTAGTCAGCTTAAGAAATCTTTCTAATGATAGATTCACTTAAATAGCCAATCATACTTAGTTAAAAAAAATATTGGTAGTGACTCCCAATTTTTGCGTCTAGTAGTTGAGTTTTTAGATTTGCACATTATAATAGATTGATGACTCCACTAAAGACTAAAAAGTCAAACCATTTATTAGTCTTATATTATCTTAAGCCTTAGTTAATGGTTTTAATGTGATTATTTATTTATTTTTCCTTTTTTCTTCATGTATATTAATTCATTTGTTTGTTCTTTTATATTTTTATTTAGTGTTTAGTTAGGTATGAAAGATTGGAATTTGTGTAAGAAATATCTACGACAGCATTTGGTTCATGGAATCTTAGATTTTAGAAAGAAAAGTGATTTAGGAAAAAAGTGATATTGAGGCGAATTTATTACTCCTAGGTTTTGTTGACTTAGAAAATATAAGATTTCTGTGTTTGGTTCACGAGAATGTAAGATTACCTAATAAAGTCTTTTATTATATTATCTTTGATAACATATGAATAACACGTGACATGTGAGTAACGCATTGTTTTTGTTGAACTGAATAATTCTAAAAATAATTTTTTATACGTTCAACAAATATACAAGTTTTATGTTTAATAATATTAAGTAAATGTATTTTAGATTTTATATGTAATAATGTTAACTAAAGATATTTTACATTTTATTTTTTCACATTTTCAACAAAAATTGCATTTTTTATCTTTAAAAAGTTATCTTTTTAATAAAAATTATATTTTTATCTTAGAAATATCATTTTTTATTGAATTTTGAAAAATATATTTTTCATGTTTTCAACAAAAACTGTGTTTTTATCTTAGAAACGTCATCTTTATTGAATTCTAAAAAATATATTTTACATGTTTTTAATAAAGATTGTATTTTTATCTTATAAACATTATCTTTTTTACCTGCGTTTGTATCTTAGAAATGTCGTCTTTTGAACAAAGACTATGATTTTATCTTAAAAACGTTGTCTTTTCAACAAAGACTATACTTTTTATCTTAGAAATGTCATATTTTCAATAAAGATTACGTTTTTCATCTTTAAAAAGTTATCTTTGTTAAATTTTGAAAATAATTATTTTAAAATTTCTAAAAAATACCATGTTTTTTATTTTAAAAACATCATCTTTGTTAAATTATGAAAAATAATTTTTTCATCTTTTCAACAAAAATCTTGTTTTTAATCATAACTTTTGTAAGGATTTCAATAGCACAATGTCAAAAACATGATCATTGTTTAAAATATATAAAGAAAAAAATATTTTCATACTATTTTTTAAAAAATTACTATGTTTCTAAAGTAAATAATGTTGTTTATATAATCTAAAAATGCAATTAAGTGAGGGTAAATAGGGAAATTTTTCACTTTCCCTTCGAAATCTTTAAAAAACTCCAAAGAGATGATATTTTTTTATTCCTCCTACTTTTCCACTTCTTCACATTGTTAGGAATCTTAAAAAACTCAGTAATCACATTCTCATAAACCAAACCAAGGAATTAAAGTTCAAAAAGTAAAAATTCGAGAAAGAAAATTACTTTTCTTCGAACCAAACAATTTCTAAAAGATTTTTTATCTTCCTTTGCACACACTAAACATTCATATTCATACCTGAGCTCTATACTCAAGCTTTGTCTACTAGATAATGGTGTAATAACCTACACTCTCATGAGGTGTTGATCTCAACATGAGCTTGTGAAACACTCCCACTTAAATTGAATCATTTCTATTTAAAGCTTGCCATCAGTGAGATTTAAGATGCCTTACTAATCTTTCATAGATGTCAATCAGGAACAACTTAGGGACCTTTTAACTTATGAAATATCCAAATCCTGCATATAATGAACACTAAGAAGCCAACCTTAAGTTAGGCCATATCCATCCATTGTTGGAACACAACCTAAGTTAGGACACATGAAAGGACTTTTGTAGTTTCATTTATATGAATTCTATGATAAATTTGAAATTTTTTGTGGTTATTGAATCCCTCATGCATCATTAAGTTATTATATGTCAAATATTAACACATGCATTCCTTCAATCATGCATTGTTAAATTGTTATATAGCAAGTTTTAAAGCAACACATGCATTCCTTCAATCATGCATTATTAAATTGTTATATAGCAAGTTTTAAAGCATGCATTCCTTCATTCATGCATCATTAAATTATTATGTGGTAAATATTGATGAATTGTCATAACATATAAGTCCGTAAACCTATAGATAGACTTGACTTTGGGAGTCACCACTAATTTTTTGTGTTAAGGTGCAATTGGCCACCTAATTGAATTTGTCCCTTTTTAAAGAGAAATCCTAAGCTTAACTTAGGTGTCTTTAAAAGGTAGATTTATATCTATGAAACCAAGACTAGATCAAGGAGTACAATTACGTATGAGAAAGGTTATAGCACCCTTACAACGTCAATCAAATGATGGTATCAATTTGATTTCATATTATCCAATCCTCAAAATGTGTTTATAATTTACCTAGTAAATTTAATATTAAAAATTAGTCTTAAAACTGCTCCAATCGTTTAACAACAATTTAAGATAATTTTCTCACTTCATAAGTATTCATAGAGACTCGTGTCTCACTCTAAAGAGGTTTCGTCGTCGGATTCATTAACATATTTTCTAAGAAATCATTTTTTGAAATCAAATAATAAAATCCTTCAATATTTGGTAAGATTTGATATCAATGCATATCCCCCAATTGTTTAATGGCATTTTGGTCGAAAATCTTTTTATGAAAATTTTCTTTTTAAAAAAAAGTCATTAAATCTTTAAATAGTTTGGTAAAATTTAACAAAAATTTAAATCCTCCAATCGTTTGATAGGATTATAAAAATAATTTATTTTTTCTTAAAATTCATTATAAAATTCTCCAATCATTTGGTAGAATTCCTAATTTACAAAAAAAAAATAGAATCCACCAATCATTTGGAAAGATTAAAAAAATTTTATTTATTCAAAAATTTTATTATGAAATTCTCCAATTGTTTTGTAGAATTCATAATTCTAAAATTTTTAAACCCATGAAGATCCTCCAATAGTTTGATAGGATTCATGAATATATTATTTTTTGTTTTTGAAAACATTTTTTAGAAATATCAATAAATAAAATTTATACAAATAAAACAAACAAATAATAAAAAAAGAATAAAAAAGTATAAGTTAAAAAAATTGAAATATAAATAAATCAAATCAAATTTTAAAAAAAAATTACCATAGAAAGAAGCTCAACTCAGCTCAGAAAAAGCAGCTACAGGCACAAAGACAAGCTAGCATGGCTCCAGCTCCAAGCTTGGCTCGACAGCTCAATCAACTTAAAGGAAACCAGCTTTAGGCATGCAAGTTGGGCACGGCACAAGTCAAACTATCCAATTGAAAACACGTGGATCTTATTTTCTTTAAAAGCAAAATGGCGTCATTTCACATCTGTATAAAAGGCCAAATATTTCTTTTCTTTGTGATTTCTTTTCTCTCTCTTTTCTTTCTCTTTTTTTTGTCTTTCTCTAAAATGAAGAACATTGGTTGAATAATCACCAAAAACTGGAAAAATCCTATTGAAAACTGGAAAACTCTTGTGGGAAAAGATGAATTTCACAAGAAATTTGGCTGGACTATGGAAATTTTTCAAAAAAAAAAAACTTGTAAATCCCCATGCAAACCCTCTATCTTTTAAAACCATGTAGCAACACCAAATCAAACCTTCCCAATTCAAAGAAAAAATCTTCTACCAAAAACTTTTCCTAAGAATTTGTATTTTTGCTCATGAGCTCTTTTTTGTTTTTCTTTTACTATGGTTGCTGCTAATTTTTTTTGTTCCTTTTTCTGTTGAATTTGGGTTCATATTTATAGGGTTTAAATTATGAGATCCCTAAACTAAAAAGCTTTTCAATTTCTTTTTAGTTCAAACTTTAGACTTTGATTTCAACCCAAACTTTATAATCCAAAAATGTCATTCCTAGACAAATCCAACCACCTCCAAACTTTCTTGATTTTTTTCTTTTTTTCATTTTTCTTTAAATTTAACAAAAAAAAAAACAACTAATAAAATTATCCTCAAACAAAATGGGGCGTCTACATGAATGCATTCACTCATTCATGCATCATTAAAATGTTATGTGGGAAACATTAATACATACATTCATTTATTCATTCATGCATCATTGAATTGTTATGTTTCAAACACCCAATACATGCATTTATTTATTTATTCATGCATATAGAAAATTTTCTCCAATAAGTTGAGATGATTTTGTGAAATTTTTGCATAAACACATAATAACATATCATCCTAAACTGTGGTAACAAAGGTTCAAGAATAGCTTGATCATCAAAGAATTCTAAGTGAACGCACTAAAATATATAGAGATTTATAAGTTCTTTTTAGTAGAAAATTTTTAAATTTGCATAAATTTGGTACCTTTTACATTTGTTTTGTCATCTTTAGGTTTTTCTACTTGGAACATGATCTACATGCAAAAGTCCATACAAGATGATATTCAATTATGCAAGAACCCATTCAGTCAAATCCATTTGGTATATGGTTTCCTAAATTCTACTTGAAGTAGGAATCCTAATGGCACTTAACTCTTACATATTTTCGATTTTCCCACATTCAAAAGGACTTCTACAAGCATTTAATATTTAAAGACTTTCATTCAATGAAAGACTTGTAGATGCATTTGGCCAAGAGAGTTTTAATTGAACAATGACTCTTTTGATCACCATTAAAAGAGTTGTATTTAAAGAAAAACTCTATGATCTTTATTCTTAAGATAAAGCAATTACATGGTCATGATAAACCATGTTTAGATGAAACGTTTTGAAAGATTGCAAGATCAAAAACATGCAAGTGTGATGAACATCCAACATTGAATCCAAAAGGCATATTTGGCCAAGGCATTCCAAGAACCAAGAAACCATGTTCAACCAACCTCTTATGAATCAACGTAACTTTTATCTTTTAGAGTTTAGATAAAATGCAACTTTTATTCTTTACAAAGCTTTTTTGTTCTAAATTCTTTCTTTATTTCAATACAAGCATTTTTTATTTTAGAGCTCTTTTGTTTTTAATTAGCAAGTTATCTAAAGCTTTATTTTTTATTTTTAAATTCTTTTATTCTTTACAAGTTTCATCCATAGCTCTTTCTTTCAATACTAGATTTCAATTTTAAAGCAATCTTCATTCAATTGTTTCTTTTATGCAATCCTACTTTAAGAAATCACAAACCTTCTTTATTTCAAGTTTTAATTTTTTATTCTTTAGATCTAGTTCTATTCGACCTTAATCCAAGATTCCTAGTGACAGTTGGATATTGAGATTTTGGCCTATATAATTATTTTTTACATGTTCTTGATTTATCATTCTTGCAATCAACTCAATCTTTTAGTAGTTTAGATATAAGGTTTATGGTTGTCACCTTTGGTACTTGAACCCACCCAATAATTCAATTCTATAATCCTTGAGGGAATGATACTCTACCTTCATCACTTTATTACTTGATTACAATATGTGCACTTGCAAGCATTATAAAAAGTAGCAATCAAGTTTTTGGAGCCATTTTTGGAAATTCTAGTGGTGTACGATTCAAATCAATAAGGATTTTAATCTAAACATTTACTTTTATTTGTTTTAAAATTTTTTGATCTTTTCCTTGTTTGTATGCATAAATCTAGAAGTGTCGACCTAGCATCACTTAACAACAAAATTGAAAAAACTTTTAGACGTTTGAGAAGAGAGCAAACAATACCACTTACACCAATTCAAATGGCAAATACAAACAATAAAGGTCATAGAACATTAACAGATTATATTCTCCCTAATGCTAATGATTTCAATCATCTATAAAAAGGCCAACCATACAAGCAAACAACTTTTAAATAAAGCCTTTTATTATTCAAATAGTCCAAACTTCTATATAGTTTGGAAGGTTACCAAGTGACGATTCAAATCTCCACTTATATAATTGTTTTGAGTTATGTGATACCTTTAAATATAATGGTGTTTTAAATGATGCTATTAGACTAAGATTTTTTCTTTTTTCTCTTAAGGAAAAGGCAAATAGTTGGTTATCTTCTTTACCATTTGGATCAATCACAACTTGGGGTGATTCGGTGCAAATTTTCCTTACTTATTTCTTTCCACCTACCAAGATAGCCGAGCTAAGGAAAAAAAACTACTTTTATGAAAATTGATGGTGAGAATCTTTATGATGTGTGGGAGAGATTCAAAGAACTATTGAAAAAGTGTCCACATCATGTGTCTGCCAATGACTGCAAATTCAAATCTTTTACAATGGTCTTACACCATCCATGAGGATTAAATTAGATTCGACTATTGGAGGAGCCATTATGAGCAAGACTGCTGAGAAAGCACATGAACTAATCGAAGAGATGGTAGCTAACAATTACCAATAGGATATGGAATGTAAGGTACACAAGAAAACTATTGGTGTGTATGAACTTGATGAACAACTAGCTAATTTAACCAAAAAGATTGAAGCCCACGGAATCCCATCCTAAACCACCCCTATTCATGCTATACAAAACCTTTTTATCTCTTATGAAATTTGTGATGGTCCACATAATACTAAAAAATGTCAATTTAGGATAGAAATGATCTAGTATGCTTAATAGTCCAAACTTGCTTACAACCTCTATAGCAATTCTTATAGCCCAGGCTAGCAAAACCACATTAACTTTTCTTATAACTAACCTAACCATCAAGCCACCAACCAAAACACAAACTTTTGCCTACAACCATATAACCTACCTCAAAAAAGAAAACCTAATTTTGAAGAAATGTTGACCTAATTGATGTAAGCCAATAATGCAACCATTCAAAGCCAAGCTACATTAATTAAAAACCTTAAAAATCAAATAAGCCAACTAGCTCGAGCCATAACCAACGGACCCTTAAGAATCTTACCTTGTAATATCGAGTCAAACCCTAAGAAGCAAGGTAAAGAAGCATGTAATATCATGTATTCCTATAGTGAGAATGACATCTATTGTTCTAGTGATGATGATGATGATGATATTATGGATGAGCCAACGATGGTAAACTTGCCAAGTTTTGTAAAGCAACTTGAGATAGATTTTATTAAGAATGGTAATGTGATGGAGGATGAGGAGTTATTGAGGTATGGTAAGGGAATCTTGGATGGTTTTGATTAAATGGCTTTAAAAGCTCTTAAAAGCATTGAGGCAAATGCGGAGATGGGCGAAAACTTTGAGATTAAGGAAGATCTTAAAAAGTATATTCAAGTGAAGGATCTTGACAAGTACATTAAAAATTCGTTGAGAAAGGTGAGATGTTAATACAAGTTGAAAAAGCACTCCTTAAAAGCATACAACCTGAGATGAAGGTGAAGGTGCAAGAAGAAGAAACTTAAGAATTGAAAATGATGAGAATGACTCCAAGGATGTCTACCCAAAGACATACCTTTGACTTAAAAAATTGAACGAAGCAACATTTGTTGATGACTACAGTTTTGCACTTCGGTAGCTTCTTCCAAAGAAGCAAAAAAATCTAGGAAGTTTCACTATCTCTTGTAAAATTGATCATTTAAAATTTAAAAAAACTCTTTGTGATCTTAGATCTAGTATTAATCTTATGCTTATTAATGTTTTTATGCAGTTAGGATATGGCATAGTGAAACCTCCAACATTCATTATTAAATTTGCTAACAAATCTACTAAGAAACTATGAGGAATGTTAGAGAATATTCTGGTAATGTTAGTAAGTATAATTTCTTATAGACTATGTTGTTTTAGAGATAGAGGATAATGAAACCCCCTTGCTTTAGTTAGACTTTTCCTTTTGACATTGAAGGCCTTAATTGATGTGTATAACTATGATCTTACTTTGAGATTAAGAACAAAAGAATACAATTTATAACTAAAAGTTATGGTGTTCTTAGAAATGATGAGGGTGTGCAAGCAATAACTAGAGTTAAGGAAAATGAAAAACCTAATGTTAGGGAGTCAAACTAAATATTTCACTCCATTTCAACCAGCCCATAATGCACCCATCCTTGCAAGCCCAAAACTGAAACCACCAACCCAGTGCCAAATGTTCCCACCATTGATCCAAGTCCCACATATGTTATACCTACAAGGAAAGTTAGTATACCTCTTAAATCTAGTTCAATCTATGTGATACCTTGAAAGAGAATACAATAAGGTAAACTCCTTCCTGAAAGGATGAGGTAAATTTTAGATTTTATGAATGGTCAAGCTTGATCAAAACTACCACTACTTAGGAGGCAACCAAAGTTTTACATAGATTGTTTATTTACATACATTTGTTTCTTTTGTTTTTGTTTAATTTGTTAGGACATGTATGCTTTTATTCTTTTTGTTGTTTTGAGTTTTTTTTTTTCTTTTGGGAATGAAAGTATGCAAAATGATGCCTGGGAATTTTAAGATTTGACCTTAAAGCAAAGTTTGAAAGAGTATTTCTTTTCCCTAGTTTTTTAAATGCTTTGTTTAAAGTAATGCTTTATGTCAATGGGGGAAAAGAATGATTTTAAACTAAACTTGTTTTGTTTTTACTAGAATTACTTTGTTTTCAAATTAAATTGGCATGCTACAATCTTTATTATGCAAGCTTAGTTAATTTTTCATAAATTGTTCAAGATTAACTTAAGTATGATAAAAAGAGAAGTATAAATGTAGTGAAGCATGAAATGAGTTCTTAAGTAAGAATTTTTATTGAGAATGATTTTTATGTTTTACGTTCTTAGTCTTAATCTATAATATGCATTGATTTTTGTGAACAAATATGTAATGTATTAAGTTACATGGAGATTTAAAGAATGAGTATACCTTCAAAATTTACCTACTCAACCCTCAAGGCAAAATTCTAGACAGTATTTAATTCAAAAAGTAATCTAGGCATTCTTTGGATAGTTTGAGTTTTTCAAGGCCACCTTTAATAATGTATCCCTAGTACCTTATATTTTAAGCTTTTGATATATATAATTTTTTTTGTTTATTTTAGCCATATGAATAAGCGAAAGCCTTTTCTTTGAATTTATCTTTTTTTTATTATTATTACCTAACCTAATGTTGCTTATATATATGTTTGCACAAATGAAGAGAACAACTTGTATATGGGAGAAAGGGAGGCGCAAGGAAATCAAAAACATAAAGAGAAAATAAAAACCGAAAATGGCTAAATGAAAAAAAAATGTTGAAATAAAAATGCCTCAAAATGAAAAGTCTTAAAAGTTCTCAAATTTTCAATCTTTAGTCCAAGAAATCAACAAAGTCAACAAAAAGGGGTTTATAAGCCTAAATTTTCCTTTTCCTACTTTGACCTAAGCCTTACATTACAAATCTAAAAAACCTTTTGATCTTGAGTCAAGTATATAAGTCAACATTAGTGGAGAGCAAATAGGAAAGTAAACATATGAAGTATATTCTATCTTTCAAGTATGTGATGGCATATGTTACATTCTTTTTACTTAAATTATATATTGGATTAGAGATGGATTAACTTCACATGCATAGAAAATGTATGATATTAAAAGCTTACTTTTTGAATAAGTTTCTTATTATCTATGTTTGTAAATACTTTTATATTATGCCATAGTACATGATTGAGAATTTATGTAACTTTGACTTTGTGAGCATGGATATTGATTATTAGTAATGCTGATTTGAGAGTTTTGCTTAAGAACAAGAAAAGATTTAAATGTAGGGATATGATAGCACTAAAATATGTAGAGATTTACAAGTTCTTTTTAATAATAAATTTTTGAAATTTGCTTGAATTTGGTACTTTTTATGATCATTTTCTTGATCTTTAAGTTTTTCTACTTGGAACACGATATACATGCAAAAGTCCATGCAAGATGATATTTCAGCCATGCAAGAACCCATTTAGCCAAATTCATTTGGTATATTGTTTCCTAAATTCTACTTAAAGTAGGAATCCTAATGGCACTTAACTCCAACATATGTTCTGTTTTCCCACATCCAAGAGGACTTCTATATACATGTGATATTTGAAGACTTTCATTCAAGAAAAGACTCCTAGATGCATTTCGCTAAGAGAGTTTTAATTGCACAATGACTCTTCTAATCACTATTAAAAAAGTTGTACTTAAATAAAGTTTCTTTATCTTTATTCTTAAGAATTTAAATATTAAGCAATTACATGGTCTTGATAAACCATGTTTAGCAAAACTCTTTGAGAGATTGCAAGATCAAGAGCATGCAAGTGTGATGAACGTCCAACATTGAATCCAAGAGGCATATTCAACCAAGGCATACCAAAAAGCAAGAAACTATGTTCAACCAACCTATTTTGGTTCAAGATAACTTTTATCTTTTAAATGCAACTTGTATTCTTTATCCTTACCTATAGCCAAACCTTCTACTATAAATCGGGAAGCTCTTTTTGTATTTCACATCCCACTCCACACCATTCTCCTTTCTCTTTTTTTTAATTACTAGTTTTCTTTTGTATTATTTTAAAATGACAGATTAGCCATTACAAAAGCTTTTATTTTCTAAATTCTTTCTTTATTTCAACACAAGCATTCTTTATTTTAAAGCTTTATTGTTTTTAGTTTACAAGTTCTCTAAAACTTTACCTTCGATTTTCAAGTTCTTTTATTCTTTACAAGTTTCGGCCATAGTTTTTTCTTTCAATACTAGATTTTGATTTTGAAGCAATCTTTGTTCAATTGTTTCTTTTATGCAATCCTACTTTTGGCAATCACATATCTTTCTTATTCAAGTTTTAATATTTGATTCCTTAGATCTAGTTCTATTTGGCCTTAATCCAAGATTCTTAGTAACAATTGGATATTGAGATCTTGGCCTATATAATTGTTCTTTATATGTTCTTGACTTATCATTCTTGTAATCAACTTAATCCTTTAGTACTTTAGATATAAGGTTTGTGGTTTGTCACTTTTGGTACTCGATCCACCCGACAATTCAATTCTATAATTTTTTAAGGAACGATACTCTACTTTCATCACTTTATTACTTGATTATGATTTGTGCATTTGTAGGCATTATAAAAAGTGATAATCACTATGTAACCTACTCACCACCAATATTATACTTGTGCTATGGCAAAGATTATAGAATAGGAACAAGCTAGCAAAATGGAAAAGGTTAAGAAGCCCCAAAAGAAAATCAAATGAGAGTTAGCAAATATGATGAAATGTTGAAGCATATAAATAAAGAAAAAGGAGTAGAAGAAATCCTAGTTTGCAAGACCGTCCATCACAAGATGTTGTGGACCCTTTATATCTTCTCAAGTTTGGCCCATATCAAACCCAAACATTTCAAAAGGCATAATCACAAAAAATGCCTTTTCTTGAGCATATGCATATGTATATCCCAAAATGACATCTACAACTACCCAAGATCAATTCCAAACTTATACTAATCCTACTTATGGAGAAAAATCATCAAATTCAATTCAAGTTCCTAACTTGTATGATTCTAAGGAATAAGAAAAAATTAAAAATGAGCAATGCTAAAGCAACAAATGACTCGCTACTTAAAAAATGAATTTCATAGAAAAAAAACTTTGTGTTATTGAAGAAAAGACTTCTATGTGTCTATAGATGCATCTGACCTATGTTTCGTACCTAATATGGTGATTCTACCCAAATTCAAGTTCCAAGAATTTGAAAAATATGATACGACAAAATGCCAAATGACTTATTTCACAATGTAATGTCATAAAATGACTACTCACACTCACGATGAAAAGCTTTTGATCCATGTGTTTCAAGACAACCTTACAAGTTCTATTGCTAGATGGTATGTCTAGTTGGATAAAACTCACATTCTTTCATGGAAGGAATTGGTAAGGGCATTCTTTACTAAGTACAAAATATTATAGATCCAGCTATAAATGATTTTTTTTGCAAAAAAAAAAACTACTAAGATCTTTAAGGAATATGCAACATCTTATTGAGAAAGAAACCAATATTTTGTTTGTCAGAACTTTGAAGGCTCCATATATAAGAAGATGATTGGAAATACAACTAAGAATTTTACCAATATGGTAATTTTTTTGGAGATAATAAAAAATGCAATCAAGAATGGCAAACTTGAAATAGTTGATGCTTCTAATATAATTAAAAAATGTTGCACCAAAAAAGAAAGAAAAAGATGCCCAAGTTGTTATTTATGAGGGGCAACAAGTTAGAGGTTTTATCACATATCATCCTTATATTTACCTTATTTACCCCTTTACTATCCGGTTTGGAACAACACCTCCCAAAGTCATTATGTTTATTAGCCAATTGCATAACTAAGTTTAGAAACAAACTTTCAAATGCCTACCCCTAATCTTGCACCTATAAATCAACCTATCGTTCAACCCAAGAACTTAGTGAGTAACAAAAAATAAAAAACCCCCATTAACCCAATTCCTATGACATACACTAAATTACTCCATCAACTCATTAAAAACCACCTAGTTGTACCAATCTATTTGAAACCTTTAAAATCTTCTTATCCTAAATGGCATGATGTCAGTGCTACTTGTGATTTTCATCTTGGGATTACAAGCCATTCTATAGAAATTGCACAGTATTAAACTATAAGGTACAAAGTTTAGTCAAGGCTAGCTTAATGAATTTTAAGGATAAATGAAGGTCAAGTGTTAGTGAAAATCCTTTGCGTAACCATACAGGGGCATACTTCTAAGAAGACTTTTTTGGAAAGTTAAAGTTTCTTGTCACTTTATAAGTTTTTAGGAAGTAATGCCATTGTTTAAATATTTTGAACATAAGGGAAGTCTTCTACATATTGTTCTTTTATTTGTCTTTCATTTCAATAAAATGGCTTATACATTTTCATTACATATTTTGTTTTTAATCCTTTCTTTTTCCTTTCATATTACAACCTTTCCCATATTCCAAATAATGAAATGTTTTGACAATCATGACAAATTTTGATTTTTTAAATTTGAAAATCTCATTTATAATGATGATCTTCATGATTTGAACCCTTAATCTATTGACATTTTTGTAGTCAAAAGAAGATAAATTTCTATAAAAAGAGTTAAAGGTGGTATGCAGTTTTCACCCTTTTAAAGATAAGAGAACAGTTATTATAAGCATGTGCTCTTTAAGCATGTGCTCTTTAAGGTGATTTATCCATAAGATTGCCTCTATTGAATAAATTTTATTCAACAAGAATATCTATATTTATGTGAGAAATGACCATCTTTCTTTCGCTTTCATACATGAATAAAATTATCCATTTGTCTCCCATTTTGAGGTTATTATGATTTTTTTGGAAAGAAACCCACCAAGGATCCCCTTTTACATATGGGGTATATTTTGAAAAAGTCTTGTTTGCAAAAAGAAAAAAACAAAGGTTACAAATGATTTCATGGGCAAAAAGGAAAGATCTTGATATGGATTTTCTACAAGCGCACAAGCCGTACCACGTAATAAAGTGATAAGTGAGTTATCATCCTATAAGGATTGAGTGAACCTGAGTGTAAGTACCAAAATTTAACACCTCAACTATATTTAGCTCAGTTGAAATAGAAGAATGATCTAAACACTAACCTAAACTAGCATTTGCATAGAATCGAAAGTAAATGAATGTAAAGTAATCTAAACTAATGCAAGAAATGAAACAAGCATATAGTGGACACTAAACCTAATATGAATATATTAATGATCCTTTTTCATAGAGGATCAATCCTCATGTAAAAAAATACAAATAGAGGATGACTTTTTGAAAGTTAGGGGGTCGATCTTTCTTCTCAAAATTACATATTTTGACATTCTAAACAAGAATAAAGGATTGTCTCAAACATATTTTTACCAATAATGTTCATTTAAGGGTATGAATTTTTTAGAAAAATTGAAGTCTAATGATATTTTATAATTTTTCAAGGAAATTAATCAAAATTAATTTTAAGGGAAGAATTACTAAATGTTATAAGTTAGAAAATGATCAAATTTAACTAAATGTTTTGTTATATCAAAACTTAGTTCAATTCAAAGTTAACAAAAGTGTTAGTATGAATAAAGCAAGAAATAGTAGTCTCAACATTAAATAGAAGTCTCAACATTAAATAGAACTACTTTGAATAGATTAGGGTATAACACAAGTGAAAGTTATGTATGAGATTTTTGTGATAATGGTGTAACTAAAAAATTCTATCAATAACGAAGTAAAGAGCATGAGAACATAACTTGTGTAATTGTAGTATATTATAAATCAAATTATTTTTTCATCTTTGTTAATTTGCACTAGATTTGCCCTAAAATTGAAGATTGTTAATCTCTTTGAAAGTTTGTTCTTTGTTGAAAAGTTGAAGTGGTTTGCATAATATGCAGTTAGCTTTTTTTACAATTTTTAGCTTAAGTTATTTTTTGGTAACTACTATAAATATCTTAAGAAATACCACCTTGATGGTAAGAAACTTTGTAAACATTAACTGATCTTTTCATTACTTGATAATAATATCAAAAATCATACACTATGCAAAATGTTCATCATAATTGTCTTTTGACTTTTGCATACTATATTCTTATTGGTAGTGTAATGTTTATTCAAGTAAGGCTTTCATTAGTGATAATTGTTATAACTATTCAAACTTTTTTTCTATGCTTATTTATAACTATTCACAAAAATTGCTTCTTATGTTATAAATATGATAAATAATCTAATTATTAATTGAAACAGATTAATTGATTAACCCTATTCGTAATAACAGAAACAACGAATGAGAAAAAAAAATTTTTGTTTGTATTAATCAATTAAAAGAAATAAAGGGATAAGTGTCAAATTTACCATTCTAGTATGGATTGGGGCTCCATATATATTTACCCTTTTATTTTTCTTATACAATTTTATCATCTTACTATATTTTTTATGCAATTCTAGTCACTATAGATCAAAATGGAATTTTTCATCAAAATTAAATAATATTCATCAAAATTTTCACTTTTATATGAAAACAAAAAATATTTTATTTTAAAATCTAAATAAATATTACAAAATTAAAAACTTAATTTTTCTAAAAATACCAACAATATCATTTATTTTGTCCATTTAAAAAAAATCTTATTTCTCTAAAAAAATTTTAATGAAAATTTTATTTATGAGTGCTGTAAAAAGACAATAACATAAAATAAAAATTTATTTATTGGCCAAAAAATAAGAACTTACTTAAAATGTTGTAAGATATCATTAGTTGTGATTGTGGCTAAATATAAATATATATATTTTAAAACTATAGGTGCCATTTGGGTTTGGCCAATATTTGTTTGTTGCGTTGAATAAAATTAGTTCAATTTTATTTTGCAGCAAAAAAAGAGATATTCATTAATATCGGTAAGTAGGTATTGTTAGAGGCATATAATAATCAAAAGGGTATAGTGATCTTTTCTCCTTTCAAAGCCTTCAGTAGACAATCAGGGATATCTTGGTCATTTATGCCAACTTAACATGTCAAGCCAATCTGACATGGTCAGTGCTACCGTAGCTTAGTCCTATCCTAATTATCCCTTTTTTGTCCCTTTTAGCTTGCCTATAAATATGAAGACTCAAGCACCATGAAGTTAGGCTCATCCCATTCCTCTCTCTTTCTCCTTCTTACTTTCTTTCTTTTTTCTTGACCTGATCTTCACTAACTAACGCATTAGAGTGCAAACGCAGGGAACACCCCCTACCTTTGGCTCTAACCATTCTTCCCTTCTGCATTTACAAGAATACTCTCAGGTTGGAGCTCGACATCAACATTTGGCATGCTAAGTAAGGGACAAACATTTCATATTAGCCAAGCATAAAATAATGCCACCAAGAAAAAGAACCCAAAAAAAAAAAGAGGCAATTGCCCTAGCTATAATAAAAACTCACCTCAGCTAACATTTTGTCCACCCAACTCAACTATAGGTAGGACTAACTATGGAATAATTTTAGGCCCTAATAGAATAAATACAAGCTATCAAACAAATGCTGCAAACTACAACCCCACTCACAAGTCTCCAAAGTGCTAGATTTAGTCGTATCTGGTTGAGAGGCCATTGTCAGGCAACTAAGCTACAAAAAGTTGAAGACCTCATCGACCTCTAGTGAAGAAGAACACACCAACCCAACCTAACCCATCACCAACCTAGCTACAATTCCACACATGTTGCAACCCAAAAATCCAAACAAACAGACCATAAACTTTAACCGAACAGAGATTTGGAAACTAGGATACAAGCCATAAAGAAAAAGCTAAAAACAAAAGCAGTCGCATTTAAGGATGAGCTTAAGTTCCTAGAAACCTCACCCTTTACCGAAGAGATTGACAAAGCCATACCTTCTAAAGGATTTAAAACGCCCACCTTGGAGACATATGACAGTACTTCTGACCCTTTTGATCATTTGAAACTTTATAGAACTAACATGATGATACAGGACAGACGAGTCTCTAATGTGCAAAGGTCTAACCATTACATTGAAAGGCATAGCTAGATCTTGGTATAGTAGTCTGGAACCAAGGTCAATCACTACATTCAAGGAGCTCAGCCACTCATTCCTATCTAGATTTATGAATAGCTAAAGAGCTAAGAAAATGACCCTGAGCTTAATGTTAATTCATCAAAAATGGAATAAAACTCTGAAAAGCTACGTTATTTATTTTAACGTGGAAGCTCTACAGGTTAAAGACCTAGAACAGATGGCCACTGTTGCCACATTGACTAATGGACTCAACAATAAGGGTACCACTTGAAGTTGATATTGTCACTAAAACCACCCAAAACTCTAACTGATGTACTACAACAATAAAGAAGTACATCAATTCTAAAGCTACAATGAAATCAAACCGAGGTGTGAGAGACTTATCCCCTTTCCTCGATGGCTGAGGTGAGAAAGGCTTATCCCTCTTCCTTAGTCATAAAAAAACAAAGAATTCTATGATCTTCCCTTAAAAGGGAGACAACATAGAGTTAGAAGCCCTAGTGAAGAAAGAAGTTACATTGTATTAAATACCTCTCATAAAAGGATTCTGATGCAAATCAAAAGAAATCTCAACCTCAGATGACCTAAACCACTGAGATAGAGATAAGATAGATCTAAAAAAAAATACTTTTTATCGAAACATCGACCATAATACCGAAGATTATGTCAACCTGAAAAATGAGATTGAAACTCTAATAAGGTGAAGACAATTGAAAAGATTTGTGGGACAAAGAAGACAAGACCAATTTAGAAAGGACTATAGACATTACCACAGAGTGCCCACCCATGGTAGAGAAAGAAGAGCATATCAGGAAAATAAGGATGCTCGAGGAGAAAAATGAATCAATAAGAGGGTCGAGCAAATAATAACAGTCCAATCTTGAGGTGAATAACATGATCACAAGAGGTAGCTCCACCTCGATGAAAAGAAAGTTTAACTCGAGCATGATAATGGTAGTAGACACTTTGGCTAAAAAAAAAGATTGAAAAGATGAGTCGATCTCATTCAGCTAGAAAAATTTGAAAGGGATCCAACACCCATATGATGATGCCATAGTGATCACAGCTTCGGTGTATAACTATGTGATCAAAAGAATCCTATTTGACAATAAGAGTTTGACCGACATTATATACTATGGTTGTTTCAAGAAAATAGAGATTGGTAAAAATCAGTTGAAGTCGATCACCACCACATTAGTGGGGTTTGGAAATTAGTAGGTGCCCGTAAGAGGAACTATTAAGCTCTCGATCTCTTTAGGGATAGATCCAAAGATGATTACCTCGATCGTGGAATTCATGGTAGTGGATATCCCATCTGTCTAAAACATGATATTTGGTCGACCTACCCAGTCTATTATGTGGCTTATAGGCTCAACTTCCCATTTGAAAGTAAAATTCACAACACTTGTAGGGGTTGGAAAAGTTCAATGAGACCAATCCACGACATGGCAATGTTATATCACAATAATAAAAGGTAGGACTAAGAAGCAGACAAGCAGCTCAATCAATATTGAGGTGGAAAACAAAGATGAACCGATAAAAGAACTAACAAGAAGCAAGAAACATCGATAAGAGTACAAAACGTACGATCAATTTGAGAGAAACATGCTCTTAAGCTACTTTAAACTCTTAAGCTTTGAAAAGGTTTAGTTTTATTCTATTTTTTGAATTTTTTAAAACAATAGTAGAAACAATCGCACTCTTAAGTCGGTGCAAAAAATTTGATGTTACTTGGATCGAGCTAACATACCGACCAAAATACAACATTAAATGAAGAATATACTTCACTTCTACTAATACGTTCAACAAGTTGTTCAATATACTAATCATCACGTCAGGATCTTTTTTCACTAGAAATGGTTTTGACCTAATGGAACAAAAAGAGATAATTAATCAAAGATCAAACTCAAAAGCAAATCGACCCGAGTCGATTGAGGATTTTATTCTGAAACAACATCCCATTAAAATACATGCAGATCAAAGCCAAGCTCTAACATAAAGATAAATTGATTCAATTCATAAAAGATAATGCCAACCTGTTTGCTTGGACACCGTCCGATATGTCTGAAATTGATACTAAAGCAATGGTCCACAAACTACACACTAATCCCAAAGTCAAATCAGTTCGGCAAAAGAAAAAAACTTTTGCCTTTAAAAGATAATAGGCCATTGAGGAAGAAGTTGATAAATTATTATGAGTAAACTTTATCAGGGAGGTCTATTACCCTAAGTGGATAGCCAATGTGGTCATGATCAAAAAGCACAGCGAAAAATGAAGAATATGCGTAGACTTTACTGACCTAAATAAAGTTGGTCCGAAAAACAACTTCTCCTTCCCTAGCATAATTAACTAATAGAGGATAGTACCGAGCATGGCCTCTTTAGTTTCATGGATGCCTATTCTGACTATAATAAGATCAAAATGTTCAAAGAAAACGAGATAAAACAACTTTTTTTACTAAGAAAAGCCTTTATTGTTACAAAGTCATGCCCTTCAGATTGAAGAATGTACGGGTGACCTACCAATGATTGGTGAACAAGGTGTTTAAAGACTAGATCAACCATAATATGAAGGTACATGTAGAGGACATAATAGTCAAAAGTAAGAGTTTGATCAAGCATCTAAAGGACCTCAAAGAAACCTTTAACATTTTGAGAAAGTATAATATGATACTTAACCCAAGCAAATGTGCTTTTAGGGTTACATCAGACAAATTCCTTAGTTACATGATCAACTAAGAGGGACAGAGGCGAATCTTGAAAAAGTTCAGGTGATTTTAGAAATAAGGCACCAACCCTAGTCAAGGAAGTATAAAGGTTAACAAGTAGAATAACCACACTCAGTCGATTCATGTCTAAGTTGGTATAACGATGTCTATCATTCTTCAAAATTCTTAGGAATGTCTTTGACTTCAGGTAGACTCTTCAATGCCAAAAAGCTTTTAATGAACTCAAAGAGTTTTTATCCTCCCCGTTTGTCTTGTCTAAATTAAGGACTAACGAAACACTGTACTTATACTTAGCAAACACAGATCAAGCTGTCAGTTGGTCTTAGTTTGAAAAAAAAATAAATAAATAATGATTGATCCATTTTGTAAGCAAAGTAATGACCGGGCCCAAAGTTAACTACAGAATATAGAAAAATTAGCCTGTGCTATTGTCACCTCTGCTAGAAAACTCAGGCCGTACTTCAAAGCCCACATGATCCACATCCTGACCAATCAACCACTGAGGTAAGTTTTACAGAAGCCTAAAATGTCGAGAAAGCTAATCAAATAGGTAGTAGAGCTCAATGAATTTGTTCTACATTTTTCACCTAGATCAGTATTAAAATCACAAGTGCTAGCAGATTTCATAGTGGAGCTCACCTCAGTAAAACTAGAGGGACAATCTGAGAAAAAAAAGAAAACCCCTAATAAGGATAAATGGAAGTTCTATGTAGACGAATCTGCTACAAGCCAGGATAAAAAAGTTAACCTTATTTTGATCAGTCCAGAAGGGCTACAGTACCCATATGTATTGAGATTCAAGCTCAGGGCATATAACAATGAAGCAAAATATAAGGCGTTAATAATCGACCTAAGGTTGGCAATCGTGCTGAATGTTCAACACATAACAACTTATGCAACTCCTAACTAGTTATCGGTCAAATAAATGGGGAGTTCAGAGCTCGAAAAGATAGAATTCGAAAATATTTCAACAAAGCATTACCTTTGATAGCTGGCCTCAAGAAGCCAAGGTGAAAAAGATACCAAAGTCAAAAAATTCAATAACAGACTCTCTATCTAAGTTAGCTTCAGAAGCAACAATGGGAAGTTCGAACCAAGTTTTAGTAAAAGAACTAGTAGATGAAAACATTGAAGACAAGCTCAAGGGATAGGTTACAGAGAAAAAAACTTAGATGATGCCAATTAAAGCATACCTAACCACGAGAGTGTTACCCGAAGAACAAGTTCAAACTAAAGCACTAATGAGAAAGGCCTTCTAGTACACAATGATTGAAGAAAAATTATACAAGAGATCCTTTAACCTACCCTACTTGAGATGTGTTTATAAAAAAGAGACAGTGTACGTCGTACAAGAAATCCATGAATGAATAGGTGGAAGTCACCTCGGATCTCGGCCTTTGGCTTGTAAAGTACTGAGGCAGGGCTATTACTAGCCCACCATCAAGAGGGATGCAACCAACTGGTGAAAAAATATAACAAATATCAAAGATTTGCCCATGTGCAACATCTCCGCTCAATAAAGCTCACTCATATCATCAGTCCGTGGCCATTCATGTAGTGGGAAATAGATGTCCTCAGACCATTCACCTTGATTACAGGTCAAAAGAGATTCGTCTTAGGGGTAGTAGACTACTTCACAAAGTGGTTGAAAGTTAAAGCCCTAACCACCACCATGGAAGCACAAGTGGAGAAATTTGTGTGGAAGAACATAGTCTACAAATTCGGATTACATCAGTCTATAATAACAGATGATAGTAAACAGTTTAAAAATTCAAGATTCAAAAAATGGTGTTAAATCTTCACATTAACCTCAGGTTCACATGGGTTGCCTACACTCAATCTGACGGTAGGCCGAAACTACAAATAAAATAATATTAGAAACTCTAAAAAAGAGGCTAGATGTAGCAAAAAAGAAGTAGGCTAACTAGTTACTGAGAGTTCTGTGAACCCTAAGAACAACCACGAAGATGCCTACTAGTGAAACCCCCTTTCACTTGATATTTGAAACAAAGGCCATAGTGCCAGTTGAGATCAGGCTACCAAGCTTAAGAGTTTAAAAAAACTAAAAAGGTGCTTAGGATCGACCTCGACCTCATCGAGGAACAAAGAGACATAGCCCTAACATGGATCGCAGCCTACCAATAAAAGATAGGTCTAATGTAAACACATCAATAAGAGCAACTTGGCACTTAGAAAAGTTAAAGCTTCAGGGGTAGATGACTGAGGTGACAAATTAATCCCAACGTGAGAATGACCATATATTGTTAAAAAAGTCGTTCACAATGCGACTTACAAATTACAAAATCTAAATGGTGACATCATCCAAAAGATGTGGAATACGAACAACCGAAAGGTTTATTATCAGTAGCTTGGTATTAAATGAGCTCATATTTGTACTATTTTATGAATGACACTGCCATCCCAAGTATATGAAATGCAAATTAAGTCTATTACCAGTAGATTGGTACAAACCAAGCTTACACTTACATTTTGTACGCGAACACATAAATTAAACTATCTTTGGTAAGCTTGTGTTTAAGTGATTTGAAGAAATCTAACTTATATGTTCATCTAATCTAAGCAATTATGTAAGTCTTCAGTCCAATTATATGCTTTAGATGAACTAACCATTCTTACACTTATGCAAGTAAGAAAGAAATAACAGTACAATCGAAGAAATAACAGTACAATCGAATGAAACTTGAGAAATTTTTTCTTTCTATTTCATTAAAACAAAATATGTTGGTTGAAATGTGGCAGGTCTTTACAAAAAGCTGACCTTAAAGTCAAAAAATTTGCAAAGTCAAAAATAAAAAATTATAAAATTTATTCATCGATAGCAGTAGTAGCGGAAGGAGTACTCTCATCAACAGAAACAGGAAAGACAACCTCAACTTCAACAATCTCTATGTCTTCCTCCTCTATCCCCATGGTAGCCTTCAACTCATCCTCTAGGCCCTCATCCTCATCCTCTTCTTTCTCTTCCTTATCCTTCTTAGGTTAATTTCAACAAGATCTCGATCTAATATTGTTGATGTCAATATTAGAAAGGTCAAGATTAAAAGAGGAAAATTTGAACTATACCTTGTCTTTGGCCAGGGCATCAAGTAGGTTGTTTTTTAAGAATTCCACCTTTACTCAAAAACATTTCTCAGAGGCCTTATACTCCTCTATACCTTCATCTGTAGCTCTTCTTTCTTTTGTCTCGAGCCTCAGTTCGGACCTTAGCCTTATAATTTTAGCTTGAACATCATTAAGTTTCAGTTTAACCTATTTCTTCATCGATTCAGCTGAGGCCTTGTCCACCGAGATGACCTCCAACTTTGCTGTCAATTCATCTACTTTTCTCTTTAGCTCAACCTCCTTCTTATAGGACATGCTGAGACTTGATCTGATATTGCCTAATACCTTCGAGCTCTTCTTGTGCTCTTCAACAAGGGTAACCATATCTTTCTTAGCCCTCAGTATATGCCTCATGGCAAGATAAGCATGACGAAGAGCTTGACTGCTGTTCTTCATATGCTAAGGAGATAACCTTTTTTTTTTTCTTGCATAGAAAGACCTTAAACTTAGAAAAATAAAAACAAAAAATAATAACAAGAAATCGAGCTAAGTTCAGAAAATACTCACTAACAAAAGGAACCGTGACCTTGCAGAACCTCTTAGCAACATCAAGGTTGGAGACAAGGTCATCCATTAGAGTAAACTCCAACCCCACAGATATTCTCTCCAAGCTAGGCCTCAGCACCCTAACTTCAAGGTTCCAAGGAACCAAAGACAAGATCTCTACCAGTGATCTTTTGGCTGAATGGGGTAGTGTAGGTGCCGATGTGGAGGACAGGTCTTGACCTACCCTAACTTTTGACTTTCAACCTAGGGGAGTGCAGGGTGTAGTTATACTAATCACCTTGTCTCCCTCCACGCTTAGAGCCTTAAACTAGATTTTTTTTTCTCCCTTTTTGGGCCTCATGGCATGTTAGTAAAGCAAGACATCAAAGTCTTCCTCGACTTCAGCCATATCTGCGAACCAAACTAATAGTTAGATGAAAAATTAATTTAAAATAAAATCCTACGATATTATCTCAAACCTACCATAATTTTTTATTTGTTTATTACTTCCAGGGAACTCAGCCTATAAGCATCGATAACAAGCTCCCCTCTACATGTTAAATCCAAAATTTGATCTAAATTTAATAAATCGGGTATGGAGATGGCCACCAATGTATCCACAAAGAAGCCAGGTATACTTCTTATTTCCCAAGCCTTAACCTTAGGCTCACCATCTTTATTAGCCTTCTATTTCTCAAGACATAGGAAAAGCAACTTCCAATTCTTTATTGAGCTTGGACAATCGATGAGAAATTTTTAATTTGGTCAAGCTATGATATAAAATCGTTTACTATAACTAGGATGCTTTTTAAAAAAGAATAACTCCCTGAATAAAAGGAGACAAGGAAGAATGTTCAGTTATCGATAAAGAATAATAAAAGCGACAATGTACTAAATAAATTTGGAGTGAGCTGAGTAATGATCAAACTGTAAGAATTAAATATTGAAATGAATAAAAAAGGAAGTGAAACCTCAGGCCGACCATGAACAAATCCTAATATACGTAGAGTCGATATGGCTCTAGTCTATTAGTGACCCAATTTGAGAAGTTCGACATTATTATATTGTACCCCTCTTTGAGAAAAAGAAAAGTGGTACCCAAAGCTCGAATATGAAAACTGAACACATGTTAGGACAAGTTTTTGGATTTGCTTTACCCTTTAGCTCACTTATCACATCCTTATGGATCATGCTGAAGTCACATAAAGTATATACAAAGGCCTCAGTAAATTCGTCTTACTCTACAAGACTCCCCCATTCACCATCATTTTCTCCAGCCGAGGTGCTCCCATCCTCTTGTTCCTCATCGAAACCCCCTTGTCAGAAAAATCTAACTCTTGGGTAAGAGATTGATCCCAAGAAAGAACAATAGATGAAAGTAGCTCGATCCAAAAAAAATAAAGACAAGGTGAAAACCTCTCAGAAAAGGATGAGATGTCAAGAAAAACTAATTGAGGCGGGAGAGTAGAAATGGCAGGAGGTGGATAAGATTAGACCCCAGAAGGGGGAACGATCGAAAAAGAAGAAAGGTTAGCCACAGAAGATAGACCAACCTAGGAAATAAGGAAAGCAAATGGATTTTGAATTTCGAAGCCAATCTAAGCACATAAATGAATCACAACCAAATGAACTCCAATGATAATCTCAAATCCCCCTAGACAATTATCACCTTAGCAACCTTTAAGTCGATTATGCACTCATTTCACAACACATGCGTGACATCAAATAACCTCCAAGTCGGATCGTGGCTCAAAACTAGTCGTCGTCCAAAACTGACCTCCCCATACAATGTCAACCTTCAACGAAATATGTAGCCATCTGCGCCACACCGAGGACGTCAGTAATAAATTTGGCGATTTGATACTTAGACTGCTTGATGGGAGGATAGAGTGTTAGGCACATATAATGGTCAAAAGGGTATAGTGATTTTTTTCCTCTAAAAGCCTTCAGCAAACAACCAAGGGTATCTTGGTCATTTGTGTTGACCTAACATGTCAGGTCGATCTGATATGATCAGTGTCACCTCAGCTTGACCCTATTGTCACAGGTCTAGACTTAAGCTCCGAACCCGCACGATTCCGGGATCCGAGCATTCACCCTTTCGACATCCTAGATCAGCCTTCTTGCCACAGTTCACACCCTTGTGAGGTATTGTCCACTCTGGCCCCCCCTGGCCTTACAGTTTTATCCTACAAAAGGTGCCTCACAAGGCGGAAGTGGTGTAAACCCTTATATACCCAAGTGACCCTCGTATTATGTTTGATGTGAGATTCAAGACTTTTCCTTAGGTCCGTGACATTCTCTCGCACCTAACCTCGTGACGCTCTCGTCACGGAGGCTGGCCACCCTGCCTACCTCCCTCAAGGGGCTCGACGTGGATCGAACAATTTAGGGTTGGCTCTGATACTACTTATCACGGGTCGAGACTTAAGCTTTGAACCCGCACGGCTCCGGGACCCGAACATTCACCCTTCCGACATCCCGGATCAGCCTGATCGTCACAGTTCACACCCTTGTGAGGTATTTTTCACTCTGACCCCCTTGACCTCATGATTTTATCCTACAAAAGGCGTCTCACAAGACGGAGGTGATGTGAACCCTTTTATACCCCAGTGACCTTCCTATTATGTTCGATGTGAGATTCATGACTCTTCTTTAGGTCCGTGACACTATCCTAATTGTCCCTTTTTTATCCCTTTCAACTTACCTATAAATATGAAGACTTAGGCACCATGAAGCCACATTCATCCCATTCATCTCTCTTTTTCTTTCTTACTTTTTTACTTTTTTCCCAACCTGATCTTCACTGACTTATGCGTTGGGATGCAAATGCAAAAAACACCCCATGCCTTTGCCTCTAACTGTCATTTCCTTATACATTTACAAAAATACTCTTAAGTCTGATCTTAGCACCAATAGGTACATAAAAGATATAACTGGTAATCAAACAATCTCTATACAACAAGCTTGAAACCCATATCGAGATCTCCTTACAGCAGGAAAAGATATCTCAAAACCTCTCACGGTGGAACAGGAAGCCCATCTTTGCTCAGGACAAATACCAGAGAGAACAGTGGCTACCTTAGCCAACCAGTTGGGCACATCCCCTCTTTGACTTGGTTAGCTACCTAATCAGCAGCCATCATGCTAGTTCTCTTGATCAATCTAAAACGTTTTCACCTTGTTGTACTTGGGGTACATCACTACTGTTCTTGTTTTTCCCTATCAATAATATTCATTACTTAGGCAAAAAATATCTGAATGCATCCCTCAGTTTAGAATTAAACATATAGATTGTTTCTTACTTTTAAGATTAAACAAATTATTTTATATAAATTAAGATTAAACATCATTTGAAATTTACAATTAAAGATATAGTTTAATAAATAAATTGTTATTATTTTATTAAAGTCTAAAGACGTAGCCAAAGTTTATAAACGTTTTTCTTTATATTAAATTAATAAAATTACTTTATTATTTTTAAATAAAAATAAAATGAGAAAAATAAAAAGATAAAATTGTTAATACCAATAAAAAAAAAAAAAAAGAAGTTGAGATGGTCACTGCAGTGGTCGACTAGATCCTCAAACTCCAGCAACAAATTGGCGTAAATAATGCCACATCACAATATCATTTGGATTATAAGCAGCTGTTAACACATCTTTGTATCAACTACACCTCCAGTGTGAGTGCTTTGCATTCCAAACTTACCCTATATCATCTATTATAAACCTTAGTTTCCAATTAGGAGTAATGTGATAGTTGTATTTTCTGAGCCTCCTTTCCCTTCTTTTCTTTTTTTCTTTTTTTTCTTATATTTTACTAGTATATTATACCACAGGTTGCATGCAAGCCTTGCTTAATCTACTGCAATTTCAGAAGGAAGAACACAAAAGAGAAACCAACTAAGAGCAGGCATTGTAACTGCCAAACGAAAGAAAAAACCAAATTCCAAAAGTGAATGCTCCATAAAGCATATTTAAATCGATAATATAAAGATGATTATGCCACAGCTGCTTAACAAGAAGAGCCAGGAAGAGCTAGAGGTACAAAATTTCCATGGCTTCTCCGTTCTTTGAGCACTCAATGATGACATGTAAACGCTCAACAACATATCTACCAGTAACCTCACAAAAGCAATGAATCCAAAAACTATGCTTACAGCAAATACTGCAATGGCCTTATTCTCCATTGATATCTGCTTCTCCCCAACTTTTTCAACTTTCAACCTGAAATTAGTCGCAATTATCAGCACTTAGATACAGATAAAACCAACATAAATCCCACTAAACAAATTTTCAAAATTATGTAACTTAATTAGAAATTAAAGCATAACAGATTTGATGCAAATAGCCTCCTGGGCAAGGAGTCAAATGGTTTTCTTCGATGTCGACTTGATTCAAGGTTTCACGTTCTAACCACGGTTCTTCCTTCTTTTACATGATATACATATATTTGGACATAAATGAAAGTATGTGCAATCATACATACAAGACCAGCTTCTTTACTTCTCTACAACCACGTTTCCTTCTGTGTATTTCAAATTCTAGCATGTCATATTAATCAAAAACCCAATATATTTCAAAGATCCCATTTACTGTTCTATTTGTATCTTTAACAGGCTACTAAACACTTATTCTTTCTCTGCATGTTTATGGGTTTAGTGCTCCATCTCATAAGATGTTGCATCAAAATGCAAGTATCATTAGTTTTCATATCCTACTAGAAAGTATTCCATAAAAAGCCCTCAGTCATTTTTTTTTTTTCAGTCCCTTACTAGCTACCCCACATAGCACCAGCTAGAAGTCTATTTCTGCTTTTATCATTGTCTTCTATCAGGAGAAATCTCTAGAAATAGGAAAGGCTGATTGATGCAAGTAGCTTAGGCCCAAATATTTCAAGAATCCCCAACTCCAAGAAGAGAGTTTGTTAAGTTGTGTGCTAAGGCTTTGCTTGGTGGTAGGAAGGATAGAAAAGAACAAAAAAGTAAAAAATGTTTAATCTAATGGATAAGTTTCATAACTACTTTTCTACTTTATAACTTAACCATTAGATTAAATATTTGTCCATCCTTATCCATTTTCTAACTTTTTACCAAGCAAAACCTAAATGTTAAGTGACCCAAAAAAAAAACACCAAGAAAAGACAACCAAACCAGTGCAACAATTGATTATCATACATGATATTACAAGTTTGGTTCAAATTGATTTTGGTTTTTTATACCTAAAATACTGTAAAGTACAAACCAATAGTTTTCATATACAATGAAATATTCTTTTACTATTTCAAATATATATTCATAGAAAACATAAAATTTAGAAAATAGTAACTGTACAAAACTTCAAATTTTATGAAATGAGATAAAACATTACCATATTATTGAAATCACCTTTTAAAAGGTTTTGTTCAGTTATAAGCTTTCTGTTATCTTAATTCAGCTCAATTGTCTGTTATTCACGGAAAGAAGAAATATGTCAACTTTATGTTATCCCAAAACTTGTACTGAAGCAAGCCAAGTGCACCTTATTCATCAGTATGCTTATCATTTAGAATAATTTTGAAATAATAAACAAATGCCACAGTCTCATTGCACAAATTAAAATGCAATGAAACTTGAGCAAATTAATCATTAATGGATAGAACCGACCTGAGATCAGCATTGTCTCGGAGTAAAGCATCCAACTGAACCGAAACCAGAGATTTCCAGGAAGCAACCTCACCAACATCTTTAGACTGATAAGAGGGAAAACAAAACGATTACAATGAAATCCACCTGACTTAAACAAAATAACCATTATTGAATCAGCGAAGAGTTTTACATACAATGATCTTCTGGCTGTCATGGAGATCTTTTATATTTGATTTAATCTTCTCTAGAAGTTTATCTTTTTCTCGTATATCTTCGTAAAATTCTTTAAAAATATTGCCATATTTGGAATTCAATTCTTCTAAATACCGCTCCAAAACAGATAAATTTAAGTCTAGAGCTCGAACTTTCTGCATCAAAATTTTTAGAACACTGTCTCCAGGCACTCGGCCAACTTGTTGATGACGAATTTCTTCGACCGGATTGGGAACAATATTATTTGTAACATCAAGTTGCACTTTCGAGTTTTCTACTAAAGACTCAGATCCCATTTCCTTGAATGAACTTTGATGAACATCATCGCGATGAGTGGACTCCAGATGTGAAGGCATTTGTTTCTGATCATGCACTCCATCCTCAGGTGTAAACAGATTATCCTGAACAGAGATCAAATCCTCCAGCATTCTCTCCACTGCATCCACTCCATACACTTCAATAACACTCAGGGTACAATAAAATTCAGAACCATAATGGCTCAGAAGGTTTAACTTCAAATACCTCACCCATTTTGGTTCCTGAAGAACAAATCTCTGAGCAAGCTTCACATTGGTGGCAGTAAAGTTCCCAAGCTTAATCCAAACATCTGTAGGAAAAACCAAACTTCCAAGCAACTCAAATTCTTTCAAATTAGAAGAGTAATGCTCAAAATTTGCTATTTCAATGGTGTCTACTAAAGTTTCTTCTGAAAGTTCTATAACAACAAATTTCTCTTCTGCAGAACAGGGATTCCTTAGGTACTTGTCCTTGTCTCTGCCTAAGATATTAGAGGCACCCTTTGCTTCCTTGTTATATACCAGGACCTTCGCTCCTTTTGACGCGGAAGCATAATTGTATTCTTTACCCCCTGGCTCCAATCTATGTATTACTCCTGTCTGACCAGTACCAGATTTACTTCTAGAAATGAATGCTCGGCTCTTGAATTCGTCAAGACCAAGAGGCACAGCATGGGACAGTCTATCAGACTTTGGAGAGCTATTTTCAGATTTTACACCTGCAACAGAGCTTTCAGCATCATGTTGCTCAAGAGTAGAGACATGATTTTCGTTAGCTTCACTTGCAGGTGATTCAGCATAAAGAGCTGTGGTCTCAGCACCATTTGTACAAAAACCATCATGAGAAGAAGAAAAGCCAGATTCGTCTGCCAAACATTGACCAGGAGAATCAGAATGTTCATCGTGTCTCATCTTAGCTTCATCCCAAGTTGATAAGCCAAGGACTACAGATCCACCTATATTTAATAAAATAACAGAATTACTAGTAAGAAGACACGTAAAAAGCTTTCCAGCAATTAAACATTATACAAACAGTGGATACAGAAAAAGACCCACATTTTGTAATTTTCTAGCAAGAATAAATCAGAGTCTCAGGCAGAATTCCAAGAATAACATGAACAGTAAATAATTTTACTATCACGAGAGAATCAGAGAAATGAAACCTTGATAAAACAGCAAAGTTCAATGACAAAGACAATTATAATAAGCATTTCAGCTCCAAATTAAAACATTAATACTGATTCAGGATACAGATTAGGAAAATTCGAACGAAGTGTAATCGCTCAAAACTTATTTCCTCTTCTAGAGAATTCATATGAAATAAGAACTACTTTCAAGATTTGTCAATAAATTTGATCTAAAAGTAGTCAACAAGCTCATTACAGACGGGTTAAAAAGACAGATAGAAGAGACACTCAAATAAACATAGAAGAACTAGCATTACAACCTTAAAATATTATGCAGAGTAGCCATGTGATGAATTGGACTTTCCAATCAAGCAAAGATTAATCTAAGAGTAATCACTGCAAATCCATTTGATCCACCATGATGAAACCAACACATTTAAGAATGGCCCCATGGATGCACAATAATTATGTTTGTGGCAGATGTGGATGTACACAATCCATTTGAACAAGAAATCTAATACAAGACGAAGCACAGACACACACACGCGCGCGCACAGAGAGAGAGAGAGAACAATAAAAATTTCATACAAGATGACAATTAACTTTGCTCTGAATTGAAAAGGCTTACCTCTATAACCATCACCATGACAAAGCCACAAGCTGAAGAGGGAGAGAATTCCCCACAAAACAAAAACCAAAGACAGAGAAACCTTGTAGAAGCGGCTCCTTCCAGTAACAACCACGTCCAAAGCTCTTCTTTGCAGAAGAGCTGTACGTGATCTCTGCATAGCACATCAATCCAGTCTGCCGCAGACTGCAACGCAAGTGTAACAGGTAATAGTAAAAAGAGAATATAACTTGTAGATTCAGCAAAAAGACTATTACAAAAGCTTCAATCCAAATAATTCAACGATTGCTTCAAAGTTAAACTTCAACCACCAATCAAAGATCAACAAATACCCCAATCGAATATCTAATATTGGGTATACACAAATCAAACCAAGAAATTCTCTCTAATATACTATTGTAAAAGAAAAAAGCAAATACATGATTATCAATTTGATTTGAATTTGGATTTCTATATGTAAATCAAAAAAAAAAAAAATTACCTACTTTTGTTTATTCTCTTTTCAGCAATTTTCTCAGCCACCACCAAACAACTTAAATCCTTCAAAAAAGAGAGACAGAAACCCTTAATGAATAGCAATCAACAAGTTTTAGTTGAAAATTCTTCGAAATTCAAATTGCAAAGTGTAGATCCAATCTTAGAATCATTCAACAAATATTATTTAATTAAAATAAAATCATTCATTAACAATATATAAATCTAATCACCTGAAGAAATTCATACAGAAAGAAGAAGAATATTTGTTTGATGTGAAAAATAAAGAAGAAATCATCTGTTCAGAGAAGGACGTCAAATAGAGTATAAAAGAAGGAATGTGTCGATGAGAAGTAAACAAAAGAGAGCATCGAAACGGCGTGGTTTAAGGCGACAGTCCGCGTAGTGTGATCCCATCGGTCGCTCTTTTTATGGTCATCATTTTGGTAACGGCATGGTCTGTTTTCAAAATCAAATTAAAAAGATAAACCCTTCTCTTTCTCAGATCTCTTCTCTTTTATAATATATTTTTTTAATTTTTAAGTAATAGAAGTAATAGTAGGTGGACTTTGACGGGAATATTTGTCGCTTAGTAGAGGAGCAATCATCTTGGGTTTACCCAATCATTTCCCTTTAGCAGCTTTCATGAGTTGTGGAGATAAGAGATATATACATATATATATATATATATATATAAATGCATACGAAATAGGAGTCAATTATAAAATTTTTTTATTTTATATATTTTTTAATTTTTTATTTTAATAAATTTAAGAAATAAGAAAATAAATAAAATAAAATAATAGTTTATTGAAACCAATAATTAAAGAATTTACATCATATAAATTAATCTATCTTTATATATATTATATATAAATATATAAAAATTAAAATTTTTTACAAAAAAAAATATCTAATGTGGATATCTTATGATATTGACATGTGGAGAAGTTTTGTCAATCGTCTCATGCCCTGTATTAATTATATTTATTCATATTTATTTATTTTTAAATTAATATGAATTGATTTGATTTTATAAAAAATTTAAAATATTTTAATGCATTAATTATATTTATTTTTTTTAAAATTTTCAATTCACTTACCCTTTGTTTTTAATAAAATATCTTAAATTATAAATCAAAGCTAAATTAATGATATGTTAAAATTAAATAATTTTTTAATGCTTCAAAGAATTAATAAATACTATAATTACAGTCATTAAATTTTTTTTTTATGATTCAAAGAACTTTTATTGAAATTTAATTAGAAATATTATAAAAAATTTAATAACCACTATAATTATGGTCAATAATTGATTCCTTAATCAATTATTTAATACATTCATATTTGATTAAATATGATTTGAATAGCAGATTTTATTCATGTATAAATATATATATATATATAAATAATATAATGATTTTATCTATTTATATAAAATTAATGATACATTATAATGTTAGATTTTTGTTTTTATTGTAAAATCAATCGTACGCTATAATGTTAGATTTTATGAATATGAGTTGTGATCAATAAGCTTTACATCCCATTTTATATATTATATAAATATATAAAAATCAAAACTTTTGATAAAAAAAAAAAGAAATAGTTCAATGTGAATAGCTTACATTTTTTATACGTGGATGAGTTTAAAAAATCACTATGTGTTCTCTAATAAATGTATTTTATTTATTTAAAATATTTTTATTATTTTTTATAATAACATTTTTATTACTTAAAAATAATTAGTTAGACTAAATTAATTACATTTATTACCTTTTAAATATCCAATATTTTACCTTATATGAATAAGTTAAAATTAATTTTGTCAATAATACAAATAAAAATAGAAATTAAATGAAAAGCTAATTATTCATGAATATATTTCCACATCTTCTAATTACTCATAAAAAAATTATATGAAATTTAATGTATTATTTAAGGAAAGAGAAATTAACCATTTAACGGGTTGATAATAATGATTTCATTAAATTAGGGAAGATTTTATTTTCTTTTCTAAAAGTAAAGATTAGGCAAAATTTTAGAATTTGTAATTTTGAAGGAAAAATCACATTAATTCCTTTTTAATACATCTACGATAATGTCTCTTGATAATAATATAAATCTAAATATTCTTTCAAAAAAAAATTAAGTAAATTGAATTTAGCTATTCTCTAACTTTGTTTTACTGCAATTTTGTCACTATTTTCTTATAAAAACTTGATTTTTTAGTCTTGTTTGCTTTTTTTTGTAAATTTATTAAGGTTTTACTTTTTTTTTTTGTGCAATTGTTAGGTTTTATTTTTAGAATAACAATTTTATCAACTATATATTTTAGTATATATATTTTTTTAATAATTTATAATATAAACGCAAATATTTAATATTTTCTATATATATATTAAATGTGATGTTGCTAGATAATTCTTTTCTTTTGCAAGGTGTTAGTTAGCAAAGGCTTAACGATTTTATTTTATTTTAGGCGATTACTTCATAAGATTATGTTAATTTGCAAGACTTTACAATCAGACACCAATGACGATTGATTAATTTGGATGCTACTATACTTTGTGGCTATGCATTAGTTGGAAGCCAAATTATAAAGATTTTTAGATATTGTATTGTAAGCCAAGTTGACCTAAAATGATATAGTGAACTATAAGTAGCAAATATGTATTGGTTTCAATTTAAAATGGAAAAAAATATTTTCTAAGTTTATAGTGAATGAAGCTTTAGGTGATTTAAGGGATGTTAGTTTATAATTTTTACTAATCTTATAAAAATGGAATAAATTTCTTAATTTTGTAAAATATACCACTTATTTCATTTAACAAGTCTTAAAATTTTGGAAAAAACTTAAAATACAATTGACACTCTTATACCCAATTTTCTATATTCTTTTATATTTTCTTTTTTAGATAGACATTCTTAATTCAAATTTTTTTTTAGATAGACATTTCTAGATGTCATATTAATATGCCGCTAATTCACAACAAAAACACACACAATATTGAAATAAAAATGTCAATGGTTTGGTTTTAATGTAAGTTCAACTCTTTTAGAATACCAGATATATATATATATATATATATGTATATTAATACTACTCCATTCATTCGAAAAAAATATACATACAATTAAGTTTTAAATTTAATATATTAACATTACAAAAAAAAGGTCCTACAATTAATAACAACTTTTATTTCCATATTGATTTTTTTAAAACATGCAACTTTATCTAATTAATTATTTATATGTCCCCTTAAAATTAGGAGAATATATATGATATTTGATTTAAAATAGTAATTATATCTTAGATATTCAATGCAAATTCACGACCTTGAAAGGAGTGAAGAGTTTTTAATTGTTATAAGCAAAAATGGAATTGTTGATTTTGTCTATTCCTTTAGAGAAGCAATTATATTGTTGATTCTTTAATAAAGATGGGAGTGGAAAAAAATATAATTATTTTATACCTATTGGTAGTAGAGTCCAAGGCAATTAGATTATATGTATTATTTTTTTTAGAAATTAGATTGTATATATTATTATGTGTTATTATAATTATTTTTTTGTTTATGCATTTGAGCCTTATCTAATAGGATTCTTAAGTTTCATAATCCTTTGGTTTTATGAATGAAATTATCTTTTTTATTAAGATATATCTTGATTTAAGATAATAACATTTTTGTTATCTTGGTTATAACATTTCATATCTTGATTTTTTTGTATTTAAGATAATAACATTTTTGCTACTAAACTTTGAGCAAAATTTTATTTTTTACCCTTGATCTAGGGGTGATAACGGTTCGGATAAGATCGAATTTGATTTTATTTTTTTAGATAATATATACAATTATGAATTTTTAAAATCCGATCATAATTGAAACTGAACTTCCATCTATCCAAACCGAATTCTACCAATTTGGTTCAACAATTTTTTAAACTTTTTTTATTTTTTTTATTATTTTAATATGATTTTTAATATATTTAAATAGATTTAGGTACAAAATAATTATTTTTATTTTATAAAAATTTTAAAAAATATATGAAAAAGCCAATAAAAATATATAATTTGGTTTGGTTCGATTTTTTTCAGTTTTTCACTTCTCGATCCGAACCTAATAAATATTTAATATACAAACTTAATCTGAACCGAATAAGAAAAAAATCGATCTAAACCTAACCAAACATTACTGTTTCAAATCAATTTTTTATTTTTTTATTTTTTTCTCACCCCTATCTCTATCTGCCACACAGATACCAGCTCACTTCATCCACATGTCATCCATGTCATGCTAGCTGGCATTTATCATCCATTTAGGTGGTAATATAGTTGAAAGGATAAAAATAGGTGGTTATTTGCTGGCGTTTGTTGGCTTAAGTTAGCTTTGTTGGCTAGCGTTGATAACTAAATCAGAACAGTACACCAATTTTAAGCACCATTAACATGAAAACTTATGAAAAAAATACATGTATTTGTAAAGATAAGTCTTATGATCACGATTTGCATATAGATCCTAAGTATGAATCTAGTAATATTAGCATAAGTAGAACTGTAAATGGTTTAATAGATTTAACTTCTTCTTTCTTTCATAAATTTTTTGTAAAAATGGATACTATAAAAAATAAAGTAGATTTGCTTGTAGAAAAGATGGACCAAAGACATGTTCCTTCAAACACATCTACAAACTTTGGACCTATTTATTATGGTAATATTATGATGAATGATGAAAAACCTTCATCTTCCTTAGCAAAAAAGAAACAAAAAAAACTTAATTTCGACTCTTATAAATATATAATTGAAAAATTTAAGTATAAAATGGAAAAAACAGAAGATTCATAACAACGGATTGAGTATCTTCAAACTATAGAGACCCTTTATGAAGAACATAAAGGAATCTTTATTAAGTATAATTATCATTATATGCTTAATTATGACACAACCGGTGTTAGTAGTAATGAAGCAAATAATGATTTAATAGTTGATAATTTTGAAATTCTTGTTACTAACCTAGTAGTAAAGGATGAACCAGTTTCATCAGATGAAACTACATCAAATGATACCGATAGTTTTAAAGATCAAATCGATCTAGAACCAATCAAATTCCTATCCCTCAAACAAAGAAAAGTGGGAAGAGAAAAACATCAGAAGTTTTAACCTAAAAACTGATGATTTGTTAAGATTTCCAGATCATAAAAATCTTTTATATCAACCGTATGAAACACATGTCGTTAATCCTAGTTATATCACTTATAACCAAGAAAAGATAAAATAAACTTCTGGATCTGGCCAAACAAGTCAGGTTAAAATAGAAACCCTTGTCATCGATTCGTTAAACAAATGAACAATTGCTCAAGATGGTACTTTTTGGATCTAACCAAAGTTCCTCTTAAAGACTATGAAAAAATCATAGACGATTGGGCACAATCCATGTCTATTGTTGTCACAGGATACAAAGATCAGTGGAACAAAGAACTATTCCTCAATTATTGTTGTGGCACTTGGCACGTCCTACAATTTATCAAACTTCTCTCACCATGGGATGAATTATGTTCATAAAATTATCCTGTTTATTTAGAATTAAAATTCAAAATAGTTCATGCTGCCAATCCCAATATAAAACTCTATGATACTCTTGGATATAGAATACACTATGTTCAGAGTCAGATCTTAAAATACTGCCTCAAGCAAAAAGCTACGAAGTAGGTAAAATTCAAACTTTCATATAAACAATGTACAAAGATTTTGGAAAATGAATTTGAATTTGGTTGCAATAATCAACCTTTTTCAAAACAGCATCGTTTTAAGAAAAAACGAAAACATCTTTGGAAAAAGTGGAAACCCACAACAGCTTTTAAGCCCAAAAAAGGTAAATTTATTGTTAAAAAGAAGAAAAAATCTTCTAAACTAAATTGCAAATGTTTTCTTTATGATCAAGAAGGTCATTATGCCAACCGTTGCCCTAATAAAGGGAAAAGTGCAACGAAAATGATAAAAAAACTTGATGACAATTTGCTTCAAATTTCTTTTGCTGATGAATTATCCGACGAAGAAATCTATTATGAAATTTTTTCAAAAAATTGCAAATGTTTTCTTTATGATCAAGAAGGTCATTATGCCAACCATTGCCCTAATAAAGGGAAAAGCGCAACGAAAATGATCAAAAAACTTGATGACAATTTGCTTCAAATTTCTTTTGCTGATGAATTATCCGACGAAGAAATCTATTATGAAATTTTTTCAAAAAATTGATTATAGTTCTTCTGACAATAAATCTGATTTTATTTTTATACTGAATACTAAATCTAACCCAGACAATGTTTCAGTTGCCTCTTCTACAGGTACAACAACTACCATTGAAGAAGGTATGGTTAAACTCAAAAATATTATGAGAAAAACTCATTCTATTTTTGAAGAAAAATCTTTACTTAAAAAATTCACATGCATCAACCAGTTTTAATCCAAACCTAGTTTTACCCCCAACTAATGCTTTTAATCATCAACAAGATGATGATATAGAGAGTATAATAAGTAATCAATTTTTTTGTACTCTTTATCGAAGTTTTTTTTCAGGATTTCACAATACAAACAGTACAAAAAACCTACAACGAGTAAACAGTATGCACCATTAAGGTAATACAGATAATGCTCAAATTCTTATACTTGCAGAAGATAATTAATCTCAGTAATGTATAGGTGATAACCAATTGTATTATCATTCTGTCAATTTTGTGTTATATTCACACACTTCTTCTTCTAGAAACACTAGAACTGAAGAAATTAAAATGTTTCATTTTATAAATAATTTTCGTTTATTTGCACCAGAAACAATTTTATTCGCCAAAAAGGTTCGATATTATACTTATATACAAGGTTATTTTTATTTTCAAAACTATAAACCATATAGTTTAGATATTTTGATTGACACAGGAGCAACAATCTCTAGCTGTCAACCTAATGCTTTGCCTTCAACCAAATGGCAACCCATGAAGTATCTATTATAATAGTAGGTATTGATGATAAGGAAACCATTGTTAGCTTAAAAGCTAAAAATATTTTTATTTCCTTAAATGATATTAAGTTTATAATTCCTAAAATATTGTGTTTTCCTAACATGCATGGAGACATCTTGCTAGAAAATAATTTTATTCATAGAATTTCACTCAAAATTTAGGAATCCTATATCTTATTATCTCGTATTTACTAGAAAAGAATTATCCATTTATAAACTAGTAAAAACATAATTATTTTTTTTATCTTGATCCTAACACTTATAATTGCCAAGTTCTTTAGGTTATGAAAGATATTTGTCCACAACATAATATGTACATCTAACCAAAAACATATTAAAAGCATAAAATTTTGCATTCAAGTCAATCAATGGAAGTTGACTTCTCAAATTAACAAAATTAGGTAAGAAAAAGTTGTCCACTGATACACATTGATCGATTAACAAGCCCATTATGACCCTAATAATGGTCAAATTTGGGTTAATTTTAAGTAAGATCACAATTTGGGCTTAATTTTTGGATTGAACCAACCCAATGAAGGCCACAATTGGCAATCACAATTACCGATCAATTGAAAGAGTCCAACTTGAGATAAGAGTAAACTTAGACAGAATTTGAGAATTTTTGGACCAATCAATCGACATTAACTTTTATTGATAGCTAGCAAGTGTTGGGTAAACATCCATAAGATAATTCATTATAATTATCTCCAAGATAAATCTAAGATAATTATCTCGATTATTTAACTGAATGAGAGATAATCCTCTGTTTATTCCAAAATGCCCCCAGCATTTAACTATAAATGGCCCATTTCATTTCTCATTCTAACACAGCTTGAGCAATTCGCTTCCTCTTTTCTAAAAAACCCTTAATTATAAGCTTTTAAGAAGTTGTTTCCAAAGTTTTGGGAAACTTTCTTTAAACTATTCATTTTTAATCTCAAAAAAGCCTTCTTTAATTATTTATAATCCCTAAAATAGCCTTGAGCCTCAACTAAAGTCCTCAAATTATCCTAAACCTCAACTTGACAAAATACCAAAACTTGAAATTTGCCCTCAACCAAACGGTACATATCTTGGCCAATTGCCACTAGTTTTTCATAACCCTTATTTCACCTCCATTTCACTAGCTGCTACCATATCAACACCAAACTTTGCCTTTACCATCCCAAAAAATCACCTACAACCCCAACATCAAATCAACCCCTTATCAGCCACCTTAAATCCTTCAAGCAAGGGTAATTCATCCTTTAAATTATCAAAAAACCATTATCTACACCTTTAAGATAATCCATTCAACACCAAGTCTTCCATTCTTACCAAAACTTTCCTTAAACCCATTCCAAAACCAAAATTCCCCATATATCCATTCCAAACATTCATAAACTTTTCTAAATTGCTCACTAAAGCCCTCAAAGTCTCAAAACTTAATTTGCTATAAAAACATACTAAACAATCTAACTTGTGCTTTGAGCACATAAACTAACCGATCAACCTTAAGATCTTGGAAATTCAAAGATTAATTAGTTGACACATGTTGTTATTAGTTGATCTCCTATCAGTCTAATGTCATTGAAACTACCTAACACCACTAATTAACTTGGAACCAAACTCACTACTATCAATCCATTCATCACCATAACGATCTAAATACCTCCAAATTCTATATCAAGCGATCCACTAAAGATATTATCTAAAATTACGCATTTTAGGTCTCCTCTATCAAATTATAAACTTGTTGACATATTGTCTATGATCATGAATCATGTAGTCTTAGAAATACATTATGATATGTCAAATAATCAAACTTAGGACATATTTTACTATTAAAGGCAATGGATATTTTTCATGTAAATCTACCTTTACTATCTCATGAATTATCCTATCATATAGTCTACGTATACGAATATGTTGTACTAAATATACCCTCGAGGCATCTAATAAACTGCCATTATGATAAGCCATTTAGCATATATGACATCTCATGCTTCTCTAGTTACATTTTCTCACTCTATATTATGGTATGAATAATTATGTTTGTATAAATATGATTGATGACATGGTGTATACACCATTTGGTGGTTAATAAACCAACCACCCAAGATTGCCAACCCATATATATCTTTCTATATGCATGCATAAGGGTGTAATGGAGTTGAGCTGATACGCTATAAAGCTTGACCTTAACTTGAAAATTAAAGTTTGAAACTCAACTCAAGCTAGATCAAGTTTAATTTTTCAAGTTCAAACTCAACTTAAGATAAAGCTTGAGTTAAACTCAAATTCGCTCGATTAAGTTCGAATCATAATAAAAAATTTTCCAAATTTGATTAATATAAGTAAAATGTTGCTTAGTTCTTGCCCATTAATTGTCCCATTTGAACTTTCTATCAATCACATTTGTGCAATGTAACTCTTTTTTTTTTAGAACAACTTCTAAGAAAACCAATGCTCTACCTACATAAGATATGCAGTATGTGCAAAATCTCTTATGTAAAATGATTCATCAACTAAACCAAAAATTGTTTAAATTAATTTATTGTATCATTTCAAAAGCATAAGTTAAATTCAATAAATCACATCCCAAATTCCCAACCCACCTAAAATCATTTTAATAATCACTAATATTAAAGCCCTACTCAACCACTACAAATTAACCCCAAATTTTAACATTTATTTAGAAAGTAACATTGACAAGTGTATTAACAGTTGCATTGGAGGAAAAGTGATCTATTATACCTTAAGTATTCAAGATAAGAGCTTTCATCATAAAGTTACTCATCTGGGGATAAGTTGCATTTTGTTGTATTGATCTAGATTCAAATCCAATAAAAAGGTACATTTTTTATTTTAAAGTTTTTAACCATTTTTGCTTGAGCACAAATCTCAGTATTTTGATTTTTTTCAACCAAAATAAGGATACCCCATGAGTAGAAAATGACAACCAAGTATTTTCATTCCTTTCGATTATTAGTCGTAAGTGGTAAAGAAAGATATGAATGCTGGTTATGGCATTGGAGTAAAAGTCATCGATGGAGGAATATGGAATGAAGTAGTAAACCCCGTTAGCTATTGGTCTTACTATTTTAAGAGAGTGAAAGAGGGAGAAAGTAAATGTATGAAATTGATTTAGGGATTTTTTGTTTGGTCTAGGGGCATGGAGCAAAATTATAATTTCATAATTAAAATAATAAAATATATATTAAAATAAAAAAACTCAATTAGGCTTACGAGCCACTTGAGTTGAGTATTAGGATGCTTGAACTCTACTTGTTCGATAAGTTGAGCTACTTAAGCTTGAGTTCATAATGATAATGATCGAGTTAAATTCAATTTTTTTTTTAAATTAAACCTAAATAGTTTACGAGCACAAGTATATCATTTACACCCCTATACATGTGTGACAATGCAAGGCATATACATTGTTCATATTTCAACTTATTCTTCTAAACAATGGATGGATTACAAATTAAGGTGATGGAGCTATATTAATAAATGACATCCATTATGATAAAAAAAATATTTATTAGAAAAGAATTATCATTTTGTAAAACTAGTAAAAACAAAATTGCTTTGACTATTTTGATTGTAACAGTTGTAATTGCCAGGTTCCTTTGGTTATGAAAGATACATGTCAACTCTATAATATTTACATCTAACAAAAAACATGTGTATAGAGCTTAGCTTACATGTACATCTTACTTTAAAAATGGATAAAGTTAAAATTTATCATTCCATTTATGAACACACATCACATTTATCATTAATTTTTAAATTGATTCAATTTAAAATTTTAAAAAAATGGTCAACAAGTTATCATAACATATAAGTTTGTAGACTTGATCATTAGACATAAGACATGGAGTCGTCACTAATCTTTTTTGTTTATATACAATTGGTCATCTCACTGAATTTGTCCCCTTTTTAAAAAGATCCTAAGCTTACCTCAAGTTTCTTAAAAGAGTAGACTCTAGTTTATGAAACCAAATTAGGTTTGGGAGTATGGTTATCTGTAAGAAAGATTATAATACCCTTACAACACTCATGCAAATGATGGTACTAGGTAGTTTTCATGTTATTCATTTAGCCTAAAAAACATAAAAATCTCAAAATAATTTAGTATTATAAATTATTCTTAAATGGCTTTAATATTTTGACAAAAATTTAAAAATATTTTCTCACTTCAAAAGTATTTAAGAAAATGATTTTTTTCTCTTAAAAGGACTCTGTCGTCGAACTTAAAAACTTCGGCAAAACTTCAATTTTAATTGGAATCTTTGATATTAGAAAGTACTCTTAAATTACTCTAATATTTTGATAAAAATTTAAGAGTATATCATCACTAAAAAATTTACATAGAAATTACAAATTTTTAGTAATTCCATCACTGGAATTTTCAAATTTTAATTTTATCTTTTCAAAATTTTAGAAAAAAATTGACATTTGAATTTTTTTTCCTAATCGTTCAAAATTTTATCTTAAGAGAATTTTGATATTTCAACTTTTTTCTTAATTTAAAAAAAAAAAACCATACCTTAAAGAAAAATTTAAACTTTTTCCTTAATTAAAAAAAATTATCATAAGGAAATTTTGATATTTCATTCCTCAAACTTATTTTTATTTTTAGACCATTTTCAATTTTTAAATGACAAAAAGTTTTAATAAATATTTCTAATCTAAAAAAATTAGAATAGCAATAATATTTTATAATAACAAAAAATATTTTAATTATATTTTAATTTTTAAACATTTTTTATATTTTAAAAACAATCCTAGCCTAAATAGGAAAGCCAAGTAAGAGCTTTAGTTTTGAATTTGACAACTGTGTTTGTCTCAATCTAAGTCTATTGATAATAATTTTATTAATATTTGATGAAAAAGTAGATTTTTTTCTTAAATAGAAATGAGTATGACTATTAAATTTCAAATGAAGATAAGTATGATTTTGAAATAAGCATGAGTATAGAGATGGATAATATAACATTTGCTTTTTACTTATACTCCATGTATTTATATATAATAATGTGTTTTTTTTGTAGGATGACTAATTGTCTGCTGGAAAGTTGCATGGATGGCTGATTTGGAAACGAAAATGATCTGTTACATAAAGAACGATTTAGGGGCAACAAAGGTAGGACTCTAAGACCCTTTCCAACTTTCAAGTCAACAGCGTGCAAGAGATGAGGGAAAAAAAGAAAGCAACTTAAAAATATAAGTCTGATTGATATTCAAAGAAAAAAAATTCTTCCTTAAACTTAACATAATATTAGCATTCTTGCCTTAAAAGAAAAGAAAATTTTTAAAGGTTAAAAAACTAAAAGAATCCTAAACTTTATCACTTTATTTTAATAAATCTATATACTTTTATTTTACCAAAACAAGCCCATATTCTTTGATTTGCATTCAAACATACCCTTATTTCAAACAAAAGATTGAATGATATGTTAAGGGCTTATTTTGATACAAATTAAAGTTTAAGGGTTTATTTGCGTGCAAAGTAAATGTTAGGGACTTATTTAAGTGCAATAAAAATATAAAAACTTATATAAATAAAGTTATAAAGTTCATGGGCTATTTTAGTATTTTAAACTTTTCAAATGTGTTTTACATCAAGCTTTTGTTCTTGAAAAGAAAAATGTATTACGCTATATTCTTTGCAAATATTTGTTCTTGGATTAGAAATTACTTTGAAAGTTGTAATTATAGGATGACGTCAATTTAAAGGCCGAAGACATGATACATGGCATAAAATATTATAATATTTTTTGTTCAACCACCTAATTAATTAGTTTTTGTGGTTTTCTCTTTGTTACTTATTTTATTTTTTCTATATTTATTTCCTCTCTTCTTGAAAAATATATCAAACCTACAGCAAAAATCATCAAAGCAACTAAATGACTTTGACGGCTTAGATCAAGATGTCTTATTGAGATTTTCAATCTTATTCCAATACACTTTCCAATCGTAAAAAATATGGAGATTTATCCTCTCCATACTCCAAAAGAAGTAAAGGGAAAATCTAACATAAAAGGCATTTTGCCTTTTTCAATATCTTATTTATTAGTAAACTTAAATGAAAAAATAGTTTATTTAATAGATTGAACACTTGGTTGACTTTCCTTTTTCTTAGTCGATTTGTTCTCACAATTAGGTTTTTGCTAAGTGAACTCATGTACAAAAGTCATCTTAACCCATGCATTTTAGGGGCCTTTCCAAATCTAGCATTGTGGAGTCAAATTTGATTTTTGTTGTAGTCATTGAGGGTTATGAGGCCAAATCTAGCTATAAAGGGGGAAAATTTTATCCAATTACAAATTACCAGTAAAATTTCTTTAATTAATTAACTCAAGAATTTTCAAATGATAATCAATTATCGCCATGTGAAATTAATGACATAATTTAATTTTATCATGTAATTAATTAATTAAATATATCACTTGACAATTGTAGATAAATACACTTGGTTTGACCAATCAGAATTCAAAAACTTATAATGTAAGCAATCAATATTAAAAATTTATTATGTGGCTAATCAAAATTCACCTATGAGTCATCCCATTTATCTCTTAATTAAATTAAAATAATTTTGAGATAAATCCAAAATTTGACCAATCAAATTTCAAGGATTTGGTTGACCATGAAAGAAGTGAATACAAGTAATAAGAAAATGATATAAGGGTTAAGGAAATAGATAAAAATATTGTTTTTCATAGAAATGAGTGGTGCAAGAAAATTCGAAACTATAACTTAACATGATTGTTCTTTTGGCTTTTGATATAGTCGACCCCAGAATTATGGAATATAAAGCTTAATTTGTTATTATTGTTATAAATTTCAAGGATTTATGGCCCATTCAATTAAATTTCATTCACGCGTCATTAGTTTTTTAATATCTAATTAAACTAAAACTATTTATAGATAAAATTTAAGAAGTTGAGTTCTCTTAAAACTCTCTCTCACCTAATAGCCTAGCACCATAAATAGAGTTCTCCTCTAAGTTGTAAGTAACAATTCACAATTTTGAAGAGAAAAGATTTTGAAAACCCAAAACTTTTCTAAAGTTTCAAGAATCAAGATCCAAAGAATTGAAGAAATTTTGAAGAACTAAAAGAACATTTCATTTGGGTTTTAAGAATTGTCAAAAAATTGCTTTTTGATCTTGTGCCACCTAAAGGAATGAGATCAATTTCATTTTTTTTCAAAATCAAGTCAATAAGACCTTTGAAGCTTTCAAAAAACAAGTCATCAAAACTTTTAAAGCATTCAAGGTCAAATCTACTAAACCTTTGAAATAGATTTTTTTTTTGAAAAAGTCACAATTTTCTTTTTTTCACAAGTTTGATAATAAAACTATTATTTAACTCTAATTTTTTCCAATCCAATTTTTGTCTTGAAATTTGTGTGTACACCAGCTATTGCAATGCTAGCTTGGAGGTTTATAGATAGCAATCGACACCAATTTATCTTTCTCTTTGTATTTTAAGTTTTGATTATCCTTTTTGTACACCAACGCTTACTTTTTATGTTTTTGTGTGTTTTTAATTTTGATTTTTTATGTTTTGTGTGTTTCATGTTAATTAAAAAAGGATAAAAAAGAAAAAAGAAAGAAAGAAGTTTGAAAAGCAAAAGAAAGATGAGAAATGGCAGTCATTATTTTTTGGGGGAGTTTTTTGTGATGTGTTCTTAATAATATTCAATTATTAGTTTTTTAAGCCCATTTGGATTTCACTGCACCTTTTGTACGGTGCGATTGAATTCACTACACCTTCAATTGAATTCAAATATTAATTTCAGTGAGATTTATTCAATATAAATTTTTCATTAAAATTTTTTTTCAATCACAGTTACAATAATCTTTGTTTTTTAATAACAACTATAATAATTTTTATTACTACAGTCAATATCACTACCCATCTAAATGAAGTCTTCATTTTTTTGTTTTTCTAACGTTTTCTCAATCCAAAGAGATTTTTTTTTTGTTAAAAAAAAATTGTCGATGCTCTTTACTTTTAGGAGTGGATTGATATGTTAATATTGGATACAAGATAAAAAAATTTGAACAAAAATTAATTTAACAGAGTTAGTACTCATTTATCATAATTTATTATTTTATTTTGAGATTTATATTTAATTTCTTTTAAGAATTTGAGGTGATATTTTTTATATTCATCTTATGTGAAATTTGAATTTAGTTGTAGTTATTGTTTTATTTTTTGATGATTGTAAAATAATTTTAAATGTCAAAATTAAAAAGTAAAAAAAATTCTTGTTTCAAAGAATATATATTTTTTTGACTTTTTCTTTTGGCTAAACTCTTTTTTTTTTTTAAAAAAAATTCTAAATAGCTTATGGGTCGTATACGTGTTCATTTTATTTATTAACAATCATTTAAATAAGTTAATGGTGCGAGTTTTTCGTGCTCTATTTTCAAATCTAAAAATTAAAAATTTTGATGTGACACAAATAATATATTTTTACTGATGTGAGCAATATGCCAAAGATTTAAGAAAAAGAAAAAAGGAAAAAAAATGAAGCGGGGGAATTAGAAGGAGAAAAGGAGGGAAAGTTTCAATAACAAAAGAGGGAGCGAGAGGAAAGCGGGCAGAGTGTTGGAAATCAAATTTCAAAACAAGAGAGAGATGAAGAGAATAATCGAAGCGGAAGGAGAGGAGGTTGACTTCCTATCAGCGGTTGCGGCTGCAGAAGAATCCGTAGCCAAGCGCCACAAACCCAACCAAAACGACGTCGAGGGAGCCTACATTGCCGCTCTTAGAGGGAGCAGAAGCCGTCTCTGGCAGCAAATTACCCCCCTTAATACTCAGAACAACGCTACTCGGCAGAGCAGAGTTGCTGCTTCTACAGCTGGTGGGTCGGTGGTTCCAGAGAAGAGTTGCCCGTGTGGGTCCGGTCCTTGTTTGGTTCTCACTGCTAATACTCATAGGAATCGCGGCCGCATGTTCTATAAATGCCCTCTTACGCAGGAAAATGGAGGCTGTGGTTTCTTTCTCTGGTGTGACACTTCTTCCCAAACAAATAGCATGAATATGGCTATGGCTACCAAGGTACTTCTTTGCAGGACTTCCCAAAATCATAAAATTTTTTTACATGCCATTTTAGCTTGGTGGTGAGTATATTGTCTAATCGCTAACCTTGTAATGATTGGATTGCCAAGCAGTCTTGAATATTGGGGATGTGCCCAAATGGGTGGTTCCAGCCAGCCCCTCCATGAGTCCCACTGTGGTACTGATGAGGAACCTATTTGCTTTTCTCTATGTTAGGTGTAATTACTAAATAGTGTAAAATGTGTTGGCCAAAAAAAAGTTTTATGTCCGAGTTGACCAGTCTGAAGGGTACCCTTCTACCTGTTGAAACAGAATGATCCATATGTAAGTTGACAAATTTGATTGCATTCTTATTAAACATGCAAATCAAATAGACTACTTGCTAGAATCTGAAATGCAAGGGAGTAGAGCTCAGATGGGCTACAGGAGGTAATTAATATATTTGCTTTTTGATATACTAGAATGCAATAACATAGCTTTGGCAGTACCTTATTTCTGTTGTAAATAGTCTCTTGTTGTTTGATACAAATAGTGTAGTTAATTTACCAGTGCTAAACTTCTGACTATCCAATGAAGTGAGAAAATGTTGATTGTTTCCTCTGCCATAAACAAACAATGTCAAGGAATTTACTATCATACCAACCAATAAGCAGCAGTGTTAAAGGAGGAGAGATATTGAGTGGTAAGAGGAAACAGGGGGGAGTCATGGTTGTTTCAGCTTGTCCTTAACCCTGCTTGAGCTTTTTTAAAGAACTGAGCTTTTTATCTGCAATAAGCCCTGCTTGAGTTGGCCCAACCTTTGGCTCCAAAATGTACCTGAGGTAGCTTTTTATTATTGGCATAGGCATTTTAAGAATAAGATTAACATGCTGGCTTAAGGCTTTTCTTTGCTTGTAGGGAAGTTCTTGTGGCTTGTTAAAATATTGCAATGATCAAAATGTATCTGCTGATCTTCCTGTTAGTGCTTCTAAAGCCTACTCCAATTTGTATGATCCAAGCAACAACACCAATACCTTAAGAACTGGATCTCTATGCTTCAAATGTGGAAAGGATGGGCATTGGGCGAAAGACTGTCACGTTCCTTGTTCATCTGATTCTCCTGCTGAGTTTGGAGGAAAGTCTATTAAATCTGGCACTTGCTATAAATGCGGTAAGCCTGGGCACTGGGCAAGGGACTGCACTTCAAATCAACACAAGAATGCAGGCAAAAGCACTAGGTAAATCTCTAATTTGGCTAGTTATTAGTTACACTGTAAATTCAAAACATTTCAAGACTGTATGACTCGATGGCCTACTTTCCAACATGGTATTAAGTGCGATATGACTAAGCAGTTATATAAGGTATTGCTTCGCTTGCTTGGTTCTTGGATGTATTAGTTTTAAAGCAAATCCACTATAATTCCATTACATATAGTAATAATTAATAATTATGTTTTAATGGTAATACTTATACCTAATGGTGGTAAAAAATAAATATTTTTGCGTATATAATTCATAATAATTCTTAAGCAATGTAGTTTAAAATCTTAATTCTCATACGTTTAAATTTATTTTCATAACTAAGGTATTTAATGCAAACTCATTGGCATGACATTTTTTAACGGACAATATTAATAACTATATATTTATATTGTTTTAAGTAATAAAAATAAAAGTTATAATTTTTGCAAAAGTAAAATTTTGATACAAGATTGAACACTAAAATCTCGCTCTATTTATCCTTAAATCTATGTTTATGTGAAAATAAAAACAAAAAATGTAAAGATATTTCAAAATCTAACCTTTGTTTTTCCCTTTCTGCTTCTTTGGTTTTTTTTTTTGAAATTGCAACAGAAAGCTCATAATTACTATCCATCATTAATTGTCAGTGAATCATCAAATTAAATAAAAAAAATAGAACCATTTCAAACCACAAAAACTTTGGAATTATACTTTGGAACTCAATTATTTCACCAATTTGTCAAATATTGACCAAAAATTCATCTTACATGTGCAATTGATAAATTCGTAGCAATTTGGCTGACGAACATGGGGACTGGAGTTTTGCTTTGTTCAGTTTTTTCCCCCTAATAACGGATATTTGTGATGTTCAATTGCTATCAAAATTAAACATGCACAACAAAATTTGTAATAATCAATAAATAAACACATCTTGGGTGCTCAATGCTTGTCATGGAGTAATCTAGAAGGAATCATGGAGGATTCTAGGGGCCGATGATGAAGGAAATAACAATCACTGCAAAGGGAAGCGTAAATTTCAATAGGGGAGTTCTATTTATACCTTATTTAATGTTATATACAGCCTACTTTTAAATACACCTCATATTTAAAATTCAATTTCTTATTTTTACTAAATATACCGCATCCTCACTTTTTATTTTTCATTCTTACCCTTTCTTTCTACTTCTCTTTTCATTTTTTGAAATTGAACTTCTTGGAAATGGATATTCGAGAAATTTTAAGAATTAATTTTTGAGAAGTCTTGAGTGTTCTTGGAAATAGATATCCGAGAAGATTTAAGATTTCTTGGATCTTTATTTTCAAGAAGCTCGATTTTACTTTTAATCATTGAAAAATTTTAATCATGTGCTTATGAACCTATTTACTTGATCATGAGTGCGAATGAAATTGAAATCAATATTCCCAATATGTATGGCATAAACATATTCTTTCTTTTGAGTATTTAGAAAACCAAGAATACCATTTTTTGGTTTTTTGGTTTTACATGGGCAAAATAGAGTTTTTGGTTTTTTATGCTTAAGACAAAAACATTTTTATGCTCATGTATGCTTGAGAACTAACATGTCTTTTCCATTTGCACATAAGATTTAGTTAATAATGGGTACATCGATGACTCACGTATATGCTTGTTAGTTAGAGTTTGAACATCCTATAAAACATTGATACTAACAATGTCAGCAGTAGACTATCAAATCTAACAATATCTAATCTTTTCGCTTCTAATCCTTACTGTCATATTTGCCAGTTTGTTGATGACATTTTTCAATGGTCCAAAGATTAGATATCCTAGTTTTTCCATTATCAAGAGTTTATAATTAAATATATATTTAAAATTTTTTTATGTATTTTCGAAAATGGATTTCCAAGAATACGAGATAACTCTCGAAAACCTATTTTTAATAACTCAAAAAATTCTTGGAAATGAATTTTCAAGAGTTATATTTTGTTTTTAGTCATTTATTTTCAAGAATTATATTTTTTTCTCGAAAATAGATTTATGAAAATACAATATAACTCTTGAAAATCTATTTTTGAGAAATACGAGGTGATTTTGAGGTGTATAAGTTATTAAGGCTATTTTTATCATTGACTAAATGTTAAAATTGACATTTGGTATGTATGTATTTTTTGAAAAAAATTTTGAAGATGTATAGAGAAAATTATGTGGCGTATTTAGAGCACCTTGTTATGATATTTTCTGTTGGGAGAAGCATAAGGACAGTAATGTCTTTCAGCTTATACGTACATTTTTTTTTTATTAAAATTCATCCCATTCATTAAGGTAAATTAACATCATTTGTTAAATAGTCAGGCAAAGACCCTTCCCATATAACCTGATGTCTAAGAGGACATGTCACTCTAGCTACGTTATGTGCTATAGAATTCGCAAACCTATTATCAAAGGCAATATCATTTTCTTTATGTTGTGATGCTAACATCAAGATGTTTATCACTATCCCTCCTCTATCCCACAAAGAAATGGCTGTCTTTGAATTAGTTTCCACTAGTGAAGACATAAAGCCTTTCCCCCTTGCCATACCCATTCCAAATAGAATGGCTTTCATTTTTGCATGTAGTGGACTTACAGCATTTAAAAAGACATGTCCCTTTGCATCTCGAACAACCATATTAAACTTTAGAGAATCTATTATAGCATCTACATTAATTTTCATGTCAAAAGCCTCTGTTGGTGTCCAACGTTGTATGGGACATGTTCTATTTTCATCCTTATTCAAGCATTTTATTGCCAGGCCTCAAACCTGAAGATTTAAAATGAAACAACGCTGCATACTCGTGAGACAAATCTCATAAGCATGTAAGGCAACAGATATCATACTAAATCAAAATCTCAAATAATCTCCAAAATAATATTTTATAGAACCACAAGTCTATAAAATTATACTATTTGCAAGTTGGTTTAATATACTAAAGTTTTTACTAACAAATTTTTTAGAATTAATAATAAAATACTCACTTTGAAAGTAATACCAAACTAAAAATAGATGCTAATCTTACTAATTAAAATAGTTGTCAAGGTTAAGTTTCTCAAGACAGAAATACCAAAATCTAAAAAAGTAAAAAAAAAAAGAATAAATACGATGACTCAATAAGAAACCGACATCCCCTCAGTTAATTAAGCATGCTAAAAAACATTTAGGCCAAAATATTAATTAAATGATTCAAAAATACTTTGGGTAATCTTGTATTACCGATGGTATGGTGAACAAAAATCACTATTCTCAATTGATGGCATGATGAACAAAAACCACTATTCTTAATCGGTGGCACGGTTCGAAACCGGTATTGATATCACAAAATACATGTCAACATGGCTAACAATTAACCCTCATTGATAAGATTAGAACATAGTCATACTAGGAGACAAAAATCAAAAAATATTTTTAGATTACCTAACATATGTAAATTCAATATTTATAACTTGAAGAAATCCATAGAAAACAAATTCCATAATTATTCCGAAGCAAAATTTTATATTTTGATAAATGATGGATATATAAATATATTACTATCAAATCATATTAAAAAATCAAAACCATATCAAACCATATTTCAAACTCATAATAAAGAAATCATATATATATTTTGCATGCTCAACCTGATTTACAAAACAAATGGACAAAATAATAAATATTATATATTAAAACTCTAAACATGTTGAGGCTAATTTCTGGGGATATAAAAACCAAAAGGATATCAAGTCATTTACCTAATGTGCTAAACTGAAACTTAAATGGCAAATCATTCAATTCTCTTAATATCTTGATAATTCAAGAAATATTTAAAAATCAAAATTTAACCCAAAAATATAAATTTAACAAGGCAAACCTTCTACGGGTCATCTTAAGCAAATTAGGCTGTGTGGCAGCCTTTTCGACAATTCAAAGCTATTTGAAAATATTTTTTTATCATATAAAACAATTTTTCTTTTAATATAGCAAAATGCCTAAAATTAAGTATAAAAACGAAATTAATAATTAAAAAGTAAAAATTAGTAGTAATATAGATTTTTAGAAATATTTAATTTTTTAACATTTAATAGTAATCAATTTTTTTTGTAAATCTGAATGTAATTTAATAACTATTTAACATTATTAATAATATGAAATTAACACAAAAATATATTAAAATAAGTAAAAGTTCATTAAAAATAATATAACTAAAACTCATGTAATTTATAACTAAGTAAATTAAATAGTGGCTGGAAACAATTTTTAAAATAATTAAAAACAAAAATTTTTAAATTCTGAAATTTTTACATTCTGTGATCATTTAGCTTATTTTGAGCCACAAAATCTTGAACATCTTATAGTTCTTAATGACAAAAAAAGCTTGAATTTAAATTAGGAATGTAACACTACAACTTAGAATTTTGTTATGGCAAAAATGATTTCTAGAAGCCTATGTTTCGAAGGCCAAAACTTGACAAATTATCACAAACAGTTTAGATTTTTTGGGTTTTAGATTCATGAAGCCTACTTTGGGGCTTCGATTCTCTTAGCCTATAAATCATCTAAACAAACCAATTGTATCGCTAAAAATTTCACATTTCATACTATCAAAAGCATCTAGCATTTGACCAAATCAGCCATCGGAGTAGAGAGTTTTAGCTTTTCAAATTTAGGCATTTGAATTGCGAGAAACCCAAAAATTAGAAACTTAAAACACTAAATTCTCCTAAATTACTAAACTAAATGAAGTGCCACACATACCATTAGAAATATCTTGAAGAGACCTTTCCATTGGTATCCACAATTTCATCGGATTGTCACCGAAAAATCATCGTAATATTTTTAAAGTTGAAAAGATATAAAAATATAGGTTAAGGTTTATAAAATATTGCATAAAACATGAAAATTTCAAGGGTTTTAAGCAAAATCATACCTTAATCAATGATTTCTAAGATTGATTTGTCCTATCTCTTCCTTTCTTCCTCTTTTCAAGCGTTTCTTAAAGTTTTTCCTTTTTCTCTCCCAAAGAAACTATCAAAAGAAAACTGATAATTTTTTTTCTTTTTTTAACATGTGGGCTGGGTAAACTAATTAAGATATGAAATTGAGCTTGAGTATTACATACTCCCCCACTTAAAAGAATTTAGTCATCCAAATTCAAAATTCGTATCTCAAAATTTATTTGTTTCAATTTAATGTCACATGACATCCTCCTCTTAAAAAGATTCAATCAAGTCTTCTCCTTATTGTTTCTTACATAGCCCAATCAATATAAACTCCAATTTATATAAATATATCCATTATAGATTAATAAACAAATATTTTAATATGGAATCTCAATTCTTATTCCAACATCTAGTCACAAAACATAACTCTTTTGCAAATTTCATATACTCAGAAACATACATAATACTCAACTTAAATCATAGCTAGGTGAAATCACCATAATGTAATTATGACTTTTCAAATGACTATTTACTAATAAAATCAAACATAATAATTATGCCACAATTTCACAACTCTTCTAAATTCTCAAATTTTTAAATGTCAATATCTATAACCTATTTACTATTAACCTATAATCAATCTCTAATTTAAAAGAATTCATTATTTGCCAAATTAGCAATAATCTGAAATCTATAACTTAAATTGAATCATGCTTCCATTATGCACTCTAATATCATTCAAACATAACCCAAAAACATGAAATTGACTTTATGGTATTTCTTGCACCAACAAAATTATTTGTTCATAACATCCCTTATAATGAAGTTCTAGTTCATTCTCATAAATATGTTCATGTATGTCCTTAAATCCTAGTAACAACATCACCAAATAGCTGCCTCAAAGACATCATATATTGATTCCTTTTTTTTTTATCATAAAATTTTTTCTTAACCATTGTAAAACTGTGATAAATGTAAAACCAATACAATTAATTATATCCATAAATTCAACACAAAAATCTAAACATAAAACTTTGAGTTCATGATACAACTCCTTGTTCACATAGTATTACTTTCCAAATTTTAATGATTAGATTCCACATAGTCATTTCACTATTTAATAGGCTTATAACCATTTAATATCCCAAATTTTCCTTCAAGAAAGTATATTATTTATTAGCTTCAAGTCAATATAAAAAATCTACTTATGATAATGAATCTTTTTACCAAAATTTCAATCTATAAATTCTAAGAGTATAATTCATATTAAAAGTGCAATTATAAAACCACCCAAAATATATCACTTCGTATAGTAATTTTCTTAAATTCTTCGAAATTGCATCTATACTCCAAATTATCAAATAACAAAATCATCACTAAAGTTGACTTTATCATTATAAAAGTCATTCTTTGTACTTATAGCATGTAGTTTTCATACACAAAATATATCATAAGCCCATGATAAATGTAATCTCCATAAAACATTATTCATCAACTGTCATATTGCCTTCAGTTTGAAATTATAATCACAACCTAATCACATTGACCATTTCAAATTCCAACTACTCTAAAGTAAAATTGGAAAGATAGATTTCAAACAATTTCATGCAACACCAAGTCACATAATCAAGCTTGCAATTTCTTCTTTTGATTGAAAGAATATTTCTTATCAATATAATCATAGTAAATTGTAATGAGGATAAAGACAATGCTATAGATCATAACTTAAGTTCCTTGGTACATAGATTCAAACATAGTCCATTGAATACCTAATATAACTCCAAATTCATATCTAATTAGCTTTCAATTTCTATAAGCCAATTATCAAATAACAATCAAAATCTTCACCAAGCTTATAGCATTATAATATTCCAAAATTTCCTTGTAGTCCAATATGTCCTCTATGCTTATTTCACAACAATTTAGTCTTAGCAAAACATAATTTTGAAATTCTTAATACCCAATCAAAATTCACTTTTTTTTTTAAATGACATTTTTCAATGACTGCAATCTTAGTTTCCATGCAGGAATCATAACATATGTCTTATACCATAATATGTGATATTTTGTGTTAACATTACTCAAATAAACTCATATTCTATTTTAATAAAAAATCATAATCACTATTTTATCATACGACCATTAATAAATCTTTTACCTTCCAAGTACAATTGTAATTTTTCACACTTCAGGTGAATCACATAAAATTCTAACTCTTGTCATCAAGGATAAATAATTTTCAATAAAATAAAATTTATCAATATAGAAAAATATCCTTATTTATGCATATAATGCTATTTACCACTAGTACAATATAATAAACAAAATCCATTAAGATAAATTCTAAAACTGTAATACCATATCCATATAATAATCAAATTCTAGTAAATTATCGAAAAGTCAATTGCTACCATCAAGTTATATATTACTCATTGAATTCAAAATCACACTAATATTATCAAAATCCTCATTTGCATCATAATTTTTATTGATCCTAATTGTATGTTTAAAAATTGCAATTCGTAAAGAAAATTTATAATCAATAATAATAAATATCTCAAAACTTGATATCAATTCTTGTCAATCTAAATTTTTGTACTTTATCTCGACAAAAATATTTCATATCCATGATAAAAAAAAATTCAATAAAAATCCATCACAAAACTCTGAAATCTTAATTGATTGAAAATCTAACTTTGATACCATAACACCTTAAAAGATCCAAATCATTCTCTATAATAACTCCTAAGCTTAAAATATCCAATTTATATAAAAATTCTACCAAAGTCACTTCTTTTGTAGGCATATAACTTCATCGCATTTCTAATGTTTCATACTTTGGCTCCAAATGGTACAATAAATATCATGATTAAAGATTCATCAAAATCCATAAGCAAATGCAAAACAAACCACCAAAAATAAAAAATTTGAACCTTAATTCTATAGGATCTCCAAAGATAAAAATCTGCTACCAACTTGAGCTTAAGGTAACTATCTTATCAAGTTTTCACACAAAAATCACCTACAACTTATTGTTACTAATAATTAACTTCACCAAACTTTCTCCTCACACAATTTCAAAACTGATGTTTAAAAATCAATCGAATTAGGAAATCTACGGTCCACAAAAATAAAAAAATATCAAAATCTTCATGGATCAAAAATCTAAATTTTGTCTCTAACTTATAAAATTTTGACATATCCAAACCATTCTCCACAATAATCATTGAGCTTAAGATATCCTTTTCCCTAAATTCACATCAAAATCATTTCATAATTGTAAAATTTTAAAATTTTAACAAAGAAACAATGTAATTGATAAAGAAATGTCATAATTGACTTAAAAGAAAACTGTAATTGATTGTAAAATTTTAGAATTTTAACAAAGAAACGTTGTAATTGACAAAGAAATGCCATAATTAACAAAAATTTTAAAATACTCAATTATAGCATTTTAACAAAGAAACACCGTAATTGACAAAGAAATGCCATAATTGACTTAAAAGAAATGCCGTAATTGATTGTAAAATTGTAAAATTTTAACAGAGAAATGCCATAATTGATAAAGAAATGCAATAATTGACTTAACAAAAACACCATAATTGACAAAAATTTTAAAATACTCAATCACAATGTTTCTTCATAAAAATGCCATAATAGGCACATTTCAAAATTTTGGCTTATAACTGGCTATTACGATGTATGTTTAAGAAAAACATCATAATAGTGAGCTATATAATATATTCTAAAGACAAAAAAATCAGTTATGACGTTAGGTTTAAAATATACACCATATTTAACCTAAAATAAAATTTAATTTCAATTTCAGACTTGTTTTTAAAAAAAGTAACATAGATAAAAGTAATTTTTTATTCAAGTTAAATTTAAAAATCAAGTAATTTTTTCCCTTGAATCTTAAAATACCACAGGGAGAGGTAGGTTTCAGATTTTGAGACTTTGAATGTTGTTGGAAATCTGATATTTGTCTTAAGAATTTGATAACGTTAAACCAAACATGGGAATCAAATATCCATTATCAAAATTCAGGGGGAAAATTTTTGGATTCCTTTGAATCAAATGCACTTTAAAAGTTTAATTAGACAAAAATAATATTTTAAAGATTTAATTGCATATTATAAGGAAGCAAATTCATCTAGAAAATGTGAAAAAAAAGTTGTTTTTAGTATTTTTAATGTACTAAAATGACTTAAAAGATGTTTTTATGAGAGACTAAAGTGGTAAGTAACTTTGTTATGGGACCACATTTTAACCAAATAAGTTCATTAATGATTAATGAAATGTCAAATTATGTCAACAATCCCTTTATTCTATCGAAATTTAAAATTTAGCCCTTTAACAATAATTCGCATAAATGTAATTCGCATAAAATTTTGATTTAATAATTTTAATCTAATTATTAACTTTGTTAAATTTGTATTGTTAAAAATGCTAACAAGATCCTCGACTTGATGTTATAGATGTTGACTTTACTATTATGACGTTGACTTTACTAACATGATAATTTAAATGGATAAAATTATTTTCAAATTATTTGATTAGTCCTTGCATTTACATAAAATTTCAGCTTTGGTCACCCTGCTATAATTCATAAAAATCTCATCTTTATACAAATTGAATTTAATAATATTGATCCAATTATGAATGCGATTAGTTACTATATGATAAATATGTTGACGTGGCCTTTAACTTTTTAGAAATAATATGAGAACTTAAAAATCCTTAAAATAAAAAAATTTTAAAAAATTAGAACACTAAAAAAATTTTAAAAAAGACTTTTATAATTTAATAGATTTTTTAAAATATAAATTTATTTAAAATTCACTTTATCATGTTTTTATTTTAAAAATTCAAATTGTTTATTTTTTTGAAAAACTTCTATTTTTTAAAATATTAAATTTAATTTTTCGATAGTTTTAATTTTTTTTAAAAATATATTTTTAATTTAAATAGAAAATTTTTTTTGAAAATTTTCTAGATTTTTAGATATTAAAATTAGTTTTTCCAATATTTTAAAATTTTAAAACCACATTTTTTAAATTTTGAATAAAATTAGAATGTATATTTTAAAAAATTTTCAATATTTTGAATTTTTTAGAAATTTTGTAGGTTTTTTAAGATATTAAATTTAATTTTTTAAAGATTTTTTTATTTTGGTTTTATTTTTCAAATTTTAACTTTTTTTATTTAATCAAAAAGTTTAATTTTTTTTGAATTTTTTATAAAATTTTCCATATAAAATCTTTGTTATGGATAACTACTTTTTAAAATATTTATAAATTTTTTAATTGAACTTATATTAAAAAAAGAACTTGAAAAATCATATTAAATAATAGTTGTTTATTTAAATAATTTTTTTCTTTTATATGTTTTAATATATATATATATATATATTAATATTAATATAATTATATTTTGTTAATTGTAGTTTTTCATCTATAAGGCATCGATTTTCTTGTAAAAAAGGTCATATCAATTAAAATAAAGTAATTTTATCCATAAAAATTGTCACATCAGCAAAGTTAATGTCTCGTCAATAATATTAATGGTTATGTTTACAAAGTTAATAAGAAGTAGATGACTATACTAGTAATTAGACTAATATTATCAAATTCAACTTGTATAATAACGATATTTTTATAAATTATACTAGAGGACTAAAATTTTAAATTTTGTGTAATTATGGGGATCATTTGCATAATTTGACAATTAATTTCATCTATCAAAGTTGCCACCTTAGCAAAGTCAACATCATATTAACAAGTCAACGCTACATCAACATTTTCAATGGAAAAAATATGAAGTTAGTAATTATACTACGGTTATCAAATCAAAGTTATATGAGAATTGCATTTGTATAAATTATAATAAAGAAACTAAATTTTAAATTTCGATAGAATAAAAAAATTGCTAGCATAATTTGACCCTAACGAAACATTTTTTACATTGAAGATTGAAATATTACATTAAGAAATGTAAACATCCCTAGAAAGCCTTTTCAACTATTTTCATTTGATTGGGGGCTCTCTGTGCAGTTCATGAGTTGACCAAATTGGTCATAGAAAATAACCTTTAATTGCTTTTCCTTTCTAAGAATAAAAGGAAGCGTAATGAAATGGAATGGATTACTCTTATTGAATGGATAGCTTTGTGCAGAAGATTTCAATGAATTTTTTTCTTTGAGGGAGAAAAAAATGAGGGTGCCCAAGACTAGCATGGTAATTTAAGAGGTTTAGAGAGGTCATTTATTAATGTGGATGCTTGGGAATTCCTATGTAGGGGTGAAACATACTTGGGTTAAACGTATGAGATTTTCAGTTGATTCTAAAGCAATTAGACAAGGGCTTTGTGAATGAAAAGTGGTGGCAACTTTTTTCGGATATGATTGAGCATCACTTGGTTTTAACCATGTCAAACCATTTCCCACTTTTTTTTTTTGAAAAATTTGTTGTTGAACAATTTTAGGAGATGAAAAAAGGTTTTTAGAGTTAAAAACATGTGGGTTAGTTTCACAAAGAGTGAAGAGACCATTATTGACAAGTATAGAAGACAATTGAGTAAGTGGAATATAGAAAATGTTGAATAGTTGGGCACTTATATTCAATGAGTGAAAAAATAGATGTATAAGTGTATCAGGAATCAGATCAGTATAACCAGTGTTCAAAAGAGTTTTCAAATTTTTAGCTATTGAGGAGAAATTATGGCAACAATGATCAAAGGAATTGTGGCTTATGGGTGGGGATAAGAACACTTAATTTTTCATTATAATACTTCAAAGAGAAGGAGAACCAATACTATTTTTCAAATCTAAGATGAAAATGAGGTGTGACATCAAGAGAAAGCCATGATTGAAAATACCTTTATAAAGTATTTTTAGGATATGTTTTCTACCTTTAATACAAGCCATTTTGAGGTGGTGTATGAAGGGAGCATACCACTTACAATTATTGCACTACATTTAACTAATCACAATTCATAATTGTGTACAGTCCAGTATGATACCCACATTTATAGGTGGTGAACCTTTATGTAATTCTTTGTTATGATTAAATAATTGTATTATTGTTGTAAAAAAATTTGAAGTGAATGGTTTTCGTGTTTGAGACAGTGAGCAAAAGGGTTACTATAAAGGTGAAAAATCATCTAGATATGGCTTTCTTAGCAATAGAGGTCAAAGAAGCTTTATTTCGAATTAATCTAAACATAGCTCCAGGCTTGAATGGAATGATTGTATAGTTTTGCTATAGTTATTGGCTTATATTAGGAAGAGTGTGAAATGGGCCATTTTGGGTTTTCTTAACAAGGTAGACACTTTAGAAGGGATCAACCATATTAATCTTGTGCTAATACCAAAGAAAAAGGATTCGAAGAATGCTCAAAATTGTAGACTTATTAGCATAGTGCTTGCAAATAGGCTAAAGGGAATATTTTCAGAGGTTATAAAAGAAAATCAAAGTGTTTTTGTCCCAGGGTGATCAATTTTTGACAATGTTATGGTAGGTTTTGAGACCATACATCATTTGCTACTGAAGAAAGATGGGAGGAATAACTAAGTGACTTTAAAACTTTATATGAGTAAGGCTTATGATAAAGTGAAGTAGAAATATCTAGATGGCATGATGGAAGCAATGAGTTTTCTAGACAGATGGATTACCCCAATTATGATTTATACAGTGCAACATTCAATTCTGGTAAATGAAAATTAGTGTAGATGAATTTGTCCATCTTATGGGCTGAAACAAGGTGATCCATTATTGCCTTATCTCTTTCAATTATATGTTGAGAGTTTGTTTGGCATGTTGAGGAAAGTCAAGGAGAATGTGATGTTTGGAGTGTATCGATTCGAAGATCTACTCCCAAAGCCTCTCACCTTATATTTGCAAATGATAGCTTATTATTATTTTTCATGTGAATAAAAGTGAGTGAGAAATAATTTTAAGAAATCAGCTATTTTCTTTAGCACCAATACCAATTTAGGAATGAAAAAAATGGTTATGAGGACTTTAGGTGTGTAGATAGAGATAACTGATGGTAAATATTTAGGGTTGTGTATTTTATTTGGTAAAAGATTCTGATTTTACAATCAATTATAAAAAAAGTGTGGAGAAAGGACCAAGGATGAGGGAAATTACTATCACAAGCAGGAAGAGCTATTCTTATCTAGTCAATGGCACAAGTTGTTCTTACATATCTGATGAGATGCTTTAAGATGCCAATTGGCTTATTTTGCAAAATCACTTCTCTTATGGCTGGGTTTTGGTGGGGAAATGGATATAACAAGTGAGAAATTCATTGGCAACAGTAAGAGGATTTGTGCTGCTCCAAAATGGTTAGAGGTTTAGGTTTTAAAGATTTAGATGCCTGTAGCCTAGTTAGTAAAACAATGATGGAGGCTAGTACATAATGAGGATTCTCTATGCTATAAGGTATTGAAAGCTAGATATTTTCCAAGGAACTCTTTCCTAGATGTGAAACTTGAAGCAAATTCATCATACTTATGGAGTAGTTTACTGTCGGGGTGTGAAGGTTTATTAAAAAGGGTTAGATAGAGGTAGGTTGATGACTGTTAAATTTATAATTTTTATAAGTCCATTTTAACTTTAAAATTTTAAAATTTTTGTAATTTGGTGCTTTTAATGTGTGAAATCTTGATTTTAGGGTTTGGTACATGTGGATGTGAATGCCATGCAATCCATGCAAAGATGGTAGAAGTATTTAGCCAATACCAAAACTCAAGCCATTCAACCATGCACCTAAAGGATAGAGCTGAACCAATTAGCCAAGGAATGATCATGTATTGTTTGGCCAAAGAGGAATTGCAATTACATGAGGACTCTTTATTTATCTTAAAAGAGTTTTAAACCAAGAAGAACATATTAAAGAAGGCTAAGGCTAAGGTTATGGTGCAAGAAGAACTTTTTGAATTTTAATCCAAAAGAGTTTCAATTCAAGTAAAACAAATCAGATTTGTTTTTAAGCTGAAACTCTTAATGGATGACAAGATCATGATGATTTGACAAGACACATAAGCATAAAGAACCAATGAAAAAAATCCTCTTCAGCCAACATAAGCTCCATCTCATTCTTAAAGTTCCCACATTCGGCCAACCTCTTTTCAAGATCAAGATCACGATGTAATCTTTTAGAGTTTAAGTTGAAGTTGGACTATTTAGACTTTATCCCTCTTTAGTCGCACCTAGTAGTATAAATAAGCTAGGCATTCTCACTTATAACACATCTCATCCCATCTCATTCTTTCATTTTTTTCTTTTCTTTTTTCTGCTTCTTCCATTTTTTTTAGTTTTTTTTGTAATTCGACTAAGGTGACAAACTAGTCAATATTTCATAGTTTGATTTTCTCAAGCTTTCTTTAATACAAGTTGTTTCCATTCTTTATTCAAATCTTTCTATCTTTGATTTCTTGAGCACTTTCGTTATTTTTAAAGCTTTCAAGATTCAACTTTGTTCTGTTATTGCTTTCTTTACATTCGACAAACATTTAATTCTTTACAAGTTTTCAATTTTATTTTGTTTTCTTGTATAATCGACCAATTCCTATAGCTAGTAAATGACAGCTAACTAGCTTGGCATTTGGTTATCACATTCTTAGCAACATAACTTTTGCAATTAATCAACCTTTCAATTTATTTAAATATAAAGTTTGGAAGAATCTCCTTTGGTACTTGGTTTCATGCCTTAAACATAATCCTTGTATGAACGATACTCCACTTCATCATTTTATTACTTGATAATGACCTGTGCACTTGCAAGCTTAAAAAGCAACAATTAAGTTTTTAGTGTTGTTGTTGGGAATTATATCGGTGCTAGAAGACCAATATCAATAACACTTCTTTTTATTTTGTAATTTAGACTTCTTTTTATTTTTAGTTGCTTTAATGTGTTTTGATTTCTTCTTTGTTTGCATACGTAGATCTCAAAGTGTTAATTTAGCTCTACTTGATAAAGAGATTGAATGAACACATCGACGATTAAGTTGTGAGCAAGCAATAAATTCAATCCTAATGGCGAATACAGCAAATGAAGGTCACAGAACCTTTAAGGACTATGCCTTCCCAAACGCTGATGGCTTTTAACCATCCATTTGAAGGCTGGTGATCCAAGCCAACAACTTCAAAATCAAGCCTTTAATCATCCAAATGGTCCAAACTTCCATTTAGTTTGGAGGATTATTGAATGATGATCCTAATCTTTATTTTTCTAATTGTTTTAAACTATGTGATACTTTTAAATAGAATCGAGTTTAAGATGATTCACTTAGACTAAGATCATTTTTGTTTTCTCTTAGGGACAATGAAGAGATGGTTGTTTTCACTTCTTTCTAAACCTATTACAACATGGAGAATCTAGTACAAAAGTTCCTCATAAAATTTTTCCCATCAACCAAAATGGCAGAGATGAGGAACAAGATTATAACTTTTCAACATTATGATGGTGAGATGCTTTATGATGCATAAGAAAAGTACAAAGAGATGTTGTGTAAGTGCCTACACCATGGTCTCTCACAATGGCTTCAAATCTAAATCTTTTACAATGGGCTAACACCACCAATGAGAGCAACAATAGATTCAACAGCTACAGGAGCCATCATGAGCAAATCAGTTAAGAAGCCTATAAGTTGATTGAAAAAATGGCTGCTAACAATTATCAGTGGGGAATTTAAATGATGGTCCATAAGAAAGTTGATAGAATATATGAGCTAGGCTTCCTTACCTTGATTACATTCTAACTTGCTAGCCTAACCAAAAAGATAGATGCCTTAGGACCACAATCACCCATTGTATTATCCAAGCCATTCAAAGCTCATTCATCATTTATGATATCTGTGAAGGCGTACCATTCCTCAATAGGTGCCAATATAAGGTAAAAATCATGCAATATGTATCCCAATCCAAACCAACCTATAACCCTTAAAGCAACACTTATAACCCAGGTTGGAAGAACTATCCCAACTTTTCTTAGAACTAAAACCAAAATAACTGTCAAAACACTAACCAAACAACCAACTTTTGCCAAAATCAACCAACCCATAATCCACCCTAAGTAAAGAAACCTAGCTAATGTTCTCACAACTCTTACAAACCCAAAACATCATAATCCAAAGCCAAGCCACCTCCATCAAGAATCTAAAAATCCAAATGGGCAAATTGACCAGTGCCATAGCAAATTGCCTATTAAGATCCATACCCAATAATAATAAGTTCAATCTTAAAAAGCAAAGTAAAGAGGTGTGCAATGCTGTACATTCTTATGGAAAGGAGGAGCTTACTTCTTAGATGGTGAAGATGACTTGATGAATAAACCAATAGTGGTGTACTTGCCAAGTTTTGTGAAAAGGCCTAAAAGGGAATACATGGATGATGAAGCTAACATGGAAGATAAATAGTTACTATTGCTTGTGAAAGAAATTCTGAAAAGTTTAGACCTAATAATAGAAATTCAAGATAAAGCCTAAGATACTTTTAAAGGAAAATTATCTGAAGGAAATGAAGAAAAATTTAGAAATAAAGGACAACCCTGAGGAAGAAGTCCAAGAGGAGAAACAATAAGAAGAATTTGAAAGAGAATACATGGAAACTTAAAGGAAAATGAAGATTTATTATAAGTTGGAAAAGCACTTTTGAAAAGTTTAGATCCAATTATAGAAGTGTAAGAGGAAGGCCAAAAAGTGAAGAGAATGAAATTGAGTACAAGGATGGCAACCCATAATAATACATTTAAAGTAGCCTAGTCAATTTCCAAGCCCAAATAGAAATAGTTCCTAAATGAGTTAAAGAAAGTTACATTTTTTGATGAGTGTAGCCTAGCACTTCAGTAAATTCTTCTAACTAAACAAAGTGATCCAAGGAGATTTTGCATTCCATGTTCTATTGGTCATATTATTTAATGAAGCTTTATGTGATTTGGGGTTTAGTGTTAATCTAATGCCAATAAATGTTTTTGTCCAACTTGAAGTTGGTGCATTGAGACCTCTAAACTGATCGACGAAGAGGCCATAAGGAATTTTAGAGAGCATATTAGTCATAGCAGTAAATATATATATTTTTTGTTGATTTTGCTATTTTAGATATGGAAAATAGTGAAGCACCTGTTTTATTAGGTAGACTATTTTTAATGACTTCAAGAGCCTTAATTGATGTCTACAATTTTGAGGTAACCCTAGGATTTAAGGACAAAAGGATTATCTTTAAGATTAGAGGTTAAGGCATTCTTAAGGATAAGTAAGATGTTCAAAGAGTGTCCAACTTAAAAGATAAAAAAAAGGAAAAACTAGTCTATAGAGAGCCTCATTGAACCCACAATGGAAAAAATTAACCCATAAGTCAAATTTCAAGCAAACCAAAGAACCATTTCACTAGCTTAAAAAACCCAATGTTAAACCTTAATCTTGTTTGTATTATACTTGTCAAGAGAGCAAGTCCACCACCCAAGGCTAAGTTAGTTTATGTGATTCCAACCAAATGCAAGCAATAAGAGAAAATCCCTCTGAAAGAAAAGCGGTAGTCTTAGATATTTAGTATGCTCAAGCTTGACAAAAACTAACATTGCTTGGGAGCAACCCAAGTTTTACATTTTCTTTGTTATTTGTTTAAATTGTGTTATTAGGACAAGTATGCTTTGATGTGTTGTTTTGTTTTGTTAGGAATAGGATGATACAAAAGATGCTTAAAGAAGTCTACAAGTTTGGCCTAAAGAAGACAGGGATAGAGAGTATGTTTTTTTCCCTAATTACTCATCTGTTTTATGTTAAATATTGTGTAATTCAAGTGTGGAAGAGGGAAACTTTTGCACTAAAAATGTTTTTAAAATTCTTTTCAAAAGTTATCCCTAAAAATCTTTGTTTTCAAACCAAGTTAATATGTCTATAATCATGATAATGTGATTTTAGTTAATTTTCCATAAGTTGTTCATGAATGACTTATATATGATGTTAAGATAAGTGTGAATGTAATGAAACATTAAATGAAGTCTTAGGTAGGTTTTTTTTTTGGATTGTGACTTTTGTGATAATGCATTTTAATCTTGATCTTTAACATGCATTAATTTTTGTGAAAACTTTGTAAATATAAAGTTATATATAAATTTAAGGCATGAGTATGACTTTAGAATTTATTTACTCAACCCTCGAGGTGAAAACCTAGACTATGCTTGACTTAAGAAATGATTTATTCCATCTTTAGACCATCTAGGCCTTTTCAAGCTCACTTATAATAAAACATCCTTAGTACCTTTTATTGAGCCTTTATAATCTTGTTCTTTGTTTATTCACCCACATCAAATAAGCCCTAGGCCTTTTTATGAATTATCCATCTTTTTCTCACCTAACCTACATTGCTTATGCATATTAAGGACAAAATAAAAAGAAAAAACTACATTTGGGAGGTGGAGAGGCATAAAGAAGAAAGAAAAAACAAGCCTTGTAACAAAAAAGCCTTGTAAAAAAAAAGAAAAAGCAAAAAATGGCTATGAAAAAAAATGCAAAATAAAGATGCTTCAAGCCTTGTAAAATTTTGATAAGCTCTCAAGTCCACATTTTAAAAGTAAGTAAAAGGTTTTGAGCTTAAAATATCCATTTTCCCATCTTAACCCAAGCTTTACATTAAAAGCTTATAAAGACCTATTGATCTTGAGTCAAGTATGCAAGTCTACATTAGTGGAGAGGGAATGAGAAAAATAAACATATGAAGTATTATTTATCTTTAAGTTGATATATGATGGCATATGTTACATACTTTTTTTTGCTTAAATTGTGTGTATAGATTAGAGATAGATTAACTTCACATACATGAAAGTTACAAGAAATTGAAAGCTTACTTTTGAATAAGTTTTATGTCTAATTATGTTCATAACTATCTTGAAATTATACCACAGCGCATAATTGATAATTCGTCAAACCTCAACTTTATGTGCATTTATTTTGATTGTAGCATAATTAACTTGAGATTTTGCTTGAGGATAAGTAAAAAGCTAAGTGTTAGGGTGTGATGACTATTAAATTTATAATTTTCATAAGTCCATTTTAGTTGTAAAATTTTAAAAATTTTTGTGAATTTGGTGCTTTTTAATATGTGAAATCATAATTTTAAGGTTTGGAACATATAGACATGAATGCCATGCAACTCATGCAAAGATGGGAGAAGTATTCGACCAAGACCAAAACTTAAGCCATTTGGCCATGTACCTAAAGAATATAGCCAAACCAATTAGCCAAGGAATGATCATGTATTGTTTAACCAAAGATGAATTGCAATTGTTTAAAGACTCTTTATTTATCTTAAAAAAGTTTTAAGTCGAAAAGAAATATCGAAAGAGTCTAAGGCTATAGTTATTGTAGAAAAAGGACTTTTTAAATTTTAATCGAAAGAATTTCAATTCAACAAATCAAGAAGAGAAGTCTTAGAATTTGCTTAAGCCAAAACTCTTAATAGATGACAAGATCATGATGATTTTATGACACAAATAAGTATGAAGGACCAATGAAAGAATCTTATTTGACCAACATAAGCTTCATCTCATTCTTGAAGTTCCAACATTCAGCCAACCTCTTATTAATATCAAGATCACATTGTATTCTCTTAAAGTTTAAGTTGAAATAGGACTATTTAGACTTTTACCCCCCTTTAGTCGAGCCTAACACTATAATTAGGCTAGGCATTCTTACTTATAACATATCTCATCCCATCTCATTCTTTCATTTTCTTTATTTTTTTCTTTTTTAGTTATTTTTTAGTTTTCTTTATAATTCAACTAGGGTGATAAACTAGCTAATATTCCATTATTTTGTTTTCTCAAGCTTTCGTCAATACAAGTTGTTTTCATTCCTTATTCAAAGCTTTCTTTCTTTGATTTTTTAGGCACTTTTTTTATTTTTAAAGTTCTCAAGATTCAACTCTGTTCTTTTGTTGCTTTCTTTACATTCGGCCAACATTCAATTGTTTACAAGCTTTGGGTTTTGTTTTATTTTTTTGTATTGTCAACCTACCCTTATAGCTACCAAGTGACAATAAGTTAGCTTGGCATTCGGTTATCACATTTTCATCAATTTTACTTTTGTTTTCAATCAATTAACCTTTCAATCTATTTAAATATAAAGTTTGGAAGAATCTCTTTTGGTACTTAGTTTCACACCTCAAACATAATTCTCATGGGAATGATACTTTACTTTATCATTTTATTACTTGTTAGCGACTTGTTAGTGACTTGTGCACTTACAAGCTTAAAAAGAAACAATCATAGGTGATGGATATTCAATAGATATACAAGAAGACATATGGATAAATAGCCCCTTGCCATTGAGTGTATCAATTGATTGGACTTTACCCTACACCAAGAAAAGTCGCCAACATTATTGATCATGCAAAGATGGAATAGAAGCTGGAAATGATTTGTAAATTGTTCTCTTTAAATGATGCACATAGAATTCTAAATATCCCTTTATATAGCTGAAGGAGCAATGATCTACTGATTTTGGTTGAATAAACAATTGGGAAATTAATAGTAAAGTCTACCTATTATACAACTAAAAATTAGTTAAGGAGGTAGGAGATTAATAGAAGATAACATCACCCTATTTGGAGGGTTATTTGGCAAGCAAAGGTTATAATGAAAGTAAAGATGTTCATGTGGCATGTGGTGCATGGTATTTTGTCTACTTATGATTTATTGACAAGTAGGGGTGTATGGATAAAAAAAAGTTGTTGAGTTTGTGAAGTACATAGGGAATCCTAGTTTCATCTTTTATTTAAATGTCACTCTAGTCAATCAATTTGGCATGAGATAGAAATACAATTAGACATTGGTGATCCTATGTTTATCAATGCAAGGTAGTATTTTTGGTATAAATTGCTAAGCCATGCTTTGCAATCCAATTACCTTAAAAAGTCTTTTTATGCATGTTGGTTTCTTTTGGAGAATAAGAATTCCTGTTTACATGATGGAACATGTGCCTAAAAGAGAAGGTTAGCTTTGAATGCAGCTACGTTGACAATGAAAATGAGTGTAGTTTAGAATTCAAATGGGAGGTCATTAATAACTGAGTTAAATGGGTTACCACCATCACCATAGGGTTTAGTAAAGATTAAAATGGATGCTACTTACAAAGAAAAGGAGCACGAGGCAAGATTAGGAATAGTTATGGGTGATACGACATGCGTGGTGTTGTTTTGAGTTGTATCTCGTATGGCAGGAGTTGATAGTTTGCTCTAAGCTAAGATTAAGATTATCTTTTGGTGTTTACAGCTAGCAAAAGAACAAGATATGAATAATATAATATAATAATGGAAAGTGATTCCTTATCGATGGTCAATAAGGCAAATTGCATAAATATATCTTATTAGGATAATTGAAATTTGGCTTCAAATATTAGAGACCTCGTTTCACATTTTCATTCATGCTTTATTGGCCATATTTCTAAAATCCCAAATATGTTAGCCCATAAGTTGGCTAGCTTTGATTATCAATTAGGTAAGTAAGAGACTTGGAGGTTTTCACTTTTAAACTTTATTTTAACCCTGATTAGTATAACAAAATTGTTAGTTTCTGTAGGAAAAAGGGTTGGGTTCGCCTATAATGAGTGAACCAAGCACCCAATCTATTATCAATTGCCATAAGGTAGTTTGTTGCCTAAGAAAGAATTGTTTTTGGGTAGTTATTGGTTTATCTTTAAAACCAACTTGAATAATTGTCACCTATATCTTAATAACAAAAAGAATGGCATTCGACCATTAAGAGATATATAAAAAGAGAGAAAACTTTATCAAATAAGAAAAAAACGAGAGAGATCGATAATCTACAAGTTTTAGGAGGAATTCTTACGTTCGATGTGTTGAAGGATTTATGCTATGAAAACAAACAACTTATGTACTCTGATATTATTCAATGACCAGCAATTCAAGTCAGGCTTTTGCTTTCGTTTCTGCTAAACAAGTACATATATATATGTTCATATATTTCTTGCATGTGTTTATCTTTCGTTGGTATCAAAGTCAAATTGGCTTGAGTTTTGGTTTATTTTGCATGTTCTTCATAAAACACTGAAACAATTTGATATGTTCTTTTGTGCTTATGAAAATCCATAGTAGATGATGCATAATTGCATGATTTTGTTGTATAATTAATGTTATGATGATTCTTTGATGTTTTAAGTAAAATCTTATTGATGTTTTGTTGTTTTGATCACTCTTTTTTTTTTTTTTTTCATATTGGTATTCAAATGCCTGAATTAGGGCATTCGAATGCCCTAGGAAAAATTTTAAGAATTAATGGTTATTTTTGAAATAGAAAAAGAGCATTTGAATACTTTTCAGGGCATTCAATACCCTATTTTTTTAAAATAGAAAGCAAGCATTCGAAAACCCTTTGTAAAGCATTTAAATTCCTTTTTGCTTTTTGAAATTGTTCTTAAAATTTTTTAAGAATTTTTTAAAAATTGTTTTAGTCTTTGATTGACTTTAGGATGTCAGATCACACAACAATGATTGAGATGAGTCTTAATCATTTTTTAACTTGTGTTAACTCATGGATCTGTGAATTTTTCTCATATTTTGTTACAAAAAATTATGACTACTTTCGTGAGGATTCCCATTATTATGAGGACATAAGCATAAGTTTTTAGAGTCACAAGGCTGACGGTAGAATTGACAAAATATTGAATGGATCCAAAAAATGATATTAAGTGGCATATCATCAAGGTTAATAGCATGATCTTAGAATTGATTTGGCGTAGCTACATGCTCATTAAGAATGATCAGATAAAAAATGAAATGCTGAAGGATACACTTTTGACTCCTAGACAAAAGAATCTTCTTTAATATATCTGGATGTCTTTAGAGACTGGTCATAAGTATGAAACATTAATTAAGAATTTTATGAAATAATACGAGAGAATGAGAGCAAAGACGAATGCAACCCTTTTTGTTTGCCTAAATCTCCTTAATGGGAAATACAAAATTTTTGACATAATTTTGAATACACAAGTATACTATATAATATGATAAAAGAGGGATCATGAGAAACTTAAAATGTGATTGAATGGATCTAGGTGTTGCATACTTACTCTATTTGTACTTGAAAGTTATTTTACATACTTAACAATTGTATAAGAGAATAGATGTGATTATGAGCTACTATATGCACCTAACAATCATATAGTAACTAACCTTTTGTAGTATACTGGTTGCATAATTTATTTGTATGAACCCAATGTAAAGAATAGAGAAAATATTCTTGAGATCATGAGAGTTTGACACCCATTATGTATAAGTGGGAGATGTAAAAAAAAGTGGTTGGATCCACCCATAATGTGTGACTTGAGCACCCCATTTATTGGTAACTGCCATAAGGTAGTTTGTTATCGAGGAAAAAATTGCCTTTAGGCAATTATTAGTTTAACTTTTAAACCACTCGAAAAATTGCCGCCCATTTTTTGATAACAAAAAAAAAAAAAATGGTATTCAACCATTAAGAGATATACAAGAAAAAAGAAAAGTTTCTCAAACAAAAAAAAAAAGAAAGAAAAGAAAAAGAGATTAACAATATACGTGTCTCAAGAAGAATTATTACATTCAGTGTATTGAAAGACTTACACAATGGAAACAAACAACTTTTGCGCTATGATCTTGTTTAACGATCAATAATTCAAAGTTTTCACTTCTGTTTTCGCTAAACAAGTAAGTATATATGTATGTTCGTATATATCTTGCATAAGTTTATCTTTCAGTTTCCATTAAAAAAAAATAGCTTTCAAATTTATTTAAGAAAAACATAACTTTTTTCAAATTTCTTTCTTTCTTTTTTTTTTTTTTTCTAGATTCTTTCCTTTTGCCCTAACTTTAGAATTATCTCCCCTTAACCTTTATGTCTTTGTAAAGCTTCCCATTCCCATATTTAGCTACTTAGCATGTTGCCAATGGTCATGGATTAAAAAATCTAATTAGACCTATCTAGATAGCAGCTGAATTGAAATAGAGAGATTCTAGAATAAAGGAATATCATTCTAGTGTCATATTTAGTTGTATTCATAGGTTGACCAATTATGTTTGAAATGTTGAATATAATTTTGAATACACAAGTATACTATACAATATGATAAAAAAGGGATCGTGAGAAACTTAAAATGTGATTGAATGGATCTAGGTGTTGCATACTTACTCTATTTGTACTTGAAAATTATTTTACATACTTAACAATTGTATAAGTGAATAGATGTGATTATGAGCTATTATATGCACCTAACAATCATATAGTAATTAACCTTTCGAAGCATGCTGGTTGCACAATTTATTTGTATGAACCAAATGTAAAGAATATAGAAAATGTTCTTGAGATCATGAGAGTTTGACACCCATTCTGTGTGAGTGATAGATATAAGAAAAGTGGTCGGATCCACCCATAATGTGTGACTTGAGCACGCCGTCTATTGGTAACTGTCATAAGGCAGTTTTGTTGTTGAGGAAAAAATTGCCTTTAGGCAATTATTGGTTTAACTTTTAAACCACTTGAAGAATTGATGCCCCACTTTTAATAACAAAAAAAAATGACATTCAACCATTAAGAGATATACAAGAAAAAAGAAAAATTTCTCAAACAAAAAAAAAAAAAAAGGAGAAAGAGAGATCAATAGTTAACGTGTCTTAAGAGGAATTATTACATTCGGTGTATTGAAAGACTTACACAATGGAAACAAACAACTTTTGCTCTATGATCTTGTTTAATGATCAATAATTCAAGTTAAGTTTGCACTTCCATTTTCGCTAACCAGGTAAGTATAGATGTATGTTCGTATATATATTGCATAAGTTTATCTTTCAGTTTCCATTAAAAAAAAATAACTTTCAAATTTATTTAAGAAAAACATAACTTTTTTCAACTTTCTTTCTTTCTTCTTTCTTTCTAGATTCTTTCCTTTTGCCCTAACTTTAGATTTATCTCCCTTTAACCTTTGTGTCTTTGTGAAGATTCCCATTCCCATCTTTTTATTATGCAACCGAGGGCTATCTTTTTTTTATGCCAATTTTTTCTTTTTTTTTCTTTATTCAACTCATTTCTCTTAGTGTTTACCTTTTCTCTCTTGTTGTAACTCGTATTCATAATACAAGAAAAGTGGAAATTCTAAACCTTACCTCATTGAGCCATCAGTGGCTTGTCTAAACTCAATCTTTGTCAAATTAGAAATTTTGCATGAAACCAAAATTAACAAACATCCAATTAATGAATCTTTTCTTTGCAATTTTGTTAATGAGAAGTTGGAGGTGAAAAGGTTATCTCAAAGAAGTGAATTACTGAGGGGGCAAGGGTTATGAGGTGTGCCTCTATCTTACTTACTAAAATTGGGGTTGTAATCCTTGAGTGCTATAATTGGGATGATGTTAGATCACCGATTTTGATTTTTTTTTTTATATATGTTACAATTCAAAATCTTTGGACGATAAAAAAATTGTGTGGTTTGCTTTGAATTTTTTAATTTCATGGGTATTGTGGATTAGTGATTTTTTTTTTTTAGAGTAATAGAGAGTAATTGAAATTCTCATGATGATGCAAAGTAAAGATCACTGGAGCTCATTTTCAAATGGAATTTTGAATTTTTATTTTCTTGTTTTTTTTTATTTTTAAATCAAAATCAAAATAGTAAAAAAGAATGAAACGATTTTTTTAATTTTTTTCTAAAATGTAAAGCTCATTTAAGGATTTTTTTAATTTTTTTATTAAAATGATACTCAATCACAAAAAAAAAAAAAAAAGACCTACAAAATGACACATGATCACTTTTTTTAAACTGTTATTTTTATTAAGGTTAATGATACGTGTGAGAACACACAAATTTTCATTTATATACATTTTTAAATGTAAACTTTCAATAATGTTTAATCTTGATTTGTATAAAATAATATGTTTAAGTCTAAATTGAACATCACTTTAAAATTTTAATTTTAAATTAAGCATTTAACTAGAAACAAACTGAACCTTTAATTCAAAATAATTCAAACTTAAAATGATTTAACTTTAAATTTTAATTTAAACTAACACTAATAAATTATGTCAAATGAAATGATTCCAATTCCAGACAACCAAACTACAAATAATTTAACTATGAAATAATTTGAATTTTTTAACCCAAAATAACTCTAATCGCCTAATTTCCACCTCTGCAGACATAGGAAGAAAATAAAAGTTGATTGAAAAGTTGGAGACCACCGACATATTTTAACCAACAGGGTCCCTGCAATTTCAAATCCTTTCTTGAACAAGTGGGCAATTTTATTTACAAATAATAATAATGCTTAAGCATTGAATAAGAAGTCTTAACCGGGCTTACCAATAAAAAACAAGTCTAATCTTGTATATGATGCGTCCTTTAATACTTAAAAAAATCCAAATCTTTCCCTTTCTTTGACCCGTTCTTGAAGCCTTGGTAGGGCAAATTCAAAACGAAAGAAATAATCATAACGACTTTGTCAAATTCTAACCAAAGAGCACATTCTATTCTCTTTAACATTATTGGTAGGTACTTTGTGCCTCAGTTGAATCAATAAATTAAAATGTACATGGCGGAAAATTTTACTAGTTACTTTGCTATACAAATTTGGCCTCTGTAGTGGATCGAAAGAAGGCAGCTAATGCCTTTTCTAAGCCATTTATAACATCGGTCATTGAAGGTCTATCTCGGCCTTCTGCTCTTATACAGTCGGCTGCTAAGTATCCTACATATGCTACCGCCTCTATTTCGAAAGGCGTTGGCGGTGGGACTCTGGGGTCCAAAACTCTGTGAATTTCGTCTTTAAGAATGTATGGAATCACAAAATCCACCACATTCCTTGGCACCCCATTTTCATTCAAATGGATTGCCCTGTATCCTGATAATAATTCTAGCAACACTACTCCAAAGCTGTACACATCACTCTTACTAGTCAGTTGTTGAAGCCTGTAGTACTCAGGATCCATGTATCCGACTGTGCCTGCTACATGCAGCGACAGGTGTGACTCATCATCCCCAGGACCCATTAATGATAATCCTAAATCAGACACCTTTGCAGTCCAATTTGCATCGACAAGAATGTTTGAGGACTTGATATCACGGTGTATGATTGGTGGTACTGCGTATTCATGCAAGTACTCAATCCCCCTTGCTGCATCTAATGCTATCCTAAGCCGTATATCCCATGACATAAAGGTTGAATTTTGGAACTTGTGGAGATGGTCATGGAGTGTGCCATTGTTCATGTACTCGTATACCAATACACGCTCATTGAAATCTTCGCAAAATCCCAATAACCGGACAACATTTTTGTGGTGGAGGCGTGATAAATATTCAAGCTCATTCACGAACGCATTGTCCTTATCTTCTTGTCGTTTGGTGCCAACTGCATACGATGAAGTGCTTGTTATTTCAGCTCGTTTGATGGCCACTTCACGCCCATCATCCAATTTAGCATGGTAGACAGAACCAAAACTGCCGGTCCCAATTTTATGATCTTCAGAGAAATTGTTGGTGGCTTGAATCAGGGCTTCCCAAGAAAATTCCTCCAAGCGACCTGTTGTTCCCAAGCTGGTCAATTGGCTCAGACGCTTCTCCAGAACTGCCGGTGCTAATGGGGCTTGGGGAGTTTGGGGCTGATTGGAAACACCATTAGCAGGGGTACCATTCTCATCCAGTCGACCTGAATCATGGACACGGCACCCTCCACCTTTACAATATCTGAAGACAAAGAAACCAATGACTAGCAAGAAAGAGAAGGATCCTACACAACCAACAACTAGAAAAGCTACCATTCTGCCATTCAAATCACTGCTTGTGGATCTGTTGTGAGGTTGTGGCGAGGGAGCTGTTGGCAGGGCTGGCATTATTGGCGGAAAAGGCATATTACAAGCTTGGCAAATAGATCCACCATTGCTGCAAAATAAGCCTGATCCCGGCACTGAACCACATGCACATATATTCCTACATGGCCCTGGTAATACTTCTGAGAATACCATAGGCATGGAGTTAAAATTTGCATTGCCCCAGCAGAAAAGAGAATAATTAAATGTTAAAACTCCACAGAAAACATTTCTCTTTGCTTTGATTGTAATAAAACTATGCCTTTCCAATTCCTGTGGCAGACTGAAATTATTCTGCCCCCAACAAACGACTGTTCCGTTAGTCCTCAAGGCACAGCTTCGATTCTGTCCCAGAGCCAGTGCGTTGAATTTTCCCTGAGGCTTTTCACCCGCCACCATATTTCCCCAACACTCTAAATCATTATGTAAACTGATAGCACAAGCATGCCTAAACCCAGCAGCAATCACACTATAATTCCCTCTGGGCTCTTGACCAGTGATACCAGCAACGTTTCCAAGGCAGCTAATCGTTCCAGTTTCTGATAATCCACATACAAATCCTTCACCGACAGCCATGGTAGAAAAGTTTTGATCCTTGGTTTGGTTGAATTCAGGCCACTGCCAACATTCAAGAGTGTTGGTCTCATTAAGACCACAAATGTGATAGTCGGCTGCTTCAAGTTGGTTAAGAGCTGGACCCCTGTAAATTCGTTTGAACTCTCTGGTAGTGCCGTTGCTAAAGAATCTCCAACAATGCATAACTGAAATATTGGGTGAGGAAAAAGAAGGTCTCAAGCCACATAAAAATCCGTCTCCAGAGACAATCCCAGAAAAGGAATCATTGGAATTAAAAGGAGTTTGAATACCAGGAGTTGGAAAGGTAGAACAATTTAGAGAAGATGGGTGAGGTGGGCCAAGGGATGGTACTAAAGCACATATTAATGTGAGGTTAGAAGTTTCAGATATGGAGACAGTGGAGAGTGAAAAACTGAAAGAAATAAAACAAAGAAATGAAATAATCAGAAGAGTTTTACAAAAGAAAGGACCCATAGAAATTGTTTTGATAAGAATTTCATGGCGGGATAGGAAATAAGATGATGGCGTGAAAATGGTTGGGTTGGGTTGGGTTTAAAAATGGTTTTGAAAAGTGGAAAATGGCACGAGAAAAAGGAAACGCGTTTTGGTGGAGTTTTTAGTGTGGACCGAAGACCTGGTCTCATAAATAAATATATTATTAAAAATTGATTTTTTTTAAGAGGAAGCTGGCAGCGTGTGGTGGTCAACGTTCAACCCACAGACGCCACTGTTGCTACTTCCAGTCTACCACTCTGATATTTGCTCGTTTTAGATCCATACACGGATTCAGATCTTCTCTCAGCTTTCTATGATTTACATCCAAAATCAAAGAAAAGTAATTGTTGAAAAATAAGTTAAGTGAAATGAAACCAACAAAGGACAGTAAAGAATCGTTTAATGTACAATTAAAATATGAATTTGCTTTTTAAAAACCTAAAATTTTAATTTTAATTATTCAAAATATTATTCTCGCATTCGAAAGTAGAGATAATAAATGAATAAGTTGAAACAAATTTGAATTAGGTTATTTTTGGATTCAGTTCATTCCTATTATGATTCTTTTTGAATTCAAATTATTTTATATTCGGATAATTTTGAATTAAATTTTTTTTGATTTCATATTATTTTGGATACAAGTTATTTTAAATTCGAATTATTTCAAATTGATTAAATTCGAATTATTTCAAATTTGATTCAATTTGAATTGAGAGAGTTCAGAAAAAAAATCATATTGAAAATTTACAAGTTATAAAATTTCTTATAATTTCAAAAATAATAATTAAATAAAAATGATAGAAATATTAAAGTTAAAAATTAATAAATTTTTATTATATAATAAATTTTTATTTTAATAATATCCATTCCTTTTTTTAGTATATTTTGTAACTTCAAATAGTTAAATAAATATATAAAAATAAAAGTCCAAAACCATTAAGCTACATAAAAAAAAAATTATTTGAAAAAATCAACAAATTATAAATAAAATCCACTAAATATTTATGTAAATGATTTTTTTGCCCTTAAGTCTTAACGAAATAACCCATTGAACCATTGGGCACTTAACTTTAGCAACTTAGTCTAACAAATTTTTATTTTTAATTTTCTTTTATATTACTTTTATTTTATTAGCTTTGTTAGTCATTATATTATAATTTGTTAACAAGTACTTTCAATTTTCAAGAAATTTTTCTAACATTTATTTTATTTTTTGATTTGGAAGTAAATGAATTACCAAATAATTACATTAGATTTAATCGTATATACTAAATGTTCAATTAGAATGTTGAATAGCAAACATTAAAATATTATCAATTAATTTCTTTAATGTTAATAATCAATATTTAGACATGTTAAAAAACCATAACATGTAAAAATTAATTGATATAATATTGATTTAATTTTAACATTTGACCATTTTGATATTAACCTTAGATATAAATATATTCATCAATTACCAATCGTTAAATTATAATGTTGAATGGTAGACATTATTAAAAAGTATCAATTATCATTTACAAAAAAATATTAATATGAATAAATGGTTAATTAATTTATTCAATCTTATATCTATTTTGTTTTTAGTTTTGTGAATTATAATACTAACATTATTACATTAAATATAATCATATAAAATGATTGATCAAATGTTCTTTTAGAATGTTAATTAAAAAAAGTTATATACACTAATTGACATTAACGTATAACATTGATATAATCGTTACACTAATTGACCAAAATTTACAAAGTTAAATGGTAAACATTATTTAAAAAAGTATTAATTTGATCATTTTGACATTAATATAAATATAATAAAATTGGATATGCACAAATTGATCAAACATCCAATTAAAATGTTCAACAGTATATATTATTAAATTAATTAATATAATGCTAATAACCCTAAACTTTATAAGTGTAGTTACCTAAGTATAAGTAATCTTAATATCAATAAAGTATAAAAATTAGTTGCATCAAAATTATTATTATGATAGTATACTTCTAAATTATACTTTAATTTACCATTACTAATAATTAGTTCTATCCTCATCACCTTAATTTTACTTTTAATATGTATCTATATATATATATATTAATAAATGAATTAAACATAATTTTTTATTAATTTTTTTTATCTAATATTAAAATAAATCAATAATATATTTTAAATGATTATTTTTATAATGAAACTAAATTTAAAATTGATGATATTATTTTTTATTGATAATTATTGTAAATATAATAAGGGTAGTATTAAAAATTATTTGATAATCATATTTAGTGTGTTTCAAAATTAATTTTATTTTATAATTGAATTTAAAGATTCAATATTAATTTTTTATAATATATTATAGATATAATTATTTAATAATTATAAATAATAATATTTTTAAATTTTTATTTAAGAAACATTTTTATAATTTATTTATTTTTATTTTTTAAAAATAAAGTCATATAATTATAGTTCAAGTTTTTTTTTTTTTTTATATATATAATTCAATTTTTACGGGTTTCAAATCATATTGATTTTGGATTTGAATCATTGCAGATTCGGATTGGGTCAATTTTAAAAATTTTGGATCGAAATTTTGCAAGTTTTGGTCTTTAACTATTTTTTATTTTTATCAATTCGGGAGAGATTTGGTCACGAATTAGTTTGAGCGAAATTTTGAGTTGGGACCAGCTTTGTTAATTCTATTCGAAAGTATTTTTAGTTATTTGATTTCGAAAAATTAAAAAAAAAAAAAAAGTAACAAGAAAAAGAAATTTTATCTTCAAATAAAAATGCATTAATTACAATTTTATTCATGATTTATTTGTTTACCTCCCAACCCACAATAAGGAATTTCTTATTTCAGTAATTAAAATAAAAACAAAGTAACGTGTTGGTTACAACTTTTGGTTTCTCAGTATTTAAAAATTTTTTTTATTATATTGAAATTTATAAAATTATAATATAGAAAGAAGTTCAGAAAAAATATGATAAATTAACATCAACTAACTTGGAAAATACGAAGTTGGTCCATGATCAATGTTTTGAGGCTGTTACGCGGGACAGATTTTTGCTTGCTACTCTTCCTAGGTCTTCACCTAAATCTCGACCCGTCCTCGTTCAGAGTTTGAGTTCTAAAACCCGACTCCGACTCTGAAAGGAAGAAGTCGCCTAGTTCAATCCGAATTTCCTCTATTGCTACCTTTCCCCTAACCTCGCTCTACATACAAGTACCCTCCTGTAAATCACACGCAAAATTGTTTTTAGTGTTGTTTATTTAGCATAAAGAAAAATAATATAGATGTTAAAAGCTGAAATAATATCTCATACCTGATCATGCCTATCAGCATGGGAGATCAAGTTCTGCAATCATGAATCAAGCAGTCACCAAATTAATGTCAGAAATTTGCATTGTTTAGTCAAAAGTTGCAGAGAGTCAACTGATGAATTGGATTTGAATTCCAAAGGTTTCATAACGTTAAATTGACGAATCATAGAATGCGCAATCACCCAAACCCACTTGCAGTTCCAAAAACAGGAGGAATTTTCTAAACTAAAAAATAACTATCTTCCGAGCAAATCAGCAGTATTTGTTTATACAGAGTCATATGCATGTAAAATTAATGCCATTCTATTTAGAGATAGTCTTCAACTGAAATGCTAAAAGCTCCCCCTTCTTTTCCCACACTTCCTTCCCTCGAGCCCCTACTGCTATCGTTCTCCCAGGACTCTGTCTCCATGCCCATAATTACACTGTTGTCGATGGGACTGCTCACGATCATCTGGGCATCGACTGCCATGCCAGCATCCAATGCTGCTTTCTGTATAGACCGGGGAGACATGTTTGCATTGACATTTGGAGGTAACATGGATGGAAAGTTGAGAGCACTTAAGGAAGATGGTCGACGCAGACAATAGAAAGCAATATCACGGACAATGGCAGCGCCCTCCGGGGTGGAATAAGAGCCTAACCAAAGGCGTTCCTGTGTGCCCAGGACTCGGATTTCAGACACCCATTTACCCCATCTTCGACGACGCACTCCCTTGTATTTCCTTTGAGGGTTGCATCCAATTCCAAAGCGTTCTTCGACAGCGGCAGCAGCAGCAGCAGCAGCAGCACTCATCTTTTCAACATAGGAACAAGAAGCAAAAGGATGTCTAATTAACCAGTCAAGGTTGAAGATCGCTTATCTATAGGATAGGTTAAAGAAACAGAAAGAGGGAAGAAGTAGTAATTAGTATTTATTTGCGTTAGGGTAGACCTTGAAGATTGAAGAAAAAGTCAAAGTTGAAGAATTAAGGTCAAAGTCAGAGGATGGGAAGTGGACGGTTGCTTTCAAGCCACGCGTAAACCGCAGGGAGGGAAGGAGTCGGCCATGAGATCTATCAAAAAGTAAACCAAAGGCAAAGTTGCGTAATGAATGACATTACTAATTCCACGTGACTAATTAAAATAAATTATTTGATTCTCTTACGAGTTTTTTCCGTGTCACCAATAAATGATTATGATATTTTAACAAAAATTCAAGTTGTAAAAGAGTAACATGCGCTGATCTTCTCCCATAGCTGCGGTTCTTTCCTCTATCCAAAGGAATTTTTTCTTTTTTTAACATATTGAGATTTATAAAATTATTTACAAAGACAAACTATAAAATTTTAAATCTAAAATCATAAACTTAGAGATAGAAGTAGACAGCGAATAGAGAGATAATCAACTAATCCCATGAAAAATTTCAAATAAAACCATATTATTGCGCCTTAGGTAGATAATACAGGTAGATAACGAAGAAGAGGGAAATGCAAACTTAGGAATAAAAAAATAACTAGGAGAAAGGAACGAAGAAATTGGGGAAAGGAAAAAATGTTGTGGAACAAAATTTGAAGAGCAAACGTGGTGGGAGTCCGAGAGGCGAATGCCAAAGGAGTCTAGTCCCTGGTATTTCATGCTTCCGCTTCACTTCCATACAAATCTGATAATAAGAAAAGAATAATTCATTGAAGGAAGAATGCAATTATCATAAAATGTCAAGAAACTTTGGCAGATTAATTGCAAAGAGGGCAACGTGTAAAGACAATCACAAGCATCAATTGGCTTAATATTGTTTTCAATTAAAATTTGTTTCTCAATATATCGTTTTTGTTTTTTTTTTTTTTTTTTAAATCTGCCAACATCTTTACTAAACAAGGAAAAAAAATGAATTTGGAAAGTGACAGATAATATAAATATGATCATATACATAAATGTGGAAGACTTGATTTACGAAAACAAATACCTAACTTAAATCTTTAGTCGTTAAACAAAATCATATACATTGAAAATACAAGAAATTCCTTTACGAGAGTTTACTTTCTCTTTATGTACAATTCGCCCTCCCTTTTTCCTTTCTATTCCATTTTTGGTTTTGAGATAATCTTCTTATCTCTCTTAATAATGCTGAATGCCATCCTATATATATAAGAAGGGGACGGCACTTTAGATGTTTAAAATTTAAACATCCTTAACGGTCAAAGGTAGTTTCGTTCCTAGGGGTGATATTAGATCGGATTGGTTTAGATAGTAAATTTTTTTGATTTATCTGACCTATGCAGATTTTTTTTTTTTTTTTATAATCTGCATTTGATCCTATAAGAAAAATATTTGATTAAAACCAATTCGCATAAATTTGGATTGATTATTTGGATCTGCATACATTAAAATCAATTTGTAGGGAAACCAATAGGTAAAAGAGATTGGAATAGGGTAAAAACAAGAAAACCAAAAAGCAAATAACAATGAACCATATTCAAATAAAGAAATCAAAGGAGTGGAAACTATATAATAAGATTAAAGATCCACGAGGTGTCTAGGAGTTAGACTATAGGAATATAAGATACTATGATTATATGAGGCAAGAGATGAGGTTGAGAGAAAGTGTGAAACTGAGATCTAAAGAGATTGAAGATGATGATGTGCCATGTGAAAGGGCGGGAAGGGAATGTCTAGTAGAAAAGGCAAAAATACCCAAAACCGACGGGTTTCAACCCGACCAGATCTCTTATGGTTGATGTTTTTTTTTTTTTGAAAATCAAGTATTAGGTCAGGTGGCATAAAAAAATTTTGGGTTTGGGTCGGGGTGAGGTTTTAGGCAAACCTGATCCTACTCGACCCGATATATATAAAAAATTATTTTTTAATTAATTATTTAATTTTATATAATTTTATATATATTTAGTTTTATATTTATATTAAAAATAATATTTTATTAATTTTGGGTCAGGTCGAATTCGATTTTATACAATGTCGGGTCGAGTCAGGTCAAGTCGAGTTGGGTTCAGGTATTAAAAAATAAAAAAATTATCGAGTCAGGTACGGGTTTTATATGTTTAAAGTCGGGTCGAGTTCAGGACATGCAAAAACCCGGCCCAACTTGACCCGTTGCCATTACTAATGCCTGGAGGTGAATGGGTAAAAAGAGTTTAAAAAGTTGAAAATGATGAGAACAAGAAATGATTAAAAATTTTTAATTTTTAATGGATATTTGAATTGCCCAAAAGGTGAATGGGTAAAAAAAGTTAAAAACGTAAATAGATAAAGCAGTTAAGTGCTTTTAGTTGGGCTTTGAAGACTTTAATTTTGAATTGGATTTTTGGGCCATTATCCATTTTCAAACTTCAATTTTTGGGCTTTATTCGGGTTAATTCGGGTTTTTTAAAATCTGAACAAAAAAACTGAATCGATCTAAATTTTTACAATTTGATGACATTATTTATCCGAATCTGAACTAGACTATTTAAAATCTAAATAGAACCTATTCGAATACTTTAGTTTGAGTCAATTTTTTAGTTGTCTCGATTTTTTTACTCAGCCCTATTCATTCTTAGGCAAACTACCTTATGGCAGTTGCCAATTCCTTGAAATCAAACCACCCATGAATGGTTAGGCTTTTTCTATAACATTTTTTGCTTGCACAAAATGGATGCCCAACTCTCATAATCAAGATAATATTTTTTCTATTATTTGTATTGAGTTCATACAAGAAAATAAGCCATGCGACCAATATGCTTCGACATCTAGTTGCTATATAACTATTAGGTGCATGTAACAACTTATAATTACATTTAGTCATTTATACGATTGTTACGTAAGTGTTGTAGCTCTCAAGTACAAGTAGAATAAATATACAATACCTTAAATCCATTTAGTCACATTTCAAGTTTCTTATGATCTCTCTTTTATCATATTGTAAGTTATACTTGTGTATCCATAATTATATGCAATATCTCAAACATAATTGATCGACCTATAAATACAATCAAATATAACACTAGAATGATCTTTCCTTTTTCTAGAATCTATCTTTTTCAATTCAATAGCTATGTAGATATGTTCTATTAGATCGAATTTATTCATGACCATTGGCAATATTCCAAGATAGTTACCACTAAACTAAAACTTTAAGAAAAAATAAAAAGTCTATGAGAGTGTTAAATATAAGATCCTTTGATCTCAAAGGTAGAGTCTATTCTTAGTTACTCTTGTTGGTTGAACAATGAATATATGGTATAAAAAACATGTTACGATATTACTTTCCTTTTCCTAAGAGGCATATGTCTTTCATCATTACATCAGTCTTGTACATGTGATAGTTTAGATATTCCCAATATCTATTTAAGTTGACAACTCTAATTGATTTCTCATAATCAACAAGACTTTCACCTAGCATTTTAAGATAGACAAAGTGAATTGTAGGACATACCTTTCCAATCATATTGTATATGTACATTTACATGTGTGCATGCATCACAAAACAAAAAACTAAATTTTAATGGCATTAATTGTATTCAATATATAAATAAACTCAAATAGGAAAATGTCATACATTGTTTTCATAAAACAATTCAATCAGTACATGTTCATTAGCATCTACGCATCTCTAGAGATCTAATGTGGCTATTAAACACATAAATAGGTATGGGCTTAATGAACAGATTTACAATCATCTTTTATGTAGAAATATACTAAATGTTGACTTTTTTTTTGTGCAACCATGTCTATACTTGGTATTTATATGTTTGATCTTCGAATGATATTTGAGATCCTTTGTAAATGCGATTGCAACTTGACTATCACAATTCTCTAACACTGAGTTGGATTTATCCTTATCAAATCTCAAATGATTCAAGAATCTCTTAAGCCAAACAACCACTTATGCCATTGTTAAAAATGCTACAAATTTAGCTTTCAATGTGAATGGTGCTATACAAGTCTATTTCTTACTGTTCCACGAAATAGCCTTACTGGTCAATAAGAAAATATAGCCAAGGTAGATTTTTTCTTATCTAAATCTTCTTTACAATCAGTGTCCGTATAGCTAATTAAATGCAAATAACTTCCTTGATAGCATAACAATAATCTGCAATGTCTTTTAGATATCTCAATATCCTTTTAATGGCTTTCCAATGGAGTTGACTTGGATTAGATTGATCTCTGCTTACCATGCCCACAATATAGCAAATATTTAACCTTGTGCACATAATAACATGCAAAAGGCTTCCAACAACATTAAAGTAAGGAACTCTTGTCATTTGTTCCTTCTTTTATGGAGTTTTAGGATATATTATCTAGCTAAGAGCTTTATTTTTTGCCATAAGAGTATCTATCAAGTTGTAATCTTGCATATTAAATTACTCTAGAATTTTCTTAATGTATTGCTCCTGTGCAAGAGCTAATAACTTCTCAATGTACTACTAGAAAAATGGGTTTTACCGAATAAAAATTATGTGGTAAAAATTAAATTTCATCGGTAAAAGCATTATTGACAAATTTACTAACGAAAAACTTTCATCGATGTTAGCCAAATCAGTAATGCTATTCTATTGGAAATAAACAAAATCTATCGATAATTATTGACAAAATTTTCGTCAATAAATTCTGTTGGTAATTATTGACAGAATTATTACCAATAGAATTTACCATTGAAAATTCTGTTGGTAACTAAATGTATAAAAATAAATAAATAAAAAAATGCTTCATTTTATTTATAAAAGAATGTAAAATATTTTATAAAATTGTTTATGAATTCTATTAAATAAAAATACGTATATGTTACAAATTTTATACAAACATTTTGTAATACATGTTAGTTAAATAAATAAGTACTTCCAATATATAATACTAAAAATACCTACAAAACATGTGAATGTTGACAGCCTTTCCTTCCCTTACCCTAACCTTCACTAGGAAATAATAAAAATACATATGTAAAAATTAGGAGTTTGCTTGAGTTATTGCTTAAATAATTTAGAAAAAATCATTGTATGTAACAAGTTATATTAACAAAACCCGATGAAAGATTTGTGTTTGCATATATCTTGTCTCATATCTCATATGAGTACTATATCCAAATGTAAAGAAATACAAGCCTAGCATGTAAACATGAATAATGTTTGACTAGAGATGATCAAACAAATTTAAGAACATGAACACAACTATAAAGATTAATGCAAAAAAATTTCTATGCTTACATAATCTTTTACTAAATAACATGCAACTTAATAATCAAGGCATATACTCACAATGGAAATCTCATAATCATAGTCACCATCCCAAAAATTCATCTCATGTTTGCACAATATTCCATCTTTTTCACAAGTTATAATCAATCTCAATAATAGTTCATATCATTGGATTATGAAAAATCAACCAAAAGAAGCATCATAATGACTCAAAGCAAAAACATTAAGCATAACTTCATCAATCATTTCCAAAATTTGAAAATTTACACAAATATTTCTCTAACCCCTAAATTTAGAATGCAAATTGTGTTCAATGCATAAGCAATAAAGATATAAAGTTCAAAAGGGTTTAAGAAACTCCATTATCTCTTTGGATTTCATCATTAAAGCTCATATCTTACTACCTTTTATTACCTATAAAACAAAGAATAAAATTATACCTTTCCTAAAATTCAAATTGAATAGAACCATAAGGCTTAAACTCACATGAATACAACAAAAACTATATCCTTCCTCAAATTCAATTCCTTTAATTGATCTATCTTCCTTAAAATCGTCTTCGTCAGCCTTTTTTTTTTTTTTTTCACTTCCACTATTTCTTTTTCCACAACCTTAACAAATTTTGCATGTTTACCATGATAAACTCCTTTATATTGTCATTATAATCATAATCGAAATACACCACATCATTTTTCAATTCAATGGCAGTGCCTCATGAAAGCCAGATAGGGTCATGGCCCCCAAAAATTTTAAAAGTTATTTATATATATAGGGTGTTGTGTGAAATTTTTTTAGAAAATATATCTTTCAAAATAAATAAATGATACCTTAAAATACAATCATTTTCAATTAATTTTCATTTATAAATTTTAATCAACAATTGATATCTCTTGAAGCAAATATAATCAATAATGAATGCAAAATAAAAATTATAGGAATAGAAAAATCAAACGTAAGATTTATAGAGGTTTGATCCTTCTCCACAAGGCACTTACGTCTTCTATTCTTGGTTGTCTAGACCAAGGCTTCAATTCACAAATTAATGAAAACCCTTTATAAGATTCAATTCCTATCTTGTACTAAATCTTCATTTTTTTCTTAAGACTTAGATAGCAACCTAACATTCTTTATTTTCTAGGCTAAGTAATAACTTTTCAATCTCATAAATTCAAGAGGATACCTTACTTTTTAATTACAAAATCACTCAAATTATTTGCAAACTAAAATACCTCTTTAAGGTTGAGCATTTGCCTAATGAAGTATAAAGAGAATGATGATTGAATACCAAAATATAGCTTGGATACAAGAACAAATACAAAGATAAGAACTTGAAGCTCTATTTTCTTTAAACTCTTAATTTTTTGAGAGATTTTGATGTACTGCTTCTTTTTTTTTATCTTTTCTCTTTAGCTTCAATGGTGTTGGAAGACTTGTATTTATAGAGGAATTGAAGAGCTAGCTGTTAAGAATTGTTTGATTGAGAAAAGACCTATTGAAAGCTTGGAAAACTAGTCATTGGAGCGTTTTTAGGCATAGGGTATCGATTATGTACCAAGAAGAGAACAATCAGTTCATGTTTTGAAAGCCTAGAACTGACGTGAAACCATTACCTAATCGATTGGGTAAAACACCCCATCGATCCTCTAGCCAAGGTGATCAATCTCTTATGTAGGTTGATCAATCCTTTCTTGTTTTTTGGAAGGCCATTTTGCTACTATAAGAAAAATCAATCAATCTCTTTACGAAGGAGATTGATCTTGTATCACATAAACCTTGACCAATTGATCCTATACCATAAAGGGTTGATTCGTTTAGTAAAAAATCAACTTGGAAGCTTTCTAGGTGAAAAATCAATCAATCACCTAAATAAGGGGATTGATCCTGTCTTTTTTTCCCAACATTTACAAAAACATTTTCAAACAAGGAAAAAAGTTTGTTTTTGATCTCAAACCATTTTTCATTTGATAAAACACTTACAAACATTTTCTTTTTAAGTTCAAAATATACTTCCAAGTTTTTCAAATTTTAGCAAACTAAAAATTATTGTGATAAACAAATTATGAATTTAGTACAAAAATGATAAAACCATAAGAATAATGTACTAAATTAATCTTTTATGAAATCATAATCAAGTTTATTTACCTTAATATTTTATCATTTTAAAATAAGGATCAATTCAAGGTTAACACAAAAGAATTACAAAGAGTTATAATTTTAAGATTCTTATGCATCAATGTTGTGTACTTAAACTATTCCTGGTCAATGTATTGTTGAGATAGATTATCAACTTGTTAAACCTCATTACTTGTAATGTAAGTAACCAATCTCATAGGTTAAAGTATAGGAATACTTGGTGATAACATCTATGTGCTTGTTGGATAAATAAGTTTACTAAACATGACTTGTTATGAGAACTCCATTTGGTATTCACTCAAGTATGTATGGAAACATTCTCATGTGTTAGTCAAATAAATAGTCATTTGACTTGTGACATCAAATCATCTTATATGTTAATTAACATATTCTGATTTCACCTTTATGGGTCTGGGTGCTAAGCACATAAAAATGATGTTTTAAGGTATGATATTAAACATACGAAGATGGATGGGTGGCGTAGAGAGGCTTCATTGCCCTAAGTGATATGAAAGGATATATCTAATTTATTCTTGGATTTAGTTAACTAGAAAAAGTCTTTGAGCAAAGCATGATAAATTTAGAAGAAATAGTTTCTTACTAAATTCATATATGTTAACTAGAAACTACAAAAACTAACATGAAAGGACATTATAGGAAAATACTACACCATTCTTATGGTCTTTTCAAGATATTTGATGAAGGGATCAAATTATATTGATATATTAAACTTTGAAAGATTAGATCAAGACTATCTTAACTCTCAAATACTTTAGTGGTTATGATACATTGTTTGATACTGCTTATGATCTATGAATATATGTTGATTGATCTTATTATTTGAATTTATATTCATTGTCAAAATAATGAAAGTTTAATAAGCCACACATATATAAAGTAACAATGCTAATTAAATTAGAACTTTCGATTAAGTAAGACTTAATTAATTGAAGAAAAAACAAGAAGTAAATTTAAAGTCTTCAAGGGTTTAATTGTAAAAGATGAAAAAATTACATCTTTAATTATGTGTTATGGTTGAAAAATAAGTTGGTTTATATATAAACTACTTATGCTAATAGCCACATAACGGAAACACACAAAACATAGGCAATTGAGATTTATAAGTTTATAATAACATTGTAACAATATATAAACTTATCTAAGCATAAAACATTTATAAGTTCATAATAATATATAAACTAAATCTAAGCATAAATATCATGCTTACTTATCCTTTACATGTCATACATTTTGTGGACAAGGCTATGCTAAAGATTTAAAAGATATTTACCTCAATGTTGGCGTTAATGTTGATTTAATTTAGGTATTCACCTTGTTTAAGATTCCTTAGATCTTGGTCAATCATCAAGTTAAGTTTCAGTTATATAAGGACTCTTTGAAAAAAACTTCAATCTAATTGGGACTTAGGTCATAATTTCACTTGGACTGAGATGCTTGGTACAATGGATGAGTGTTTAAAGAGAAAATCTATAAGCATAAGAGTAGTTAATTCAATTATTGGTGCATTGCTTGTAAACAACCCCTTTTAAAACGAGAAATTTTATTTTGAATGACTTCAAAACATATTCATAATATTGTTGGAAATAGGCCTGGTTCATTGGTAGGGATAATTTCATTGAGATAGATTTAAATTTGTTTTTATTGTGAGCAATCTTTTGTTAATTTTTGGTAGATAATATGTAAATTCAATATAAATCTTGAAATGCAGTAATCTTTCATCATTCTAAACTTTTTATACTAAAAAATATATATTGGAAATGGACAATTTCTATTTCAAAATGGTTATCTTTTTAGTATCGATACATATATCATTTATGTTAGTTTATATCTTCTTTCGCTGCTTGTATTCACCCCATACGCGCACTACAAGAAAATGAATTTTTAGAGACAATGAAAATGGTCACTAAAAGCTTACAATTTAGTCAGTAAAACTTATAATGACAATTTTTTTAAGTCATCACTTGTTGTCACAAATACCTCCATCATTAATTTTACATAAAATCGTTACAACTATTCATAGAAGCAACGGGTTTAAGCTCTACCTCAAAATATGTTAAATCTTGATGCAAATAATCTGACAAAATAAATAAACAAATATCAGTATAAAATATAAATAAATTAATAAATAAAAATTAAAAAATACCTAAATTATTTTGCCCAAATCTTTTTTAGTTTTTCTTGGTCAAATAAAATTACTAAACTGAAATTTTTATTTATTTATTTTTTTAGTGGGTTTTGGTTTTGGGTTGGGAAAGGAATGTTTTAGTTTTAGGTGGGGTATGGGAAGGTCACCCAAGTTGCGAGGGGAAATGAGAAATGCAAGGTTGGAACTGGAATAGGATGTTGGCTTTTGGGTGGATTCTAAGGATGAAAGAGGGATAGCAACTAGAAGAAGAAATGAAAGAAGCTTAGACTGAGAGGAAAAAAAAAAAAGAAGCGGGGCCTCAAAGCACAGATGGTGGCATTTCCCAAATTTCAATTTTAAATTAGGCTGCATTTAAACCACCCTTCACTTCTTGGGTGCTAGTATATAGTTTTTTTTTCCTTTTAATTATTTAACGAGTATATATGTTAATTTTTAATTGATTTTAATTTTATTATTAATAAAAAATAATATTTTAAAATATTAACAAGCAAAAAAATCATAAATTTTTTTATCTATAATCACACTTATATGTATACACAAAAATATAATTGTATTTCTTTATAATTTTTATTTAATTTTTTATTCAAAAAATTATTGAGTAACTATATAAAAATCAAATTGGATAATGATTCGTTTAAGGCTTTGGTTCTCAAATCAATGATTCAATCGTTGAGTCTTTTGGATCAATGTTAGATTAATAAAAAAAATTTCAAAAATTATAAATTATATAAATATTTTACATAATTATATAAACTAAAAATTATTATATAAGAATTAAAATATTCATTATTATTTAAAAACTTACAAAGTATGCTTAGCTTACAAAGGTTTTTTTTTTTTTTTTTTTTTTTTACTTTTAATCTCTTTCAAAAAATTATTTTTTAAAAAATATGAAAAAAATAATTAATATGTAAAAATTAAGTTAAAAATGATTTGAAAAGTCATATTTAATATATTAAAATTAATAAATAACTTGATAGATCATCAGTTTTTTTATAAACCTGATGGATAAATATATAAATTTTCTCAGATCAATTGTAGAAAGAGTCCAATTAAAGGATTGACTCAAGAAAAGAACCGTCATTGGGTCGAAATGTTAGATTTTTTGGATTTGACAATTATGATCATAAGAACTATTTTGATCATTGTATAAAATAATAAAAAAGTAGTTAGGCAATGTTATGAAAAGTCATTGAAAATCTATTAAGGAATTTTTACTATCTTCTTCGTTGTTAGAAAATGATAGAGATTTCATAATAATTATTTTATTCATTATATAAAAATTAACAACATTCAGTTAGGCAAAACTTGTGAAAGGGTGCAAATCTAATAGGATTTCATGATGAATTATTGGTGGTTAAGAAAATTTTAAAGATTTCATAAACAAATTTGTGTATTACTGTGTAAAAATTTAAAACAATTAATTGGGCAATGATTGTGAAAAGGCATTATGAATGTGGCAAAAATTTTATATAAAATATGTAAAAAAATTAATTAGGCAACACCTAGTGTCTAGTCACTATAATTGTTATTGTAATAAAAAAAATAAAATTGTTGATATACAAATTATTATTGCAATAAAAATTAATTTTTTAATTTTGTCAGCATCAATAGTGACAAATTAGTTTATAATCACTATAATTTTCGCAATAATGATAATTTCAATTATCACAATAGTACGTACATTATTATGACCACATGTAGTCGACGGTAATTTGTTATAATTAATTGTGCCAAAATTTTTACAATAAATAGTTAATTATGAAGTGATGAATAACTTTTGTTGTCATAACAATGTTCATAAATAATGACCATTTTATATGTTTATCACTATAGTATATTATTTCTTTTCAAAAATCAAGTGGTGCCAATTTTTATATTTTTTTAGTGACAAATTATTTTGTATCGTAAAAAAATATTATTATAGTGATGATTTAATTATGAAGAAACTTAAACTATCACAATTATTATCATAACCAAACAACAATGTATCATAATTACTTATAACAATAGTGTCACGTAATAAACCTAATATTTATGACGAATTCACTCGTGGCCACAAAAAATTTGCCACTAAAACCCTTAACTATTGTAGTACGAGACGTGTTCTGCTGCTATTATGTGCAGGTTAACGGAATATATTGATTCATGGCATGGCAATATATTTGAAGGCTTCCCCTCATTGTTTGAAGGATAATGAATCTACGAAATCGAATGGATCCCTCTAGTCCCCTAAAAAAAATATATCTATATACAAAAATATACAAAAAAAAAAAAAAACAAATGCATTTATTTCTATATTATATTAAGGCTTAGGTTGGTATTTACTGTTGCAGTTCAAAAAAATCTTGGATCGAAAAAAATATATATGAAATTGCGGAGAAATTGCAGTGAGAAAATGTGATTTAAAAGTTTTATATTATTGTGGAATTAAAATGTCCATATAGCATTAATAGTTGGAAATACAAGAATAAAAGAATAAATGCAGTCATTGATTAGGAATTATCAAGTTCAGAATATAAATAATCTATGCAGTCGAATTTCTAGACAAATATACAAGTGTTAATGAAATATCCAGAGGATTCAAGAGTTTTTACATGACAAAAGTACTTGAGAATAAAAGACAAGTTACCTCATGTGAGTGAAAAGGTAAATCTACTTGAAGGCATTTGAAGCAGCATATATGAAGTCCAAGAAGCCTGTTCCCTTTAAAAGACCTTGACCAGTCAAGAGGTCAAAATCCAGCAACAGCAGGAAACCAATGATAGCAGCCTTCCCATTTATAATTTCATTCTTTCCCGTGAAACCAAACCCCTCTAAGTCCTCATCAATTACCATTCTCACCTAAAGAACAGCACATGCAAATATATATATATATATATATATCAAACAAGTCAATTTCATGCTTCTAAGAGTCCGAATTATTATGCTTTAAAAGTGACCGCAGTGTAGTTACCTCATCCACATTGACATCAGTAGCTGTTACACCAGGTTGACCGTTTCCACTAAAGACAATCTCCGCAGCCGCATCAGATTTTACACTGCCTTTCATGCTGATATAAATATTTTCCCCGTCCGTTTTTACAGGGTAAATATAAAGTGTCCTCAAAGCAAGTGTAAGGGCTCGCAGCACTGGGTTTTTTGGATACCATTCCTTGATGGCTCCAGTCCGAAGATCGAATGTACTATCAGTTGTTGGACAAACTATACAACCATCCTGTAAGAAAAACAAAAAACCTATCATCAGACATTTTGCTTTCCATCATTCTAGATAGTTGTCACAAATGGAATCAGGATGTGAAATTACAGTGAACAATCAGCTTCTTGTCCAAATTCACAAGAGTTTCTAAGATTTCTTAGCAGGTAAAAATATCTGATTGGTATTTACAACAGGTAAACGTCTGTTCCTGAAATGAAAACAATTAGATAAACACCAGAATAGTTCATAAAGATCAATAAATACAATATGTTGGATTATTAGAAAATTTTTGCTTGTCAAATATGTTGGTAGTTTAAAATGTGGTGTATCTCACATTGAGTAGAAAGATCAATTATGGTTTAAAAGAAATTACTTATATTATTTAAGTAATTAAGCTAAGTGTTGGAGTAGGTCAAGTTATTTGGGCTTGCTAAGAGTTTTTCTAATGGGTTGGACAATTTTAAAAGTCAAAGATGGGCACTTGGGCACTTAGGGCACTTGGGCTTGTTTGGCAAATAGATTTAATTTTAAAATCTTTATTATTATTATTATTGTTATTTTTTATTTATTTCAAAATATTATTGATTCCGAATAAATATGCTTGAACAATAAAAGATAAGATTGTTTAAATAAAGTTTATTTAAACAATGAAACATGACTACAAAATGTCAACACTTTTTGAATTGGTTTGATTAATGACTGTTCATTTATTATAAATAGATCTTTTTGCCTGACTAATTTCATTACTTTTGATTTATAGAGTTTTAAGGCTTTGTTGCATCCTATAGGCATAATTGCCTTTAAGACAGTGTTATTCACGTCTCAAAGCCATATTTTCTTCTTTTTTACTATTTCTATTTTTCTTAAATCTACTAACAATTTAAAGGCAATTATGGATACTACATCTACTATTGTCCCTACTACTACTATGTATTTGGAACCAAGCATTAAAGTTCATTTTCAAAATCAAGATGTAATTAGACTTGATCATTTTAATGGATCAAACTGCACTAGGTGGAAGCACAAAATGGTTTTTCTATTAATAGCAGCAAAGATGTTTTATGTACTTGATCCAAATTTGGAACCAATTCCAAAACCAACTCCTGAAGATTCTGATACTATTAAGGCAACAAGAAGAAAACGTAAAGAAGATGAACTAGTCTATCGAGATTATATTCTGAATTCATTATCTGACCGTCTATATGACCTATACAGAAATATGAAAACACCAAAAGAGATATGGACTACTTTTGAGCACAAATACATGAACGAAAAAAAAGGTACGGATAAGTTTTTAGCTTTGAAATACTTTGAATTTTCAATAACTGATGATAAACCAATCATGGACCAAGTGCACAAGTTGCAAATTTTGGTCTCTAAGTTAAGTGAGCTGGAAATTAAGGTTCCTGATTCACTTCAAGTTGGAGCTATTTTGCCAAAACTTCCTCATTCATGGAATGGATATAGGAAGAAAGTTTTGCATTCAACAGATACTTTCACTATTGAAGAATTTCAAACTCACATACAGATTGAAGCGAAAAATCATGCAAGAGATGCACTCTTCCTTGGAGGTTCCAATGTGAATTACGTGGGTGGACAAAATTCTGAAAAAACTCACAAGTCTTTTGGTAAATTTCAAAACAATTTTAAAGTCAAGAAGAATGGATTTAAGAAGTCCAAATCTAACAAGAACAAAATGTGTTTTCATTGTGGAAAGAAAGGACATTTGATTAAAGATTGTAGATTTAAAAACACTGAAATTAAGATTGGTTCTAGTTCTGAAAGCAAGGCAAATCTGGTTGAGCAAGAAATTAATGAACTTGTTGCAATGGTGACTGACATGTAAATTAGAATGATCATCGAAGTTTATATGGCTACTACAAATAAGTCATCTGATTGGTGACTAGATTCCGGTGCAACAATTCATGTTTGGAACAACAAAAAATAGTTCAAGACTTATGAAGAATGCAAGAAACCAGAAAACATCCTTATGGGAAATCATGTTCATGCCAAAGTGATTGGAAAAGGAACGGTTGAATTGAAATTCACCTCGGGGCAAAAACTAACTCTAATTAATGCTTTTCATGTTCCTGAGATTAGAAAGAACCTTGTATCTGTAAATTTATGATGTAAAAAAGGCTTTAAGATTGTACTAGAGTCTGATAAAGTTATAGTTTCCAAAAATGGTGTATTCATTAGAAAAGGATATTCCAATGATGGTATGTTTAAACTAAGCATTGATAAAATAAATAATGTTTCTGCTAGCATTCTTCTTCTTTATGGCATGCTAGATTAGGACATTTAAATTATCATTATATGAATCATATGACTAAGCATGGTTATATAACATACCAAAAAAATCATGACATTAAATGTGAAATCTGTGTCAAAGAAAAAATGACTAAGAAACCTTTTCCTAAAGTTGAAAGAAATATAGAATTATTAGAACTTATATATTCTGATATTTGTGAGCTAAATGGTTTATTAACAAGGATAGGAAAAGGGTATTTTATAACATTTGTAGATGATAGTTTTCGTTATCCTTTTGCGTATCTGATGAAAACAAAAGATGAAGCCTTTGATAAATTTAAAGAATATAAATCAGTTGTTGAAAATAAAAATTCTTCGAACAGATAGGGGTAGTGAATATTTTCTAGATTCATTTTCTCTTTTTGTGAAGATAATGGAATTATTCATCAAAGGACAGCCCCTTATGCACCCCAACAAAATGGTTTAGCCGAAAGGAAAAATAGAACCTTAGTTGATATGGTAAATAGTATGTTGTTAAATGCTAAATTACCTCTAAATTTTTAAGGAAAGGCACTTTTAACAACATGCCACATACATAATACAATTCTTTCAAAGAAATTCTTAAAAACACCATATGAACTTTGGAATCATGGCAGAAAACCAAATTTGGATTATTTTAAAGTGTGGGGGTGCATTGCCTTTTATAAAATACCTCATCCTCATAAATCAAAATTAAGACCTAGAGATATTAAAAGTATTTTTGTTGGTTACGCACAGAATTCAAAAGCATATAGACTTCTTGATTTAAATACTAATGTTATTGTTGAATCTATTCATGTAGAATTTTTTGAAAATAAGTTTATATGTGATACTAAAATTGATATAGAGAAACAAATTGAAATGATTCCTACGAATGGAAATAAAAGAAAAGAAAGTAATGATTATGTTGAAATTAAAATGAGCAAAAGAGTTAGAAAAGATAATCTTTTGCTTTTTGATTTTCTTTTTCCAGATTTTGTAGTATTCCTAGTAGAAGGGAATCGAACCAAAGTGCTTAAGAAAACACCAATTCTACTAAATGTAGATGAAAACCCTAAAATATTTAATGAACTATGACTTCAAGAGATGTTGCTTTCTGGAAAGAAGCTATTAATGATGAAATGGACTCAATCATGTCCAATAATATATGGGTCTTGGTAGGTTTACGTCCAGGTTCTAAACCTATAGGATGTAAATGGGTGTTTAGAAAGAAATATAATACAGATGGTTCTATATAAACCTTTAAAGCAAGATTAGTTGCAAAAGGTTTTAAACAAAAAGAAGGCATAGATTATTTTGATACATATGCTCCAATAGCTAGAATAACATCCATTAGAGTTCTTATAGCTTTGGCTTCCATTCATAAACTGCATGTGCATCAAATGGATGTTAAAACAGCCTTTGTAAATGGTGACTTAAAGAAAGAAATATACATAGAACAACCAGAAGGTTTTATTCTTCTAGGTAATGAGAATAAAGTTTGTAAATTAATTAAGTCACTTTATGGGCTAAAGCAAGCTCCTAAACAATGGCATGAAAAGTTTGATTCAATCATAGTAGCTAATGGTTTTCAAAATAATGGAACAGATAAGTGCATTTACTCAAAATTTCCTAAATAATATAGAGTTATAATATGTCTCTGTGTGGAGGATATGCTAATTTTTGGTACTAATATAATTGGCATGAATGAAACCAAAAGGTATCTGATTTCTAATTTCAAAATGAAAGATTTAAATGAAGTTGATACCATTTTGGGAATTAAAGTTAAGAGATATAATAAGGGTTTCATTCTTAATCAAAGTTATTATATTGAGAAACTGCTTAATAAGTTTAAGTATCTCAATATAAAAGAAACCAATACTCCATATGATACAAGTATAAAATTAACAGAAAATAAAGATAATGTAATTGCACAACTTGAATATGCTAGTGCTATTAGAAGTATTATGTATGCTATGCATTATACTAGGCCAGATATAGCTTTTGCTATTTGCAAGTTATCGAGATATACAAGTAAGCCTAGTATAAGTCGTTGGAAAGCCATAGGAAGAGTTCTAGGTTATTTTAACAGAACTAAAGATTTTAGCTTATTTTATTCCGGAGATTCAACTGTTTTGGAAGGATATTCAGATGTAAGTTGGATCACTAGTATAAGTGACAATAAATCCACTTTAGGATGGATGTTTACCCTTGGAAGTGGTGCAATTAGTTGGGCATCCAAGAAACAAACTTGCATTTCACATTCAACTATGGAATATGAATTTATAGCTTTAGCTACAACAGGCAAGGAAGTTGAAAGGCTAAGAAATTTATTAATGGATATAAAGTTGTGGCCACAACCAATGACAGCCATTTCATTGTACTGTGATAGTGAAGCTACTATGCCTAGAGCTTATAGTGAAATTTATAATGGAAAATCTAGACATATTAGTCTAAGACATGACTATATCAAAAAATTGATAAAAAAAATAGGGTAATTACCATCATATATGTTAAATCTGCTAAAAACTTAGCAGATCCTCTTACCAAGGCACTACCTAGAAATTTGGTAAGAAGCACCGCAAGTGGAATGGGTTTAAAATTCCTTTTAGACACCAATAATGGGAACCTAACTTTGAATTAGTAACCTCAAATTGTAAAGTTTAATAGAAAATAACAAATTATTTTTATGTGTCTGTAAATACTAGTCAACCCATTCTATATATTTGGAATACTAGTGTAAGCCATTGCATAAATGGAGGATGAGATTGAACTCTTAATGGAGTTAATAATTAAATGTCTATAACAATTGAGACATAAATAAGAAACTCTACCTATATAAACATAAAAGTGGTGCCACTTCAATAAGAAAATTGGAAACTTTCTTGTAAATGTTTATGAATAAGGATAAGCACATGGCCATAATAGTGCTAAAGCGATTATAAACCTCTGACAGAATATTAAATAAATATTATGTGTATTATATCTTCAATTTTAACCTTAGGAGTTGATGTTTAATCTGTGGACACCATCAACTTTGTTAGAATTCTACGTTATATACGCTAATTGAAAGTTTAAATCAAAAGATACCTTCTTGTATTCATAATATTTATTTGTGTGAAAGGTCAAAGATTAAGCACCAACATTCCAAACTAGTGGGGGATTGTTAGTAGTTTAGAATGTGGTGTATCCCACATTGAGTAGAAAGATCACTTATAAATGGTTTAAAAGAAATTACTTATATTATTTAAGTAATTGAGCTAAGTGTTGGAGTGGGCTAAGTCATTTGGGCTTGCTAGGAGTTTTCCTAGTGGGTTGGACAATTTTAAAAGTCAAAGATGGGCACTTGGGCACTTGGGGTGCTTGGGCTTGTTTGGCAAATAGATTTAATTTTTAAATTTTTATTATTATTATTATTTTATTTATTTCAGAATATTATTGATTCCAAATAAATATGCTTGAACAGTAAAAGACATGATTGTTTAAATAAAGTTTATTTAAACAATAAAATATGACTATACAAAATGTCATGACTTTTTGAATTGGTTTGAATAATGACTGTTCGTTTATTATAATAGATTTTTCTACCTGACAAATTTCACTACTTCTGATTTAGAGAGTTTTAAGGCTTTGTTGCATCTTATAGGCATAATTGCCTTTAAGATAGTGATTTTCACGCCTCAAAGCCATATTTTCTTCTTTTTTACTATTTTTGTTTTTCTTAAATCTACTAACAATTTAAAGACAATTATGGATACTACATCTACTATTGTCCCTACTACTGCTATGGATTTGGAATCAAGCATTAAGATTCATTTTCAAAATTAAGATGTAATTAGACTTGATTGTTTTAATGGATCAAACTACACTAGGTGGAAGGACAAAATGGTTTTTCTATTGATAGTATCGAAGATATTTTATGTACTTCATCCAAATTTGGAACCAATTCCAAAACCAACCCCTAAAGATTCTGATACTATTAAGGCAACAAGAAGTAAACGTTAAGAAGATGAATTAATCTGTTGAGGTTATATTCTGAATTCATTATTTGACTATCTATATGACTTATACAGAAATATGAAAACACCAAAAGAGATATGGACTGCTCTTAAGCATAAATACATGAACGAAAAGAAAGGTATAAATAAGTTTTTGGCTTTGAAATGCTTTGAATTTTCAATAATTGATGATAAACCAATCATGGACCAAGTGTACGAGTTGCAAATTTTGGTCTCTAAGTTAAGTGAGCTAGAAATTAAGGTTCCTGATTCACTTCAAGTTAGAGCTATTTTGTCAAAACTTTCTCATTCACGGAATGGATATAGGAAGAAAGTTTTATATTCAACAGATACTTTCACTATTAAAGAATTTCAAACTCACACACAGATTGAAGCAGAAAATCGTGCAAGAGATGCACTCTTCCTTGGAGGTTCCAATGTGAATTACATGAGTGGACAAACTTATGAAAAAACTCACAAGTCTTTTGGTAAATTTCAAAACAATTTTAAAGTCAAGAAGAATGGATTTAAGAAGTCCAAATTTAACAAAAACAAAATGTGTTTCCATTGTGGAAAGAAAGGACATTTGATTAAAGATTACAGATTTAAAAATGTTGGAATTAAGATTGGTTCTAGTTTTGAAAGCAAGGTAAACCTGATGGAGCAAGAAATTAATGAACTTATTGCAATGGTGACTAACATGCAAATTGGAATGATCACTGAAGTTCATATGGCTACTACAAATAAGTCATCTGATTGGTGGCTAGATTCTGGTGCAACAATTCATGTTTGCAACAACAAAAAGCAATTCAAGACTTATGAAGAATGCAAGAAACCAGAAAACATCCTTATGGAAAATCATGTTCCTGCCAAAGTGATTGGAAAAGGAACGGTTGAATTGAAATTCACCTCAGGGTAGAAACTAACTCTAATTAATGTTTTTCATGTTCCTACAATTAGAAAGAACCTTGTATCTGCAAATCTATTATGTAAAAAAGGCTTTAAGATTGTGCTAGAGTCTGAAAAAGTTATAGTCTCCAAAAATGGTGCATTCATTGGAAAAAAGATATTTTAATGATGGTATGTTTAAACTAAGCATTGATGAAATAAATAATGTTTCTGCTTATATTGTTAAGCATTCTTCATCTTTATGGCATGCTAGATTAGGACATTTAAATTATCATTATATGAATCATATGACTAAGCATGGTTATATAACATACCAGTTGCCATTAAATGTGAAATCCATGTCAAAGCAAAAATGACTAAGAAACCTTTTCTTAAAGCTGAAAGAAATACAGAATTATTAGAACTTATACATTCTGATATTTGTGAGCTAAATGGTTCATTGACAAGGAGAGGAAAAAGGTATTTTATAACATTTATAGATGATAGTTCTCTTTATACTTTTGTGTATCTAATGAAAACAAAAGATGAAGCCTTTGATAAATTCAAAGAATATAAATCAGTTGTTGAAAATCAAAAGGAGAAGAAAATCAAAATTCTTTGAATAGATAAGGGTGGCGAATATTTTCCAGATTCATTTTTTTTTGTGAAGATAATGGAATTATTCATCAAAAGACAGCCCCTTAGGCACCCCAACAAAATGGTTTAGCCGAAAAGAAAAATAGAACCTTGGTTGATGTGGTAAATAGTATGTTGTTAAATGCTAAATTACCTATGAATCTTTAGGGAGAGGCACTTTTAGCAGCATGCCACATACATAATAGAATTCTTTCAAAGAAATTCTTAAAGACACCATATGAACTTTGGAATCATGGCCGAAAACCAAATTTGGATTATTTTAAAGTGTGGGGGTGCATTGCCTTTTATAAAATACCTCATCCTCATAAATCAAAATTAAGACCTAGAGGTGTTAAAAGTATTTTTATTGGTTATGCACAGAATTCAAAAGCATATAGACTTCTTGATTTAAATACTAATGTTATTGCTGAATCTATTCATGTAGAATTTTTTGACAATAAGTTTATATGTGATACCAAAATTCATATGGAGAAACAAATTGAAATGATTCCTATGAATGGAAATAAAAGAAAAGAATGTAATGATTCTATTGAAATTGGAAGGAGCAAATGAGTTAGAAAAGATAATCTTTTGCTTTCCGATTTTGTTTCTCCAAATTCTATAGTATTCCTAGTAGAAGGGAATAAAACCAAAGTGCTTAAGAAAACACCAATTCTACTAATTGTAGATGAAGACCTTAAAACATTTAATGAAGCTATGACTTTAAGAGATGTTGCATTTTGGAAAGAAGCTATTAATGATGAAATGGACTCAATCATGTCTAATAATACATGAGTCTTGGTAGATTTACCTCCAGGTTCTAAACCTATAGGATGTAAATAGGTGTTTAGAAAAAAATATAATATAGATGGTTCTATACAAACCTTTAAAGCAAGATTAGTTGCAAAAGGTTTTAAACAAAAGAAAGGCATAGTTTATTTGATACATATGCTCTAGTAGCTAGAATAACATCCATTAGAGTTCTTATAGCTTTGGCTTCCATTCATAAACTGCATGTGCATCAAATGGATGTTAAAATAGCCTTTTTAAATGGTGACTTAAAGGAAGAAATATACTTGGAACAACCAGAAGGTTTTATTCTTCCAGGTAATGAGAATAAAGTTTGTAAATTAATTAAGTTACTTTATGGGCTAAAGCAAGCTCCTAAACAATGGCATGAAAAGTTTGATTCAATCATAGCAGCTAATGGTTTTAAACATAACGGAGCAGATAAATGCATTTCTCAAAATTTACTAAAGAATATGGAGTTATAATGTCTCTGTGTGGATGATATGCTAATTTTTGGTACTAATATAATTGGCATGAATGAAACCAAAAGGTATCTGATTTCTAATTTCAAAATGAAAGATTTAAATGAAATTGATACCATTTTGGGAATTAAAGTTAAGAGATATAATAAGAGTTTCATTCTTAATCAAAGTTATTATATTGAGAAACTACTTAATAAGTTTAAGTATCTCAATATAAAAGAAACCAATACTCCATATGATACAAATATAAAATTAACAGAAAATAAAGATAATGTAATTGCACAATTTGAATATGCTAATGCTATTGGAAGTATTATGTATGCTATGCATTGTACTAGGCCAGAACCAATGATAGCCATTTCCTTGTACTGTGATAGTGAAGCTACTATGTCTAGAGCTTATAGTGAAATTTATAATGGAAAATCTAGACATATTAGTCTAAGACATGATTATATTAGAGAATTGATAAAAAATAGGGTAATTACCATCATATATGTTAAATTTGCTAAAAACTTAGCTGATCCTCTTACCAAGGCACTACCTAGAAATTTGGTAAAAAGCACCACAAGTGGAATGGGTTTAAAATTCCCTTTAGACACAAATAATGGGAACCTGACTTTGAATTAGTAACCTCTAATTGCAAAGTTTAATAGGTAATAACAAATTATTGTTATGTGTCTGTAAACACTAGTCAACCCATTCTATATATTTGGAATACTAGTGAAAGCTATTGTGTAAATGAAGGATGAGATTGAACTCTTAATGGAGTTAATAATTAAATGTCTATAGCAATGGAAACATAAATAAGAAACTCCACTTATATGAATGTAGAAGTATTGCTGCTTCAACAAGAAAATTGAAAACTTTCTTGTAAATGTTTATGAATAAGGATAAGCACATGGCCATAATAGTTCTAAAGTGATTATAAACCTCTAACAGAATATTAAATAAATATTATGTGTGTTATATGTTCAATTTTAACATTAAGAGTTGAGGTTTAATCTGCGGACACCATCAACTTTATTAGAATTCTAAGTTATATACACTAATTGAAGGTTTAAATTGAAAGATACCTTCTTGTATTCTTAATATTTATTTGTGTGAAAGGTTAAAGATTAAGCACCAACATTCCAAACTAGTGGGGGATTGTTAGTAGTTTAGAATATGGTGTATCCCACATTGAGTAGAAAGATCACTTATAAATGGTTTAAAAGAAATTACTTATATTATTTAAGTAATTGAGCTAAGTGTTGGAGTGGGCCAAGTTATTTGGGCTTGCTAGGAGTTTTCCTAGTGGGTTGGACAATTTTAAAAGTCAAAGATGGGCACTTGGGCACTTGAGCACTTGGGCCAAGTCATTTGGGCTTGTTTGGTAAATAGATTTAATTTTTAAATCTTTATTGTTGTTATTATTATTATTATTTATTTATTTTAGAATATTATTGATTCTGGATAAATATGCTTGAACAGTAAAAGATTGTTTAAATAAAGTTTATTTAAACAATAAAATATGACTATACAAAATGTCATGACTTTTTGAATTGGTTTGATTAATGACTGTTCGTTTATTATAAATAGATCTTTCTGCCTGACCAATTTCACTACTTCTGATTTAGAGAGTTTTAAGGCTTTGTTATATCCTATAAGCATAATTGCCTTTAAGACAGTGTTATTCACACCTCAAAGCCATATATTCTTTTTTTTTTACTATTTTTGTTTTTCTTAAATCTACTAACAAGATATGCAGTGATATAGGTTAATGATATTAGGGCTTGAGAATTTGCAAGTATAAAATGGTCCTTGATGATATCAATGGTGGCATTTATAAAATGACATAACTGATTCTGGTAAGACCTGGACAGGGTCAATGGCTCACACAAAATCTTCGGTTGTATGAACCCATGGTTACAAAATGAAGGTGATAATCACCAACAAATTGCTTTGCTATGTAAGGAAGATGGAAAAATTAGATCTATGGCATAAAATTTTCTACTTGTTCTTAGAAATAGTGGAAAACTGTATTGAAAAGAGAAGTACTTTTTCCCTTCTACTTCTCTGTGTTATCAAGCAAAAGAGAAGTATTTTCATCACTCCCTCTTGTATCCTCTCAGATTTCCCTCTAGACAATTTGTAGTTTCATCTTGTTTCGTCAGCTTCTGTACTATATAATTTACTACCAGTTAATCAGCGATCATCAACAGGAGACAAAACTAATGCACTTTGGATGGCTTTTTCCCTCGTGAGAGTAACCATTGTCTCATCCAGGCAACGGATATTCGTTCAATACAAAAAACTTTTTGCCTTTAATGTCAATTTCCTTCAATCATAAGGATAGCAGAGCATTAAATTTTTGGAAGCATTTAAATTCCTATAAGCTTACTTCTAGGCATGAAAATAGCAGAGCAAATGAAGATTACACAAGTAATGAGGAAATGAGAGAGACAAAAACCTGGGTGAGCGTGGCGTTGAGCAAGCCCTCAGTGTAAGCTCCTTCAGCCAGCGAACGATTCTCAATAGCGAAAACCTCATCCTTATACCAAAGCAACAGTATAGTTTCGAAAAAATAAAGCCAATTTTTTAATTTTATTTTATAATTTAATTATGAATAAAAAATTTTCCATCATTCTTTTATCTTTTCTAACAGCAAAACTTAGGATGTTTTGTACTAAAATTTCAATAATATAGTTAAATAAATTCGGGCAAAAAAAGTTAAATACATTATTTAAGATTCAATGCATAATGTAATAATATAACTTTAATTGATGTAATTTTCAGATTTAATGTTCTCAAGTATCAACTTTGTTTAAAAAAATTGCATGTACCATTGGAGCGATAATGAATAGTGATCGATTATTAGTGCTTTAGGTTCATTTCTGTCCATCTTTTTTCAGTTTGGTATTTAAAAAATTAAAATTCTCACTTATATATTCCAACTTTCATTCGGTCAAGTATTTTGAGATTTTGTAAGGTTATCATCAATTAAGTGGCTGACATGGTATGAATACCCAATAAAACTCTCTAATCTTTTTTGTCTAATATGTTTAATTAAGTGTTTCAGGAATACATTAGTAGGAAAATCTAGCTTAAGGCATGAGATTTGATATGTAGTGCATCTTGAAGAAAGTTTGAAAAACAAATAAAGATCTTTAACTTCAAAGGTAATAATACTAGCTAGGGAGGGTAAGTTTGGGTTGAATGACAGTAAGAAAAATTCATCAAAGAAGCAAAGTTTGGAAAAAGCAATCGATTACCTAGCAAGAAGACACAAGTCAGAATGATGGCATTTGGATATCCTATGTAAAGCATCCGAATACCCACCATCCAAAATGCTAGCATTCGAGGTATCCAAATGCTAATAATCATAAATCAAAATTAGACTTCTAGAAGCAGTGTATCCTAATAACCAAGGCATGGCATCTAAATGCCTTGCAACCTGATAGGTGGCATCCGAATACCCGAAGGTATGGTATCCGAGTGCCTTTGAAGAAAATCCTAGATAGTAGCCATGCATTCGAATACCAAGAACAGGCATCTAAATGCCCTATCCTGAAAGTCAGATGTTCACATTGCAACGGCTATAATTTGGAAAATCTCCAAAAATCTTCAAAATTTCATCTTCCTACGAGCATAAATGTTTTTAATGACCAGGAATCAACTTCTTTCTATATACACACCTTAACAGATTAAAGAAAAACATCCAAGGGAAGATTCAAGCATTCTATAACAAAAACATAAAAATATTTGCAAATGATAAAAATCTTTGCAAATTCTTTAAGCTTCAACTCCTATTTTTGACTAAAAATTAATAGTGAGTTTTATTGGTGTAATCAAATCAAAGAGAGATCATATACACATTTATAAAAGCTTGTTGCTTTGTTTCAAAGTTTGGGAACATTTTAACACTTTGGAGTTAGAGATTGAGCTGGATTTGCTTAATTAGGTTGGGTGTTTTGTAAACATTGGGTGAAAGTTTGAATTCTATTTTGAGCTTGGGATTAACTCACTATTATAGAAGCTTGGTGGAAGCTGGAATTTCATCAAATAGTAGATTTACAAATCCTTGCCAAAGCTTGTCAAGGTAGAGGATGTAGGAGGGCCTAACCATTATATATCGTGGTGCATCATCCTCTTCCATCAATTAACCACTATTTGGTGATTTCTTTCCTCTGCTCTAAACTTTTATTGGATTAAATTTGTAGCACTTATATTTTGTTCATATTATTTCATAGCAAAAGGTACTATTCACCCCCTCTAGCACATCCTACTTGGGACTAGCAAGCGGTATTAAAGCTAGTCTTTTAATTTACAAGCCTAACATCATTTAAGAGTGATCTGAATGGCATTTACAAGCTCAAGTGCTGTTGGAGTTAAAGGTCATTCCATAAATAGGCCTCCTTTGTTTGATGGAACAAAATACTATCATTGGAGATAAAAAATGTCAATATACATTAGAGCTTGTGACTACGAGATGTGGGATGTGATCATTGATGAACCATTCATGCCGATGAAGATGTCCAAAACCTATGGAGAGAAAGAACTAAAACAAAGAAATGAATGGAGTGAAGAGGAAAAAAAGAGAAAACAAATAAAGTTCAAGGCCATTTATACTCTCCATTATACACTAATCAATCCAATTGAGTTTAATAGCATTTATGCTTGCAAATCAACAAAAGAAATTTGGAATAAGTTGAAGATCACGCATAAAGGAACAACTCAAGCAAAGGAACCAAAAATTGTAATTTTATCTAAATTGTAATTTTATCTAATTTGTAAGATAAATTCACATGCAAGACATATATGAACAAAATCATATATAATTACTTATTAAGTGGAAGTGGAAGTGAAAACCCAACTTGAATTACTAGTCATTGAATAAGATCACAATACGAAAATTGTTCAATTCCACAATGTAAGTCCTTCATACTGAATGTAAGAATTCCTTACTGAGAGTTGTTTAAATGTTTGTTAGACTCTCTCTCATTTTTTTTCTTATACTTCTTTTGAGAGACTTTTCTCATTACTCTAATTTTTTGTTTAATGGCTGAATGACTTTTATGATTAATAAAAAAAATGGGCGGCATTTTTTTTGTTTTGTAAACTACTTATGGTAGTTTTTTCATCTAATCAAAATTTTCCCAAAGTAGTTGTTTTAATGAGCCCATTATGGGCGATTATACTAACATCTCCCACTTGCACAGAATGAATGTTAAACTCTAATGATCTTAAGAACATTATCTTTGTTCTTTGCATCGAGTTCATATAAGGAAATAAGTCGTACGACCAGTATACTTTAAAAAATTACTATACAATTGTCAGGTGTATATAGCAAGTCATTATCAGATCCAGTCACCTATACAACTATTAGGTATGTATATTAACTCCAAAGTACAATTAGAATAAGTATGCAGCACCCTAGCCTATTTAGTAATATTTTAAGTTTATCATATTGTATGATATACTTGTGTATTCACATTTATGTTCGATGTTTCAAACATAATTGGTCGACCTATGAATACAACCAAATATGACACCAGAATGATCTTTCGTTTTTCTAGAATCTCTATTTTAATTCAACTACTATCCAGATATGTCCTATTAGATTGAATCATCCATGACCATTGGCAACAATCCAAGATAACTAACATTGAACTAAAACTTTAAAAAATAGTCAAAGGTCCTTGAGGGTACTAAATATGAGATCCTTTGATCTCAAGGGTCTCACATAACAAGAAGTAGAGATCTATTCTTCTGTTACCTTTATTGGTCGAGCAATGCACATGTGGTATGAAATACATGCTACGATATTAATTTCATTTTTCCAAAGAGTGTATGTCTTTCTTCATTTATATATCAATACCATACAAGTGATAGTTCAGATACTCTCAGTATCTAACTTGAGTCCATAACTCTATTCAGCAAGACTTCCACTCATATTAAGACAAACAAAGTGAATTATGGGTCTATTCACTTTTGATCGCAAATCTCAATATCAAGTGACCTCATTTTAATCTTTTATCAAGGTGATTCTATTTTAAGCTTGGGCTTTCAATCCATAGCTTAAAACTAATCTCATCTCCATGGTGCCAAACCATTGAGGTGATTGTCTATGTAAGAAGGCCAATCATCTATTTGACTTTTTGAATCATATTGTATATGTACATATACATGTGTGCATGCATTTAAAGAATAAAGTACTAAACTTTAGTGGCATTAATTGTATTCAATATAAGTCAACTTAAATGAGAAAATATCATACATTATACATATAAAATTGTTCAATTAGTACATGTGCTTCAACATCTACGTAATCCTAGAGATCTCATATGGCTATTAAACATATCTTTAGGTATGGACTTATTAAATGGATTAGCAATCATCTTATGCATAGAAATGTATTGCATATTGACTTTCTTTTGTGCAACCATGTCTCTCACGTAGTTATACTTGGTATCTATATGTTTGATGTTAGAATGATATTTGAGATCCTTTGTGAATGTGTTTACAGCTTGACTATTGCAATTCACCAACATTAAGTTGGACTAATCTTTCTCAAATCTTAAATGATTCAAGAATCTCTTAAGCTAAACAGCCTCTTGTACTGTCGCTAAAAATGCTACAAATTTAGCTTCCATTATGGATTGTGCTCTACAAGTCTTTTTCTTACTACTCCATTAAATAACCTTACCATTTTAGAAGAAAACATAGCTGGAGATAGATTTTCTTTTATTTAAATCTCCTTACCAATCGATATCCGTATAGTTGACCAAATACAAATCACTTCATTGATAGTGCAACATATAATCCATAGTGCCTTTTAGATATCTCAATATTTTTTTAACAGCTTTCCAATGGTGTTGACCTAGATTGGATTGATATCTTCTTGCCATAGCCATCGCATAGCAAATGTTTGGCTTTGTGTACATCATAACATACATAAGGCTTTCAATAGCATTAGAATAAGGAACTTTTGTCATTTGTTCTTTTTCTTATAAAGTTTTAAGATACATTCTCTGGCTAAGACCTTCACCTTTCACCATAAGAGTATGTATTGGCTTGCAGTCTTGCATATTGAATTGTTCTAGAACTTTCTTAAGGTATTGCTCTTATTAAGGTGCTACCAACTTCTTGGAACGATCTTTTATAATTTTTACACCAAGTATGTAAGCTATTTCGCCTATGTCTTTCATTTCAAAATTTGAAGACAACCAAGTTTTCACCTTAGTAATATACTCATTATCATTGCCAGTTAATAGTATGTTAACTACATAAAATGACATGCTCTTAAATTTATCTTTGTCTCTTTTGACATACATACAGTGGTCCTCATCAATCATGATAAAATCATATGAAATTATCACTTGATGAAAGCTAATATACCATTGTTTGGAAGACCGTTTAAAGTCATAAATCAATTTTAATGGCCTGCACACTTTGTGCTTTTGACCCTTGTCAAAAAAAACTTTAGGTTATTCCATATACATTTTTTCTTTCAGTCTTCCAATTAGAAAGGCAGTTTTCATATCTATTTGATGTAACTCCAAATCTAAACTGGTTATAATGGCTAGAATTAAACGTATTGAGGAAAATTTCATAACAGGAGAGAATGTTTCTTTATAATCAATTCCTTTTATTAGTTTATTAAGCATATATTTTCACTACTAGACAAGCTTTATATCTTTCAATTGTCCCATCTGACTTATGCTTAATCTTGAGAACCCATTTGTTTTCAATTGATTTACATCTTTTAAGAAGATAAACCAATTCTCAAACACGGTTTGATCTCATAGACTCTATCTCTTCTTCTATTACTTTCATCCACTTTTCTTTTACTATGGATGATAAAGCTTTTTTAACATTTTTTAGCTTTTTTTTATCTTGTGGGGTAATTAAGAACGTTTCCCCTTTTATGTCAAAATGATGTGGGGGACTATTTTCATGATTACTTTGCCTACCTTTTGATTCTTGGGAAACCAATTCACAAAATCCATTATATTTAGTCATGCTCCCACTTGGATGAGATACTATTGGTTCTTGATCAAGCACATGCATTAATTAATTTAGAACTAACAAATTATTTGCTTCTTAAATCTCATAAAGAGACATTTCTTGATCTATCTCACCTTTTTTTGAGATACACTTTTCAAAAAAGTGGCATTCTAATATTCAAATTCAGTTACACTCTTATTTGATTATTCACATATGAACATGTATCCCTTTGAATGCTTATAGTATCTTATAAATATACAATTTTTGTTTTAAGGACCTAGCTTACCATATGGATAAGTAGTTTTATGTACATAAGTAACACAACCCTAAAGTCTCAAGTTACTGAGATAAGGTTTTCTCTTATTTCGTAATTCATAAGAAGTGGACATAACCAATTTGAAATGTACTTTATTGAGTATATAAGCAGTAGTTAACAACGTATCAACCTAAAAGGTGATTGACAAATTTGCTTAGGCCATCATAAACTTCACCATTTCTATTTTTTCTCTTTGCAATAGCATTTTGTTATGGAGTTTTAGGAATGGTTAACGGTCTGTCAATATCATTTTCATCACATAATTGTCTGAACTGATCGGACAAATGCTCACATCTTCAGTCCATTCTTAACGTCTTAATGTTTATGTCTAATTGATTTTTTACTAAAGTCACATACTTTTTAAAGCACTCAAATGTTTCAGACTGGTGATAAAGCAAATAGACGAACCTAAAGCATGTAAAATCATTAATGAATGTGATGAAATATTGACTTTCTTTTTGTGACCTAACATTCATTAGGCCATAAATGTCAGAATGTATTAATTGCAATGGAATTTCAACTGTAGTTCTTTACCAAATGATTTTCTTATCACTTTTCTTGCTAGGCAATATTCACATAATGGCAAATTAACTTTCACAATAAGGTCTAGTAGTCCCTCTTTTGTTAATTTATCCATTCTTTGTTGGTCTATATGGCCAAGTCTAGTATGCCAAATATTCATATAAATATTCGCACTAGATTCAATCATAAAGGAAAAACTTAAATTATTGTACAAAACATTATCTAACATAATAAAACCATCTGATAAATATCCAGATCCATAATAAGTTATATCCAAATACAAACTTAAACCAGTATTGTTGCAATTCAAAATAAATCCTAAACTAAGAAGAATAGTGACAGAAACCAAATTGCATCAAATATCCAGAGCAAAAAGTATGTCATGTAGGATATAGGTTTTTCCACCACACATGTTTAGCTTGCAGGTGCAAGTTCCCCTTATTTTTAATCTGTGAATTATTTTTTACATAGATCCATTTTGTTCCACATGGAATCTAATGAAAATACATGAACGCATTCCTATCTCGTGCTACATGGTCTGTGGCCCTTGAGTCTATAATCCACAAAAGATGTGATTTAGTCATCACAACAATACTTAAAATAAATACAATACTCTAAGAGTTTGTACTTTTTTTAGCTTGTTACATTCACGAGCAAAGTGACCTATTTTACCACAATTAAAGCGCTTGACTCTGAGTTTGTTTTTTTTTTTTAATTAGCCTTAAAACCTTGTTCTTTACTGATTTGTCCACTTTTTGGCCTCTTACGAGATTTTTTTTTTGTTCCTACCATGTGGCCTGTGCTTAAAGCTCGAAGCTTCTTTTGAACTAGATGATGTCATATATGCATCAACACTAGGCTTGGATACTTCCATACGATCTTTCTTTAGTTAAGGATAATGGAAACATCATCAAGAGTCCTTATACTTTCATTATGGGTAAAGTGCACTTTTATGTGTTCCTAGGTATATGGCAAAGAATGGATGATAGCTTGAACCTATTATTCATCTATCAGAGTGTAGCCAACCTCTTTTAGCTCACTTATCATGTTTGACATCTCTATTACATCCTACCTCATATTATGTTCTTGTATGTGTCAAACTTGGTAGTAAGCTGCCTTAGTTTGATAACTAAAGTTGCATCAAACTCTGCTTTTAGGGCATTCAACATCTCATTGGCTATTCCATGAGATTGAAACTCACGTATAATATCATTCTTTGTACTATTAAGCAATGTAATACGTTCTGTAGAGTTTTTCTTTATCTAGGCCTCATAAACCTTTCGATTCCTTTTATATTGGAACGTATTCCCTTTCTCAGGCTCATCAAAGACATTATTCAAAACAACAAGAACCTCTTATTTTTTAAGTACATACTAGATTTTCATACTCCAGATCTCATAATTGTCCCCATTTAGCTTCTTACCCTTGTTTAAATCAATAATAATATTCTTAGAAGTAGAAGTCATTTCAAAGTATAATTTTACATTCGAGAGACATATGCACTAATTAATGCCTAGCATTACACACTTTTAATTTTGTCACAATGTCACAAATTAAGTAGTGACAATCATTCACATAAAAATGAAACCAAAGGTCATTATGTTCGTAATCAAATTTTATTTTTAAATGTGTTTAATTGTCATTAATTTATTTTATTGTGCAAAATCAATCATTCTAAGATAGAACAAATCAATTAACTTAGAACTCCCACTAACCATAAGGTTACCAACACATAATTAGTAACATATATCATTCAAAAAAAATCATTCAAATCGATAAAAATTCCTTTGGTAATTTTGTATTCAGGTTACCCATCCATGGAGGTCCAGGAATTTTACATTTTCTATTATGAAAACTTAAGCAGACTGAAAGGGTCACACTCCTTTTTGCTCATATTCTCACGTATTCCTTTACAAAATCCATAATTGATGTTTCATACTTAGGATCACTCCCCAAAGACATCTAGAGATCTCAAAAAAGATTTTTTGGTTTTAGAGTTAAAAGTGTATCCATCAACATTTCATATTTGATCTAGTCATTCCTAATGTCTATGCTATCACACCAGATCAATTCTTAGATCATGTTATTGACCTTGATGGTATGCTTCTCAATATCATCATTTGGATCTATTCAGTATTGCCTCAATTCCACCGTCAGCCTTGTGACTTTTAGGAATTGTGCCAATGTCCTTGGAATAATGGGAGTCCTCATAATAGTAGTCATGATTTTTCTTAAACAACATACGATAAAAAATCATTAATTCATAAGTCAACACAAGTAAAAAAAAATGATTAAGACTCATATCTCAATCATTCTTGTGTGATCTGACATCCTAAATTAACAAGGATAATTTTTTTTTACTTAAAATAAAAAAACAAATGATCCAGAAAAAGCAATATTAATGGCATTTCCAAGAACTATCACAACAGCATTAATTATATCATGAACAAAAAAAAAAAATCTCCTATGGATATTCGCAATCATGCAAAAACATATCATGTTTTGGTTATTAAAAACATACAAACCAACTAGAAAACAAGCCAACCTAGCTATGATACCAGTGTAAGATAAATTAACATGCAAGGCATATACGAACAATCATATATACTTGTTAAGTGGAAGCGAAAGCAAAAACCTGACTTGAATTATTAGTCGTTGAACAAGATCACAATATGAAAAATTTTTGATTCCATAATATAAGTCCTTCACACCGAATACAAGAATTCTTCACTAAGAGTTGTTCAAATACTTGTCTAATTCTCTCTCATTTTCTTTTCTATTCTTCTTTTGAGAGACTTTTCTCTCTACTCTAAAATTTTTGTTTAATGGCCAAATGACTTTTATGATTAACTAAAGAAATGAGTAGCATTTTTTGGTTTTATAAACTGCCTATGGTAGGTTTTTCATTCAATCAAAAATTGCCCAAGGCAATTGTTTTAGTAGCCCATTATAGGCAGTTATACTAACATAATTGATATGAAATGTCAAAGTGCAAATCAGTGAATCAATCATATCTTGGTTTAATCGATACACCACAATCACCAATCAACTAACACAACTAGGAAAGATAATCCTTGAAAAAGAATTGGTGAAAAGATTGCTTAGAAGTCTTCTAAGAATTTGGAATCCAAAAGTTATAGCAATGAAAGAAACAAAGGATCCTAGTACCATTTCACTTGATGAAGGTTACGGTTCACTTCTCATTTATGAATAAGAAATCCAGTAGCTTTAGAAGGATGGCATGAATGGCTCTTAAGAAAAGAACAAAGAACTTGTATTAAACATAATTGCCCATGAAAAAGAACTAGCTGAGTCATCATGTGAAGAGGATGAAAATGAAATGGTCATGTTGTCTAGGAAACATAAGAATCTAGTTAAAAAAAAACAAGGGTAAGAGGAATACAAAAAAAGAAAGATTCAAGAATGATCCATAAAGAGCAATGAAGTTGTTTGATATGGGCGCAAACAACCGAGAAATATCATATCCAATTGTCCACTCATTGAGTCCAAGAATGACAAGGAAAAAAAAAAAGAACTAGAATTGGAAGTCAAGGCCAATCTTTGTTAAATGGCAAATGAAAATGAGGTATGTTTTGAGCCCTTAAATGTTTCATATAAGGAACTTGAAACTAAATATGAAAATCTATTTAATGATTTTGAGAAAGTCACACATAGATGTAGTAAGAATAAAAAGAAAATTGCATCACTCATAATTGATTTGGAAAAGGCAAAGAAAGATTTTGATGTTGTTTTTGAAAATGAAAATGCTTTGGAAAACAACTTAGAGCTTTTAAAAACTAAGATTGGAATTCATAAATTGGAATTAGAGAGTAGGAACAAAACATTGCAAGATGTTCAAAATGAGAATTTTGCTTTCAAACTTTCATTGAAGAAAATTTTAAAGAAAATGAAAAAAAAAAAGATTTTCTTCACCTAAACACATAAAACTCATTGTTATATTTCTAAAAGGAAAGGTCATTTATTATATAACTGTTATTACAAGAATGATCTTCCTAAGATCAAGAAAGTATGGGTTCTTAAAGCTTCCCAAATTTTGTCTGCCCCAAGGACCCATCAAGGTATAGGTACATATTACTTTAAAATGAAAATCTATGCTTATAGGTTAAGCAAGAGCTAAAGGAATGAAAATTGAGATCAAAGCTTAATTGAAAAGAGAAATGGCCATGGTAACTATTTGGATAGTGGCTATTAAAGACACATGAACAGGGATGGAAAGCATATGCATGGAGCTTAAAGAAGGATGAGTGGAAGTGCGACACATAGTGACAACTCCAAAAGAATCATCCATGGAATTAAAACTATTGGTAACATCTTTCTAACTCATATTAAAAATGTTTTATTTGTTTAATGTTTAAAGCATGAATTGCTTAGCATTAGTGATAGTGTAGTAAGGGAAATATAGCTTGTTTTTAAATCTTATATGCATAACTAGTGACCAATCGCTTTTAAGCTAATGGATAATTTTCTAATTTGGTGAGATTGCATAGGTAGCATTTTTTTTAAAAATTGAATGTATTTTAGTTGTTAAATTTTTGTAACAAATTTTGATGAGCATTGCACTTTATGACAAACCTGTAAGTGTGTTTAGGTACCATATATTCCATGTTATGATTGATGCATTAACACAGTTACATCAACAAATGATTTAAAAATGTTATTCATTGTTGAAATTTTTTTGAATCTTGATTAATAGCTAATGATGCGTGATAGTTGATTGCGGCATAAAAGGGCTAAGACATGTTATCATACTTTATATACAAAATAGAATTTTGATGTGTGTGTTGGTTAAATGAAATGAGAATTTGTCTTGCTTGCCTGATTGTGGCATTGAAATAATTTTTGAAAAATTTGTACATATTTTTTATGAGACTAATGTTATATCGAGAAAGGTAGTTTTATTGTTAATTTGTAGAATTTTAAATGAAGAAGATACAATATGAAGAAGAAAAGGAAGATGAGAAGTAAAAAGACCTTCCAAAGGGACAGAGGTTTATGATGAACCATCATTAGAGATTTATTAGAAGGGATTATTACAAAAAGAGCTTGTGAAAAAGTGAAACAAAAGATGAAATTGAATGAATGTTACTCAAGAAGAGTTAGACCAATTAGAAAGAAATAAGATTTGAACCCTAATTCCAAGGCCAACCAACTATCCAATTATAGGAACCAGGTTTGTTTTTAGAAACATGATGGATAAGTTGGGTGAATGAAGTAAAACATGATTAATTGTGAAAAGTTAGAATAAAGAGAAAGATATTGTCTTTTATGAAACATTCTCCCATAGCTAGAATAAAAGTGATTAGATAGCAATTTCATATTGCTTGGATTTGAAAATATTTTTAAATGAATGTTACAAGTGCATCTCTTAAATAATTTTTAAACGAAACATTCCCCTAGTTTTAAAGATTTTGAAAAGCCTAACCATGTTCATATTTTTTACAAAAGTCTTCATATGGTTTGAAACAAGCTCCAGGAGCTTGATTTGAATGGCTATCAAAATTCTTAGTGAAAATTATTTTTCAAGAGGTAGTGAGACACTACTTTGTCTTTGTTTATATAGAAAAACAAAAATGATTTGCTCATTGTGCAAATATTGTTGATAATTAAGCTATTAATCAAATATTTTGTGAGTATTTGCTAAGAAAATGTAGACTTTTGAAATTAACATGATAGAAGAATTAAAAATCTCTCTTAGCCTACAAATCAAGGAATGAAAAGATGGGATCTTTGTCAACTGAACCTAACACATCAAGAAGATGTTCAAGAAGTTTGGCATACATGAAGCTAGGCCTAATGAAAATCAAATGAGCCATCCAACAAAGCCTGACAAGGTTAAGAAAAGAAAAGATTTGATCTAAAATTTTTCATGGTATGTTTGGCTCACTTTTTTATTTAAAAGGTGGTATCATTTATTTCATTCATGATTATATTCTTAAAATATGTTTTATCTATTGAGTTGATTGGTACTTTGCATAAATTAGCTTATACTATCACTAAAACTTTGATAAATGATAATTTTTGCAAGAGAATTTAGCTTGATGGCTATATTTATAAGCTTTAAATGATTTGATGTAGGCTTTAGCATGTGCATTGTTATTATTGAACATTTGTTGTAACGACAAACAGTCTTAAGTTGCATACGTTATGTATTTGAAATGTTTGAGATTGCACAATGTTATGTATTAATTACCTATCTTTGAGATGTTGCGCATGTGTTTTGGGGTGTTTAATCAGTCACGAGAGATTAGATGGTTAATTAACAGACTGTGGATAACTCTATGAATTGTTGATTGACTGATCAAGCTCAATAGTGAATATTAGTCTTTAACTTGTGAACTTAATTGATTAGAGTACATCTTAGGTTATGTTTTGGATTAACTCTTTGAGGGATTAGAGCTGTTGGGTCAAAGCTTCGAATTACTCAATGGTGGGTGTAGTTTGTGTAGGTTAGACAGGGTTTTGGTGCCTAAGCTGGGTGTAAGTCTCGGTTGCAAGAGGATTATCTCCCTCTTTAATGGTTCTCTTCCTAGGTGGCATGGTGAGCTCCGCTTAATAAGAGTTGGCCTTACCTGGCATGCCAAAAATGTTAGTGTCGAGCCTGATACGAGGGACAAAAACCTAAAATCACAAGGATGAAGGTTTGTTAGAAGTACAGGGAATCACAAGAATGGAGGTTGGTTAGAAGCAATGACCTACTCTAACGATGGAGGTTGGTTAGAACTTGAAATCACAAGGATATTTGTGCTCTGATGCTCAAATTAGAGCTCGGAATAGGAAGAGAAAAAAAGAAATAACAGAGGACAAAAGGGAATGCTAGGTGGGAACTTCTTGCGATTCTGTCCCCTTACTTAAAAGAGAAACGGGGTATTTATACCTGTCGGAGGGAGTGGTCGAATTTGAGGGACCTAGTCACGTGGACCGACGGTTGGTCTGATGTGGAACGACCCATCTCGACATAACTGGTATGCCTCCAATGCTCCTGGGACATCTTAGCAGATCACGCGCATCAAGTGGGACATTGTCTTGGCAAAATATTGGTTAGCTCCAAGAAATAAGGTCGGTGTGTCACCTCAGGTCAAATCAAATGTCGAAAAAAGCCCTTTTAACCTTGGTGACTCGTTCTCTCTAATGAAAGAACCGATTAGCCCTTTGTACCTCCAAGTGCCGCATCAAAAGTATCATCTAAGTTCTAACTAGATATATGTTATTCATCCAAAAATAGCTACAATTTTACCAATAAAATTATTTGATTATAACATTGCATTAAAAAAAAAAAAAAGCGAGACGGTGCAAAGTTGGAGATCCCCATATAAAGGGGTGATATTTTTGAGCATCATCCCATCTCTCAACAAACAAATTAAATTGAACTAATATGTTTGATTAACTTTATAGGTTGTGGAGAAAAAACTTCTGTTGCCACTTGCCATTTATATTGATTAGGCGGTGTAGAGAAGTGTTAAAAATCTAGCAACATTAGGCCTAGTTTTGCTAATAAGATTTTGGTTTTCACGAATAAATATATATACACCAAAAGTCACACAATATTGCGTGAAGATTTTATTACACCAAAATTTGCAGAAACTGTTGTGTCCATTCCTTGTAGCTCTCCTATCAAGCAAATTCATACAGTATAGAGTTTAGACTAGTCTTGTCCTTTGCGTTTGGAAAAAATGCCAAGGAGGGTGGAATCACTTTTAATCCCCTGAATGGCAATAATAAAGAAAAATACAACAACTTAAGGTTATTTAAGACTTGAGAGTAATGAAGTGTAACAACAACGAATGAGAGTAACTGAAATAATGGCTAGGAAGGTAAACAGACAGCACCTGAAATTTGACAGAAAAACAAACGAGGGAATGTCAGAAAATGAATGGATTATGCCGCTATAGCTTAGGATCTTGCAGGCTATTTTAATGAAGATAGGGCTCCAGCCTACAAGGCTTTTTAGCCCTTGATCTTTTGGCTAGATGCACATATCATACTTTGAGATCCAGGATTAATCAAGGGCTACCAGAAACATTTGAAAAAACTAACAGGAAAAAAAAAATGACATTTATGGTATTCGGCAATTCATGCTATGAAGATTAAAGACATATATGGGGCTTATTAGAAAAATCCAGATCAGAAATTTACCTTATATATGTTTCGTCCTCGCAAAACCACCGGTTTTAACATTTGTGGAGCCTCGTAATTTTTGTTTTGTGTCTCTTTCTTCGTTGCTTGAGCTTGACTTCCTAGCGTTCATTACCTTCTCTACCATTCTACTCCCTAAGATATGTGTCGGTTTGGCATCTTTCTTGGGTTCCACTCTCCGACCCCTTGTGACAGCAGGTGAACACGATTGCCTTCTTGTCTCTGCAGCCTTCTGATGAACTACTACACTAGCATTAGGAGCACCTGTTGGCTGTGGCTGCCCTCGCGTCGCAGAAGTAGAGCGATCTGTCTTTAGATTAGGAGGCGTCTCATCCGAGAATCCAGGAAACTGGGCCGGAATGGTTGATCTTGTCAAAGGTGACACACCTCTACTCCTAGGCTTTGTCTTATTTGCGGATATTCCTAGGTTTTTGGACAGATTTGAAGTAAGAAAATCTATTTGGTTGAGAGGTTTTGATATTGTGCGGTTACCCACATTTGTTCTTTTATTGTTAAGAGGATCACAGCTGGCTGGTTGACTTGTTTTCTGATTGAAGGTGGGTGCAGCAGCTACTTTGGCGTTCTTGTGTACTTCAGTTGATGAAATACTTGGTCTATAACTCGGAGTTATGGATCTAGAAGGAATTTTTGGTTTCAGAATTGGAGATTTGGGTCTTCCAATGCTGGCCTTGAACGGTTCTTTATTGCCTGCAAACTGATTAAAGTATTCACTTTTCATTTAAAGTAATTTAATCATATTGTATAGCTCATCATGTACCAATTGGTGCTCTATGATATACATACACACATATATATGTATGTATACATACAGTGATTTTTCAAATTTCAAGTTCAAAGAACAGTTGAGTGCTTCCGAAGTCTTGTTTTTATTAGTAGCATGGAAGATAGATATAGTATAAATTCCTAATAAGAGATCAGAAGGCATTTTAAAAGGAATAAATGTACCCGTGAAAGTGGCTGAATGATTGGAAGCTCCCGTTGGATGACAAGTTGTGCGCCATTTGCTTCCATTTCAAGCGATGGAAAGAGAGGAGTTGCAGGAGGTGTTTTTAACCTGATTAACATTGAAAATGGAGAGGAAAGGCATTGCAAATTAATTAAACATTGTACTGTGGGTCACAACTAAAATTACAAGTTCATGCAGGAGAAGTTAAAAAGCAAACCAATCATAATCATGTTTGTTATTTTCGGGGAAAAAACCGTTTCCTCCAGATCCTTTCTTTCCAGATGCAATTCTGTAGAGTGCATAATTTCCTGCTATATGTCAATACCAACTAGTATTATTTTTAAGTACTGGACAAAACATGATATATATAGAGAGAGAGAATGATTTGATTTTGAAAAGCATGGCCATGGGACCGGATTGGTACCTCCACTTGGTTCAAACTCATCAGAAACAGGCTGAAGGAGGGTGGCAATTCTATCTTTTTCACGTTTATGCAATTCCCGGAATAGAAGAAGATCTTCATCTCTCTGATCTAACTTACGCCCCTTTAGTGGCACAGCGGGGTTCCTCCTTCCATTCATGGTCTGATCGGATCAACTTTGCAATGTAAATATCAATTCTAAGGAATCACATATATTTATGTGGAGTACAGGCCGGCACTGGAGACCAGTATACATAAATGCAAACAGGAGAGCATCGGAAACAAGAGATTCTCGGAAACCATACATTTGGCATTTCAGTAACATACTGATTTAGATACAATCAAGTGAGAATTTGGGTAAAGTCAATGACGTGAAAGCCGGCCACCCAAATTGACCCGTATCCATCCTATTCCTCTGTTTTACACATACATATATACATATATATATATATTATGAGTTTAAATTCTACAACTGCCTATAGACTATATTGACATCCTTCTATTAAAATGTCACGTAAATTTGTTTTTTCTATAAATAGATTACGACCATCAAATCCATTTTTTTTCCTTATTTTTCTAAATAGAAACATATCACATACAATTATTTTTATTATACTATTGTAATAATCCAATCACAATAAAAAATTATGTAGGGATTCATTACTTATAATTGTGGGCTTCATTAAAATTTTGATAGATTTTACACAATTATGAATTGAGATTAATTATTTAATTGTATTATAATAATTATAGGTGAAATACTCCCTTTCTAAGTGAAATCATCTTTATAGGAAAAAAATGGTGCTTTGTCGATAAAAAATTATTACTGTTGGGGGCATTTAGTTGTCAAAAGGGTATTGTGGTCTTTTTCTTCCCTATTAGAGGCTATTAACAGACAACCAGAGATATTTCAGACATTTTAACCAACCTGACATGTCAGGTTGGGTTGACATGTTCAATGCCATATTAGCTCGACCACTTCACTATGTCCCCCATTTGACCCCTACCTCTCACCTATAAATATGGATTTTCAGGTATTATCATTTCAGGTTCTATCTTCCTCCAATTCCCTATTCTTCTCTCCTTCGACTTCCCTTATTTTGATCATTGACTTTCATGTCAGAGTGCAAACACAAGGAACACTTCTTGCCCTTACATCTAATTGCTCGCTTCATTCTCTTATAATTCTAGGGATACCCCTTAGTTTTAAGTTCGACGTAAACATTTGGTGTGCTAGGTAGGGGATTTTCATTTATCAATCGAACCTAAAATTATGCCACCAAGGAAAAAAGCTTTAAAGGAAGGAAAGATAGCTATCCACACCCCAGTTGGGTTCATTAGGGAGGTCTATTACCTTAAATGGATAGCTAATGTGGTCATGGTCAAGAAGCACGATGAAAAATGGAAGATGTCCATCGATTTTATTGACCTCAACAAAATGTGCCCAAATGATAGTTTTTCTCTCCCTAACATACATTGGTAGTGGACGACAATGCCGAACATAACCTCTTTAGCTTTATGGATGCCTACTTTAGTTATAATCAAATTAAAATGTTAAAGGAAGATGAGGAAAAAATAGCTTTCATTATTGAGAAAGGTCTTTATTGTTAGAAAGTAATGCCATTTGCTTTGAAAAATGCAAGAGTGACCTACCAAAGATTGGTCAACAAAGTCTTCAAGAACTAGATTGGCCAGAATATGGAGGTATACATAGATGACATGATAGTTAAATGTAAAAGCCTAACCGAGCAGTTGAAAAACCTAGAAGAGACTTTCGACTCCTTAAAAAAGTACAACATGAGGCTTAACCCGAGCAAATGTGCCTTGAAGTCACGTCAGGAAATTCCTCAACTACATGATTAATAAAAGGGGATGAGGCAAACCTAGAGAAGGTTTAGGCAATCCTAGATATGAGAGCACCAACCTCGATGAAGGAAATACAAAGGTTAACCAAAATAATAACTTCTCTCAACAGGTTTATGTCCAAGTAGGCAGAGTGATGCCTGTCATTTTTTAAGATTTTCATAAACATTTTCGACTTCAAATAGACTTTTTAGTGTTAGAAAGCATTTGATAAGCTTAAAGAGTTTTTATTCTCTCCATCCATCTTTTTCAAGCTGAGACCCAAGGAAACATTGTATATGTATTTGGTCACTATCGACCAAGCCATCAACTTTGATCTAAGAAGAATAGAGAGGAAGCAAAGGTCGGTCTACTTTATGAGCAAGGTGCTAATAGGGTCAGAGGATAAAAAAGTTAGCCTACACTGCTGTAACATCAGCCAAGAAACTTAGACCATACTTCCAAGCTCATATGATTTATGTATTAATTGACCAACTACTCAGGCAAGTCTTACAAAAGCTAGAGCTATTAGGTAGCTAATCAAGTGTGTAGTAAAGCTTACTGAATTTGTCCTACATATACTCCCCAAGTAAGGCCCTAAACTCTCAAATACTGGCAAACTTCATCGTAGAGCTCACGTTAGCTTATTCTGACAAAAAACTTGAGAAGAACAAGGAAGTTAAAGAATAACTTGGTGGAAACTTTTTATCGACGAATTGACTACTAGCCATAATAGTGGGGTCAACCTTATCCTAATCATCTCAAAAGGCTTACAATATCAATATACCCTGAAATTTGGATTCAAGGCATCTAACAATGAAGTTGAGTATGAAGATTGATAGTCGACCTAAAAAGCATATACTATATGCAGTGATTCTTAGTTAATGGTTGATCACATAAATGGTGAGTTTGGAGCTAGGAAAGAAAAAGTTCAAAAATACTTAGACAAAGCATTGGCCTTTGTCATCATTTTTCATAAAGCTAAGGTGAGGAAAATACCAAGGTCAAAAAACTCATTGGTAGATTCCCTGTCCAAGTTAGCTTTAGGGATGATAATAGAAAATTCAGGCCAAGTCTTAATGGAATAATTGGCATAGAAGAGTATTGAGGAGAAATTGGTTGGATAGGTTGAGGAAAAAAAACTTAGATAACCTTGATCAAGGCATACCTAACCATAGAAGAATTGCCTAAGGACAAGGTTTGAGCTAAAACCTTGATGAGGAAGGCTCTTTGGTATGCTATGATCAATGAGAAGTTATACATGAGATCTTTAAACTTACCTTACTTGAGGTGTATGGATAACAAAAAAGCAAACTATGTCTTTAAGGAAATTCATGAAAGGATATATGAAAATCACTTCGGACCTTGATCGCTTGCTTACAAGGAACTTAGACAGGGTTATTATTGGCCTACCATCAGAAAGGATGTGACCAACCTAGTAAAAAATGTGACAAATGCCAAAGATTTGCACATATGCAACATCTTTCATTAACTAAACTCACTCTATCTTTTACCCTTGGCCCTTCATGCAATAAGGGATGAACGTACTTAGGCTATTCACCTTAGCCATAAGGTAGAGGAAAGTCATTTTAGTAGCAGTAGGTTATTTCACGAAATGGCTTAAAGTCGAGGCCCTAACTATTACAACAGAGGCCCAAGTTGAAAATTTTGTATAGAAAAACATAGTTTGTAGGTTTGGCTTACCTCAATCCATAGTAACGACAACAATAAACAATTTGAAAATTTGAACTTCAAGAAATGGTGTTCAAACTTCCACTTTGATTTAAGATTCATGTCGGTCACCCACTTTCAATCTAAAAGACAAGCAGAGGCTACTAATAAGATAGTATTAAGGCTTTAAAGAAGAGATTGGATGAGGCCAAGGAGAGTGAGCTTACTAGCTCCCTAGAGTACTATAGGCCATGAGGACAACCATAAAGGTCCCCATAAGAGAAACCCTTTCTAACTAGCATTTGGAATAGAAGTTATGGTGCTTGTTGAGATCGACATTTCAAGCTTGAGAGTCGAACTCAAGTTAGGGGAAAAAATGAAAAGGCCTTAAGGGTCGACCTAGATTTGGTTGAAAAATAAAGAGACATGGCCTTAACCCGAATAGCAGCTTACCAGCAAAAGGTATACAACTATTAGAACAATGGAGTCTAGCATAATATCATTAAAAAGGGTGACTTGATACTTAAGAAGATTAAAGTCTCAAAAGTTGATGATCGAAAAAGCAAGCTAGCCTCGACTTGGGAAAAGCTTTATGTAGTTAATGAGGTCATCCATGATGTGACATATAGATTACTTGATATGAATGGTAGTCTCGTCTTGAGGATGTCAAACACAGATAATTTAAAAGTGTACTATCAATAGCTTGGACCTAGCCAAGCTCACACTTGTAACCTAAAAATCATGGAATGAAGTTAGAATTATCATGTTCACTATGAGTTTTAAAATTGGGTTTTGTTCAACCTAATACAACCTCAACAATGTCTGACCTGAGACTTAAGCAAAAAATGATCACTTTTGTTTTGGCTTCTGAACTCAGCCTAATATAGTTTGACCCGAGACTTGCATCAAAATAAATTCTCAATTTAATTTAAAATATTTTTGATTATTTAGTTGAACTTTAAGCTCACTCAAACTGAGCTAAGACTTTGAGTTATTTGGAATCAAGTTAACATTTTGTTGAGTCATTTTGAGTCACTCAAGCTAAGTTCATCAAACTTAGGCTACAAGATCTTTTAATGAATTATTGTCCAAGCTTAAATTTAAACTCTTTCACTTAAATATTAAAGAAGTAAAAAGGAAATAAAACCGAACTAAAACTTGAAACAAATAGCTCTATCTTTCATTAATAGTTAGCAAGTAAGTATAAAAAATCATCATGTGACACCCTAGCTCCACATCAAAAAATTTTAAGGATTTGCTATAATATATAAGTAGAGGCTTAAATCCAAACTTGTGAAGCACCTTTTGTGGGATAAAATCATGAGAACTTTGGGTCAAAGTAGACAATACCTTATAGGTTAGGTGCAGGGCTCCATAAATGATGTCAAAACGATCATCAGTTGAATGGGAGCTAAGTGCTACACCGTGGGAGCGACCTTTAGAATCTCAACATCTAGTGTAATCTTGTGAATAACTCTTTTATAGAGCTTGAGCAGTTTATGAATAACTCTTTATTGGTCAAACTATAACATAAAACCACCTCTTATTACTAAGGTGTTTTTTAATGGAAAAGAACTCCATGAATATAGGGAAGTCGAGAAGAATGGCTTAGTGTTGATAAAAAACTATGAATCCTACTATATATCATATTGAGTTAGGGGTAAGCTAGGTGATTGTTAAATTATAAGAACTAAAATTTGAAACAAATAAAAAATGAAAAGGGAACCTCAGATCGGCTACCATTAAATCTTAATATATCTATAGTCGATGAGGCTTTAACTAATCGGTGACCCAATATGAGGAGGTCAACATTAATATACTATACCCTTCCTTTGGAAAGCAAAAGTTTACTCCTAGAAAATAGAAATGATGAGCTGAACATATATTTAGGCAGTCCTCGATATTGGCCTTGCCTTTAAGTTCATTATCACGTTATTGGGAATCATACTTAAGGATTAGAAGATATACACAAGAACCTCAGCTAGCTCATATGGTTCAAAAGATGTTTTTTTTTCATCGTCATCTTTTCCAGCAAGGGTATTTTCTTCCATTTGTTCCTTCTTGGAATCCTTATCATCATCAAAGCCTTCACCATTAAAAATTCAAACTCCTTAGCAAAAGTAGGATTCTAAACTAGAGTAGTGGCAAAAAGCACCACAACCTCAGGGGCAAAGAAAGGATGAAGAGGCTCATTGGAAGAAGAAGGAATGTTAATAAGAGCTGATCAAAGTGGAAGGAAAAAAAATGATTGGAGCATTTATAGGATGGAGAGTAGAAGAGGAAAAAGGTTGATAAGACTGAACCAAAAAAAAAAGAATAGTGAAAAAGAAAAAAAGGTTGGTTATAGAAGATGGATTAACCTAAGAGATGGGAAAAGGAGGTAGATTTTTCAAGTTGAAGTCTATCTAAGTACACAGCTCATTAACATTCAGGATCTTTTCTCTTCTTAGCCAAGCATTTTTATCAACTTGTTACTACTCTTAATTGGACATCGGGTTTAGCTAGTAGGTTGTTTTCATGTAGTCTCGACCTCCAATGATTGGTGGGACTAGATCATCATTGTCTTACCCAAGCTAACCTCCTTTTGACTCTACCTTTATGCTCCTTACTTCCTTAGAACTAATGCTAGAAGACATAATAGAGAGAATATATACTGATGTAAATAGAAAAAATGATTGAAAGAAAAAAAACTGTAGGTTGGGATTAGCTAAAAAGCTTTTAAAGTCAAAAAGCTTAGGTTGGATTGAGAGTAAAAAAGTAGAAAAGTGAAAAATAAAGGTCCCAATAGCACTTTATAGAGCTACACCTTAGATCAGATAAATAGCCTAAATTGTGCCATGTGTTAAAACATCGTTAGAGAGCATCTTTTCATCTTTCTCGTTCTAAATTTTACCACCCAAACAATCTCTCTTCTCATTTAATTCTACCTTAACCACTTAAACCAATTAGACTAGCTAGACCAGACAAGCCCCTAGGTTAAACTAGTTAGGTGAACCAACGATTAGATTACCACCAGAGCATAAACAAGGATTTGAGTCCTTAAAAATGTTTAAGTCTCACATCTTAATCATATGCTTATGAACCCATTTACTTGATCATCTGTGTGAATGGAAAAAAAATTGATATTCTTAACACGCATGGCATAAACTTGTTCTTTTTCTTGAAACTCCAAAAAACTGAGAACAACTTTTTCTGGTTTTTTGATTTTTTGGTTTTACATGGGCAAAAAGGTGTTCTTGGTTTTCTAGTTTCAAGACAAAAACACTTTTATGTCCATGTATGCTTGAGAAATAACATATCTTTTTTATTTACACATATGATCAAATAAGAATGGGTGCATCGATGACTCATGTGTGTGCATATATACTAGTTCGAGCTTGAACACCCTATAAAACATTGACCTTATCATTAATAAACTGGTAAATTTGGCAATAAGGACCTCTAATCTTTCGACCACCAATACTTATTATCAAATTTGCCAGTCTGTTGATGACATTGTTAATGGCCTAAAGATTAGAGGTCTTAATTTTATTTTAGTATTATTTATTTTAAGATTAAATTATTTATTTTATTTAAATTAAAACTAAAAATTGTCAAGAGTTTATAATTAAGTATATCTATTTAAACAAAAATTTATGTATTTTTAAGAATAGATTCCCAAGAATACAAGATTCTTGGAAATCCATTTTCGAGAACCCAATATGATTCTTGGAAATAGATTTCTAATAATTATATTGTATTCTCAGAAAATTTATTTTCAAGAATCATCTTTCTTTCTCAAAAATGGATTATCGAGAACACATTATAACTCTCGAGAACCCATTTTTGAGATATATGAGCGTATTTTTATCATTTACTGATGGTTGAAATTGGTATTTGCTAAGTGGGTATTTTTGGAAGAAAATTTTGAGGTGTATAGAGAAAATTTTGTGTTGTATTTAAAAGGCCCTAAAAGAAAATAAAAGAACTACATAATATAGGAAATAAAAGGTGCAAGGAAGAAAATTTTCACTGAAGAGGGAAATAGTCAATGAAAAATTGAGACTCTAATGCAATTTAAAAGTATTTCGTGACATTAAACTGGTGTGCCAAATGAGATTTTAGTCAAGTTGAAGATTCCAACCACACCCCATGATAGTGTAATTAAATCCAAATGACCATTTGAAGTAACATTTTTTTATGATCTTCTTCCCTTTTCAATTTTTTGGAAGAAAAGGCAACAATTAATTATTTCTCTTTGTGGGACCATGATGATAAAGATAATGTGCGGTGTCATTATCATTCTTATTTTGTATTCACAATAATCTTAAAAGCAACAAAAGTTTTTATATAAAAAATAGAAATTTATATATATTCAAATAAATGTTGTCCTAATATACCATTGTATAAATTTGGGGTTTATTAATGCAATTAACAAAAAGATGAAAAACTTAGACAATATATTTCCTAGAAGTTTTCTTAGAGATAATAGTTTTCATACTATGATGCAAATTTTTGGAAATGTTACTTTTAAAGGTGTGTTTGGTTCACGGATTTTGAGATTCCCTTAAAAATCTAGTTTTTGTAACATAAATCCTATGTTTGGTTCACGAAATAAGTTTTCATAAGAGATTTTAAAATTACCAACAATGTCAAGAAGAGGAAAAATAGCTTTGATTCACTAACCCTAATCTCTTTAAAGTTCTTGTTAGAATTTTTCACTAAGCAGACTACTATTAATTAGTGATTTTGTAGTTTAATACTACAAACTAATAAATTTAGTCTTGATTGAGACAAGCATGAGAGCCTAAATAATTTAATTTAATCACCTAAGTGTGGGCTTTACATATCTTATTGGGTTAGTGTTGTTTAGCAGTTGTGTAAGCCTTTGATTTGATAAACCTTTGTTAGGGAAGTTTCTAGGGTTTTTATAATATTTGGCTAAGGTCCCCTTTTCACTTTTAATTAATGGTATCTACCCATTAAGAGCCTTTAGTAAGAGAAGAGTGAATAAGAAGGCCTAGTTTCTTCATGAAATGGTGTTGCTTCCACTTATTAACTATACCTCCCTAAACAAGTATGCAATATGATCAAATTTGGTGTTCTAATATTCACATATGGGTCTTGAGATTTAAAATTGTGCTTACATATGGTGTCAAAGCCTTTTCATGTGAAATACCCAAACTTATGATTTTTAAATTTTAATTTGACATTAAATTAGTTTTTTATGTGAAATCTAGTGATTGCCGTATTCTAGCTTTCTGACCTTGCTACCCCAAAATTCATTTGGGGCTTTTGTTCTCCTCTATGAAAGGATTAAAATTATGTATGGAACGTTTCTTAATTAATCTTATAGAGAAAAAAATTAGTGTTTAAACATTTGGGTTCAAGATTTGAACAAATTCAAGATTTAATTAAAACCTTAATATTTTATGTGTTTTAATCAAAATTGGTTCTTGAATATTATTACCCATCACCATAGGGATTTAGTTCCTTAGTGCCATTTTTTTAACGTTTAGCGGCATTTATAAATGCTGCTAAAAGATTTACGACGTTTGCCAAAAATGCCACTAAAAGCGTTGGCTATACAAGCATCGGAGAAAGTAGCAGCATTTTATAAAAAACACTGCTAATTTAGTGATGTTTGTATCAAAAAAATGCTACTAATTTAGTGACATTTGTATTAAAAAATGTCGCTAATTTAGTGGCATTTGTATTAGAAAAACGTCACTAATTTAGTGACATTTGTATCATAAAACACCGCTCTATTTAGCGATATTTGTAAAAATAATTGCTACTAAATTCGCAACATTTGTATTAGAAAAATACTGCTAAATTAGAGATGTTTGTATAGAAAAATGCAGCTAAATTTAGTGGCGTTTTATGATACAAACGTCACTAAATTTAGAATTTAACAGTATTTTTGAACACAAATGCCATAAAATTAAGAAATTTACTTGTTTTAAAAAAATTTCTCTTAATATTTATTATTATCATTAAATAAAAATGTTAAAAGAAATAAAAACGAACTTAAATTCATATACTAAATATTAAAAATACATAATTTGTTCAAATATGCATGTAACACAAAGTTTAATAATTAGTATAATAACATTCAAATTATTTTAGTACATTAACCAAAAAAATTTAAAATGTATGAAATTGATAACTGCATAGATTTGGAATACTACCATTTGATGAAGGATTTTTTCCACCTAGGTCAATAGCATACTCAAGCACCTACTGAATAATATCATACAAGTTTTAACACATAATAATAAGCTATTTTTTATATTAAAAAATATAAACAGTTACTAAATATAATACTTGAGTTGGTGGACCACCAAGATTAGTTCCTCGAAATTGTTGTTGCACAAAATTCATAAGAGTATTGAATTGATCGTGTAACTATTGAAATTTTGCATGCTCTTGATCCATTCTAGCACGTTCATCTTTAATTTTAGCACGCTCATATTCTCTTTTTGCTTCTATTTGCTAGAAACATTGTTGCATAGTTTGCAACTCCTCTCTTAATATGAAAATGTCCCTCAAAAACTGACTTACTGAGAATGTAAATTGCTGATAGTTATGTCCATAGTAGCTAAATGGTGTTGGACCTAATCCAAGGCCTTGAACCCATCCATATCTTTTTTTTCTAGCAACTTCTGTGAAAATCTAATTTTTCAATTCTTGCATGTTGATAGAACCATCAGATACTACTTCAATCTTAACAGTCATTTTTTTTTTACTCTCTTATAAATTAATAAGATAAAAATATCAAGTTTAATGACTAATTCATAGTATGTTTAAAATAATAAATATTTACTTTTTGTATAAAACAAATGTAACAAATTACCACAATTTCTTGTGTTTTGACATTAGGTACGATTCATCTTTTTTTGTGTGGGTTAATTGAAAAAGTTTCACATGTCCAATTTTTTCACCTATCTCAATCTCTTATATAAAAGCATATGTTATTGTTAAATACATATCAATTACAACTTATTCATGCATACAAGCCTGTCAATCAAGTTAAAAAATTCTAATAAGTTTAATATCATATATTTAATCTATCTAAATTGTTAAAATAGAAATATAACTATAAAATTACATTTTTACCCTTTAACAGCACAAAAGTCTTAAACAAATGTAAAAAATAAAAGCATTTTGGCCTTTCACACATATCAATCATGGAAACCAAATTCAATCATTTGGACAACTTTATTATCATGTATTGAAGCCATCCAAACTATTAAAATAGAACAATAATAGCAACTTGTATTTTTGCCTTTTAACGATAAAAAAGTCCTAAACAAAGGTAAACAGCAATGTTTTCACATATATCAACTGTGAAAACCAAGTTCAATCATTTGAAAAAGTTTAATATCATGTATTGAAGCTATCCAAACTATTAAAATAGAATAATAACAACAAATTTGTAATTTTGCCTTTTAACGGCACGAAAAATCCTAAACAGAAGTAAACAATAACTTTTTTGCATATATCAACTGCAAAAACCAAGTTGAATCATTTGAAAAAGTTTAATATCATATATTGAAGTTGTCCAAATTGTTAAAATAGAATAATAATAGCAAATTTGTATTTTTGCCTTTAAACGACAAAAATAGTCCTAAATAGATGTAAACAACAACTTTTTCACACATGTCAACCGTAGAAACCAAGTTCAATCATTCAGACAAGTTTAATATCATTTATTGAAACTATCAAAACTATTAAAATAGAACAATAACTGTAAATTTACATTTTTACCTTTTAATGGCATAAAAAGTTGTAAACATACTTAAATTGTAAATTACGGCACATATATCAATAATGGAAACCAAGTTCATTCATTCGGATACGTTTAAATCATAAACTTACTTTTTTTTTTTGCTTTCTTGCAAAACTTTTTTATTCACTTGTGTGGCTATATTTTTGTTGCTTTATGCTACCAATCCCAATCTGTTCTTTTTCTTATCATAAAAAAATAATTGTGTATATGGTAGAAATATAAATTTTACCAACTTAAATCATAAAACACTTTTATTATTAAAACTAATATTAAAAGTTATAAATTAGTATCTCTCCTTTTCTTGAGAACCAAAATCTAATTAATTGTTCATATTGCCACCTAATCACATTACGAGGTAGATTTTTCATTATAGCCTCCACAATAGTATTTCGATCGAAATACTTTTTCTTCAAATTATGCTTATAATCTTTCCATTTCTTCCCAATGACTTAAACACAAATGAAGTTGGTATTTCAAGTATAAATCTTGACTGTAATAATACAAAAAAAAAGTTTTAATCAATAAACCAAATTTAAAATAATTATTTTTTTATATGTAATTACTTATACTAATACCTTAATAAAGTTTAAAGCATCGGGCTTAACTTTTGCTAGAACTTTATGCCATGTTTCATAATAAATAGGTAATTTCATTCCATTACGGGCAATCATGCCTAGAAATCTAGCCAACAGTTGAGACTATTCACCAATTGGTTGCCCACCAGAGTTTGCAGACACTACAATACGCTCATTCGGAGGTAGTGCAAATAATTCCTTCAAAGTTATCCAACCTTTGGTCCTCTGTTGACCATTGTTATCAACTACAAAAAAATAAAAAATTAATTTGTAAATTACCAATACTTTAATCATTATTATCAAAATCTAAATATGGGGTTTATGATACCTGTATTCAAATTAAAAGCAGAATCAATTAATGGAATACTATCTAAACCTGGACCTCCTATATTGCAAGATCCACTATCAGTTGAAAGGTTAGAAGTGACTGAGTAAGAACTGACAGTATGTACATTTCCCTCCAAAGGATTTAGTCCATAGCCAAGATCAACAAGTGTTGCAGATGATTTTGAACTAATATCTCTAATATGTATTCCTTTCAATCTACTCATTCACATTGTAGCTTAGCTACATCATAAAAGCAAATATATAAAAAATATATGTAAAAAACATATATAAAGATATTGAGAAGTTAAGAAATTATAACCAACAGTATATAAAGAACATATCAATTTAATTAAATTAAAAGATAATGTATGATTTACAATACAATAAATATACAAAAGTGAATGCGACATAAATTACATACAAGCACTTATTACATTATGTTTTAAACACTCGAATTACAAAATATGGATGATCCATCATGGTTCATAAATGTCTTCATTAACATTTTCACAAACCCATTGAGCAGAGGTATTGGGGATATTTTCATCCAAGTTTTGTTCAGCAAAAGGAAAACATTTAGGTCCATGTTCAACATCATCTTTGGTATCTGACCCCATATCAAATAAGTCTTTAGGTGTGTTTCGAAGAACAACAAACCAACCCAATTTTTTAGGGTCTTCAAAATAAAAAACTTGTTTGACTTGAGAAGAAAAACATAAGGCTCATCAATGAGTTGTTGTTCGGTGTGAATTAATCGAAAAAAAATTCACAATTATAAATCCAAACTGATCTTTCTTAATACCCCTCGCACAATTCACATTAGCCCAATCACACTGAAATAAGATAACTTTTCACTTGCCATAATAATCCAACTCCATGATGTCACTAATCTTGCCATAATAGTCAAAATTTTCCTCTAAAGGTTTTATGTCCCTAGCACTAGCATAGCTAGTAGTTGATAAAGTACCAACAACTCCTGAATTTTATGTATTTCTAAATCTTTCATAGGATTTAGTGTAAAATCTAAATCCATTGATGTTAAAACCTTCGTATTGGTTTGCAATCCTGTTTGGACCTTGTGAAAGACATTTCATCTCTTCACTAACAAGCTTTCTACTTCAAACTTATAAAGGTGGAATATATATATGTTATTAATTTTATTTATACCCTTAGCATTCTATGTAGATTTCTCATAATGGGAAGTATGGCATTACTTATAGTTGTTGCTAACCATTCATGAAAGTTTTCGGTGAACAACTTATCAAGCTCTGGAGGATTTGATCATTAATAATGTGCACAAGCTCTCAAATTATTTTTATACTCACTATAAAACGTCATGATAAAGTATTAACAATAAGAAAAATATAGTAAATTATGCTTAATGGAATGAATTAGTTCATTACAAGAAAACTTTACATGCGAAATGATTCAATTGAGTCATGATGGAAAAAAACATATCAATGTGCTTGTGCCTAAGATTTATCATCTAACTCCACCATTTCAGCTTTCCCTATTAGTTGTCCAAAACTTTCAAAAAGATAACTATAGGCAATGTTAGTATGCTGCATACCAACATTTCTCGATGGTCATTTAAATCTCATTTCAACATCTTCCAAATAACAAGAAGAAAATGTCATACACTCTTCTACTAAATATCCTTTGGCAATAGAATCTTTCGATAGGGTTTGTTGCGATAATAAGACTTTAACCTCCCCAAAAACCTAAGGCATAAAACATTTGTCATATGCCTTTTTAACTAGAGTGATATGATCAACACTAACAACCTAATCAAGCTATTAACAAATAATACCTTTTGATAGGATACATCCATCAATAATAAATCGATCCACTGACTTTTACTTCATATGGAAGGTGGATAACCAAATGCATCATAATAGTGAAGAAGTTTGGAGGGAAAATCTTCTCTAAATGGCATAAAGTAATCATGGCTCGATCTTCAAGTTTGTCAAGCTCTTCCACATTCAAAACTTTCCCACATAGAACTTTGAATATATTACTCAATTCAATTACCACTGAAGTGACTTGCTTTGACATTGATGAACATAAAGCAAGGAAAAATAAGACTTACGTGATAATCATGTGACTTCAATGAAGAAAGTTGTTGCTCCTTCAAATTCACAAATCTTCATATATTTAATGCATAGCCATCCGAAACTTTCACATTTTTCAAAACCTTGCAAAATACATCTTTTTCAATTTTAGAAATCTCAAAACAGATAGGAAGCAATCAATATTTACCATTAAGAAGTAACTTCGGATGAAGGTTAGGGTGAATCCCCATATCAACTAGTTCAAGCTGACTCTTTAAGTCATCCTTTGATTTTTTATTCACTTTGAAAATTGTCCCGATAAAATTTTTGCAAACATTCTTCTCTATGTGCATCAAATCAAAGTTATGACGTAATAATTTATATTCTCAATAAGGTAACTAAAAAAGATACTTCTTTTTTTTCACAACTCAAACTCATTGAGATCATCTTCTTCATCTTCTTTTTCACACTTTGAACATCAAAACCACCAACTTAAGTATCAGTATCACCAACTTGAGTAATAAGAGGTCAGACACCTTTAAAGATCTCTCTCACTTTTTTCCTTGATTAAGTCATTTTTCCATAAATGAAATTGATATTTTTTAACTTTAGCAAGATATTAGGCCCACTAATTGGTAAAGGCGATCTCCTCAACTCTTCACTTCCATCAAAAGGATGTTTTTGGAATCTAAATTGATGATTATCATCTAACCATCAATGATGTGCCATATAACTGGACTTTTTACTATTATGTAACCATTTCGAACATGTCTGCATAGCACAACATGGACAAGCATAATAACCTTTTGTGCTTCAATCAGATAAATTTGCATAAGCAAGAAAATCATTGATAGTCCATAATAAAGCAATACACATATTGAAGTTTTCTTTTTTCGATGCATCATAAGTCTCAACCCTTTCTCATAATTGCTTTAACTCTTTAACAAAAAGTTATAAGTAGATGTCTATATCATTACCCAAACCTTTTTCCCTAGGAATTATTATAGACAAGATAAATGACTATTGCTTAATGGCAATCTATGGTGGAAAATTGTATGAAATCAATACAACTGGCCAAGTACTATAATAAGTACCTATCATTTTGATCGAGTTGAATCCATCAGATGCTAGTCCAATCATAACATTTTGAGGATCATAAGCAAAGTCTAGAAACCTAGAATAAAATGATTTCCATGTTAAAGAATTTGTAGGATGCCTCAATGATCCATCGTCCATTCACTTGTCATGATGCCACCTTATAGAATCTGCAATTTTGAAAGACATGAAGAGTCGTTGAAGTCTTGGTATTAATGAAAAATAGCGTAAAACTTTTATAGGTTTCTCTTTTACATAAACCCCATCATCATCTTCATTCAACATTTCATTAGGATTTTTGTCCACCCAACGAGAAATACAACACAAATGGTAAGACTCTTGATTTTTTTTTATCACTCCAATACAACATAAAATCATTGGGACAATTATGAATTTTCTCATAACCAAGACCCAAATCCCTGATCATCTTCTTTGAATCTTTACAAGATTCATGGATTTTTGCAAAAGGAAACATTTTTTTCATAAACTCCAATAATAAAGTCAAAAAGTTTTTCGTCCATCCACATAAGCATTTCAAGTGAAAAAGATGCATATAGAAAGATAACCTTGAATGCTTAGATCCCTCATAAAGTTTTTTATTCATATCCTTAAGTAACCTATAAAACTTTGATGCTTCCCCACTAGGTTGTTGGTCACTTACACCTATCCCATGTTCACCAAATTAATTCATTTCAACATTTGACTCATTAAATCCATCATTTTGAGGAGCGAATTATGAACATGTTGGTTATGAATGTTAAAAGCATCTCGCAACATGCCTTCAATGTCATCTGATCTAATAGGATCATTTTAGTGTTAGAGAGCCCTTTAAGTTAAAGAAACTATAGTCGAAGACCTTGACGGTACATACTCTCCATGAAAATATTAATTAACATATCTCAAGATAAATCCAATAAAAATTAAATGTTTCAAAACAACTTTACGCATTTGCCAATCGATGTTAGCACACTTTAAACATGGGCATAATATCATATTACCTTCACTTGTATTCTCGAATGTAAAATTAAGAAAAATTTTCACTTCATCTTAGTACTCTTAACTTAATCTTGACTTTTGCATCCAACTCTTATCCATTTAGTACTTACTACATTATCAGACCAAAATTATATAAATAAATTATATGAAAACAAACATGTAAAATACTTAATTATACTTCTATTAAACCAAAAATAATAACAAGACTAGTACTTACAAATGACCAGAACAAGAAAGCAGTTATATTATGGCAATATCGATTGAAGAATCTCCCCATAATACTTGAATGATTTCTCAATTTCTTCAACCACAGATTTGGATCACCATAAGAAGTTATCTTGGTAACTTTATTCAGCTTATCCTTGACAATTTGAAAGAGATGGGAAAGGTCACCATCCTATTTATAGAATTCCAATAGTTGTGAAGTATTTTTTCAACTACCTGATATTAAACATTTGTAACTTTGCTACAAACCCAAAAATTAGGCTAGAGTACTTGTATTTGGGGTTAAAATAAAGTAAATCTAGTTCAATGGAAACCTAAAAAAAGAAGAAAAAGAAAGGGAAAAGGAAAATGATAATGGGTTCCAAATAGGTATTTAAGGAAGATTGGTTTTAGAGAAAAATTTTAAACTAAAAATTATAACAAAAATTGCAATAGCTGAAGGAATAGTAGAATAAAGTAAAAGCTAAAATAAAGAACAAAGGAATTGTAGAAATAGGATTCCAAAAGACAAAGCTTGAATAGTAAAAGCTTAAGGAAAGGGAAAGTAAATTGTAATTGGTTTGGAAAGTGAAATAGTAGATTAATGAAGTTGAAGCTTGAAGTTAGGGATTCGATATGCTAAGTTTGGGGATAATTTTATTAGAGTTTATAAGACAAACACCCATAAATTTGACAAATATAGGAGTTTTCAACAAACAAATGCTACTAAATTTTAATGTTATGAGTTGGAAGGAATTTTAAAAAATTACATTTAGCATTATTAAAAATTATGAAATCATTTAGGGGGCATTTGATTCCAATTTCTATGAGGGTATTATTCAAGGCATTTTTGGTAAAAACACTTTCAATAATCCTGTTCAATTTTTTAAAAGAAATTATTAAAGGGATTTTTTACAAAAAATGCTTTCAATAATCTCCTTCATTTATTATCAAGGGATTATTCAAGGCATTTTTCAATAATCCCCTTAAATTTTGACGAAGAGATTATTGAAGGCAATTTTGACAAAAAATGTCTTTAATAAGTCACTTCAATTTTTAAAAGAAAATTATTGAAGGCATTTTTTTTTATAGAAAACACCTTCAATAATCCCTTTCATTTTTATCAGAGAATTTTTTAAGGTGTTTTCTTTAGAAAATGCCTTCAATAATCCCCTCCATTTTTATCAGGGGATTATTAGAGGGGATTATTGAAGTTTTTTTTAGTCAAGACAAGGGAATGAATATAAAAAATGATTAGTGAAGGCATTTTACAAAAAAAAAAATGCCTTCAATTTTTTGTAATGGAATATTCAAAGTGTTTCTAGGCAAAAGTGCCTTAACTAATCCCAAATAAAAAAAATCACAATTTATTAAAGGCATTCTTTTTTACATAAAACGCCTTGAATAATCCTCTATAAAAAATTAGACAGAACTATTGAAGGTATTTTTAGCATAAAATGCTTTAAATTTTTTGTAATGTAATATTCAAGGTGTTTTTGGTAAAAAAATGCCTTCACTTTTTTGTAATGGAATATTCAAGGTGTTTTTCAACAAAAATCCTTGACTAATCCTAATTAAAAAAAAACCATGATTTATTGAAGGCATTTTTGACAAAAAACGCTTCTAATAATCCCTTAATAAAAATGAAAAGGATTATTAAAAGTATTTTTTTGTCAAAAACACCTTCAATAATCTCCTTGTCAAAATTTAAGGAAATTATTGAATGCATTTGTGGCAGAAAAATGCATTCACTAATCATTTTTTATAATCATTCCCTTATCTTGAACTTCAAAATCCCAAACTGCTATTATAGAGGATGATTAAAAGCTGCATTGCAACCAAACCAAAACCTCTAAACCCATTTAGTTTGCCTTTGGTTTCCTTATCTCTCTCATCACCGTCAACCTTCAACAACTCAATGCCTTATACCTCTTTGTTTACCGATAAGTCCTTATTTTATTAATTTTTTGTATTATTTATATTCTTCGATATAGGTATTTTTTTCGTTCTTTATTATATATTTTTTATTCATTCCACCGTAACCCTAGTGGTCCAAGCATCTTTCATTGCATGTATGGTGTTTCTATGTAGTTTGGTTTAAATATTATGGTTTGCTGAATGGTATTATAAAAATTATGTGTATTTTTTTACTTATCATTTGTTTTGCATAGAACTCTTTTTTAAGGTGAGAATCACAGTGTGGTTTGTACTTGTAAAATATTATGGGTTTGAGGATGATTTAAGTATATTGGTGTAGTAACTATAGTATGATATTGGTTGTATTTTATTACGTACTATGTGAAATTTAGATAGACAATTTGGTGTATTTCATATAATTATGATCAAAATCACAGTATTATGGAATTCGAACAACATATGTCTCATGCTACTGAACATAAAGAAGACAAACTTGTAGGCCAAAAAAGAAAAAAAAGGGGATGAAATAAACAAATTGAAGTGACTGACATGAAAATTCACATCGACTTTAATCAAAGTGAGCAGCCTGTGTTTGATGGAGCTACCAAGTTGGCTACTCATATTGGAGTGGTCGTTGGTAGTAGATTTCAATTACATACCATAATTGGTGATGAGTTCCTAATAATCTAAAGGATCGTATATGGGAATCGATTGTCGTATGTTTATTCAACTATTTCATAAAATTTGTTAAATGATCATTTAATTGAAATTCAATGTGTTTATACTAATTGTGTTAAATTTTTTAGGAACGGGTCGATGTCCTAATTAAGTGTAAAAAGCTTGTGTTGCAATTGGCTAAGAAAGCATTCGAAGACTTTAAAAGCAGATTAATAACCCAATATATTTTACATCATGCTTATCATAGTAATGTATAGGTTGTTCCACCTACATCATATGTATATGTTATAGGTTATGACGATTGGATGATTTTTATTTAAGATCAGCTATCACAACATTTCTCGGTATGCAAACCCATTACAAAATATCATTTATAAGATTTTATGTAATATATTTGATATCTTAATATGTGATTTACATAATTATTTTCTTTTCTAGAAAATCAAAGAACAACAAAAGAACATTCGGGTCAAACAAGTATATCACTATCAAACATCGAGAAAGGGTTATACAAATGTCAAGTATGAGCTTGTAAGTATTAACACACTTGTTTTATACTAATAAATGAATATTTATGAATTTTCATTTACTAGATTCTAATTTTTATATTACAGTAATTTATTAGGAATCAACTAGCTCTGACACCAAAGTTTCTAAATGAGATGTGTGAAAATAAGGACATCTACAGAAGGATGGATCATTTACAAATTAAGTAACCCAAAAAATGGCTAAAAAAATTATATGTATAACTGCTCATTATATCACATATGAATGGCTTTATGCTTGTATGCATGATTCTATACTTGTATAGATTTGTTGTTACGACCCATCTTACTATTGTCTTTTAGGATAATTATGTTACTAAATTTAAATCTGGTGAACTGGCAACCCACTATGGTGAAGATCTTTTGTCTTTTTCATTCGGAGTGAAAGAAAGACATGGTCGAGTTTGTGGCATTGGTAAATTTGTGTTGCCATCAAAATTTTTCAGTAATCAACCCAAAACCCCTCAAATGACGAATGCATAATATGAAGCAATCATTGAGCAACAGCAGTAAAGACTTGATGACCAAGAGCAAAGCTTGAATAAGCAATAGCAATGACTTACAGCTTTGGAGGTGATGTTGGTAGCAATGCAGCCTACCATGCTTATAGGCCAGTCGGATAGCATCATCCACCTAGGACAAGCTTTTATTGCAAGTTAGGTAGAAACCCAACCTCTAATACCAACCATGAAGTATGATTTTGTTTATTCACTTAATATTTATTTGTTTATTATATTTATTGATTTGGTTTTAATACTTATATTTCATTGTATTTTGTAGTAGGATGTTGAGACTCAAAGTATGACCCTTGCTCAGACTGCCATTGGTGAGTTATCTAATTTTTCACTTGATCATTTATTCAGAGGAAACTATATTACCGTTGAGTCCGAGGATGGGTTATTTGATCAACCATCAGTTTCTTATATTGGTGGGGATGAGGTTAAAGACTTTTGTAAACTGGATGAAATATTAGCCGCTAATATTGTTGCTTATATGAGGTTAGATTATAAATATAAATATACAAAGTCAATATGTATTAATCTATATTACAGTGTATTACTAACTAGTATTGTTGATTGTTATTATGTAGCTTCTTATATAGAGAGGTCAAGGTGAGACAAATGACCCATAAATTTAGATTTGTTGACCTAAATTTCAGTAGTGAGCAGAGTGGCATAGTCATTTTGTGTGCTCGTCATGTGATTGAATGCATGAAAAAATGGGCTGATTATTATTTGTTCCCGTATAATGCTATGTAAGTTATATTCATACAAATAATTATTTCAATCTTACCTGAATCTAAGATGATGCCTAATCTAAGTATATCATTCTTATTATTTTGCAGTCATCATTGGCAGTTTGTTATGATTGATACCAATTCCTTTACGTCATACTTATTTAATTTTGCTCAACCAACGATGATGCCTAACCCCGATATTAAAAATTTTTTAAAGAGGTATTACATGTTATTATATTATCTTTTTTTTCATAATTACTTTTATTTTTGTATTAAGTAATTTTTTCTTTTCAATTTAGGGTAATATCTACATTTGATAAGAAAGCAAAGATAAATTGGGTGTCATTACCAGTAAATGTGAAATTTATTCTTTTATGCTAAGTTTGTTTAGATAAATGTTTCTTTAGCCCACTAAATTTATTTTTCAGGTACCTCATCAACCAGGATATACTGAATGTGGATATTATGTCCTTCATTTTATGAAGGAGATAGTATTATATAATTTTATGACCACACCATTCAAGGTTAGTATTAATTTTATAAAACTATTATATCTTCCAAAAAAAAACTAAATTATGTTCTTGTTTATTAACATTTACTTTTGATTTTTTTTTAATGGGAGATTAAAGGAAGCTTTACAATATATGAACTTGATGAAGTCCGTAAAGAGTAGTGTGAGGATGTATTATCATTTGCTAAACCTTGAGGTTGGAGATTGTTGGTTGGGTGTAAATATATGCATTTCATTTGTTATAATGTTTTTAACATGCCATGTTGACTGGATAATTTAATTTTCTAGATTGGGGTATTGGTTTAATATTATTGGCATATATTTGTTTTATATAAATTGGCAGCATATATGAATACACATATATTGAGTATGATTATTTGATAAAATTATATTTATATGGTAATGTTATCAGTTTTAAATTTGGAGATGTGGTCAATTTATTGAAATACTACAATGTTTGAAATGTAAATTTCAAAATGTAATTCATTGTATCACATATATAAACCAAATGTTTTATGGGCAGAAACCTATAACAAACTTCCCCTCCCATTGTTTTGGGGGGATTATCAAGGCGTCTTTGTCTAAAAAATACCTTAAATAATCCCTTACAAAAATTTAATGGGGTTATTCAAGGTGTTTTTAGCTAAAAATGCCATCAATAATGCCCTTTCATTGTTTTAGGGGGGATTATTCTGGCCATTTTTTGCCAGAAAATACCTTGAATAATCCCTTACAAAAAATTAAATTGTGTTATTCAAGATGTTTCTAGCCTCCAAATGCCTTCAATAATCCCTTCCCATTGTTTCAAGGGATTATTGAAGGTGTTTTTGGCCAAAAAATACCTTCAATAATCCCTTACAAAATTTGAATAGGGTTATTCAAGTCGTTTTCTAACCAAAAATGCCTTCAATAATTTTGACCCATAGTTTTAAGCCAAAAAATGCCTTGAATAATTTGTTACAAATAATCCCTTGAAAAACTCAAAAAACGCTAAAAGGAATGATCGAACCTATGATTTTATAGTTAACAACCATTTACTCTAATTGACTGAACGATATTATTTAAGAGGTGATTATTGTTTCAAGCGAAATACCCTTTTAATAATTCCCTTAAATTTTGATGAGAAGATTATTGAATAATCCCCTTCAATTTTTTAGGGGAATTATTGAAGGTAGTTTTGGCAGAAAATGTCTTTAATAATCAACTTTATTTTTTACAAGGGGATTATTCAAGGCATTGTCTACCAAAAATACCTTCAATAATCCTCTATCCATTTTTTATTAGTGAATTATTCAAGTATTTTTTGCTAAAATGCATTCAATAATCACTCTAAATTTTTAGAGAGGATTAGTCAAGGCATTTTAGTCGATAAAATGTTGCTAATTTTTATCTTTAGTGGCATTTATAAATACAAATGCCGCTATTTGAATATTTAGTGGCATTTTGATAGAAAAACGCCTTAAGTTTTATAAAAACATGACAGCTAGCAGCATTTTTAAGTGAAACGCCGCTACAAAACTGTCACTAATCTTCCATTTTCTTGTAATGGATGTGTTTTAATTGCATGAAATTTGAGTTTTAATTGATCAATTGAGAGAAAACCATAAATGGGTTATACATGGATTTCTATATGAAAATTTTGGCTCAAATTGATGTTGATTCATATTGTTTTGACATAATTTGAAGTATGGATTTTGTAAATATATGTGTTAATTAAAGTTTAGAGCATTTAATTGCATTCAAACTTAAGGAAAATATGAAAAATCGAAAAAAGATAATCAAGTAACAAAAATAGGTCAAGAATGGCTATGAACATGAAATTTTGTTCTCAAATTCACGGTGATTTATGTGTTTTAGACACATATTGTGACATAAGTTTTGTAAATTCATATGTTAATTGCAAGTTTAAAGGTTTAATTGCAAAAGAAACCATCAAAATTGGCTTAAAAGTTGAAATAGACATAAACCGGATCAAATCTAAGTCAGTCAAGTCAAGCCAACCTAGTTAAAGCTAGAAGATGAACAGTGCCAAGTCATGACAATGTTGACTCAATGAGTAGTACTGAGTCAGCATGATATTGAGTCAATAAATAGTGTTGGAATCAAGAAATTAACCCGTTTGAACTCATTTCGTGTTTGTTTTCGATGTCGTTTGTTCTGCTAGTTTTGAAATTTTATGCCACATTTTTTTATTATTTTTATGAAAGTTTTAAATGGCATAAAATACTTATTATATAATATTCATGCATGATTAAATAATTATTATATTTTGTGCATATGAATTTTGTTATTTTAGTTTATAATAAAATATTTTTACATGTTTAGAGTTTATTGAAAGCACGTTCTCTCTCTATATGATTTTTTTAAGATTTATATACTTTCAACCTAAATTTTATATGCGTAGTTAAATAAAGTTAGTAAAATTTATTTTTACTAATTTTTGGTTATCTATTTAAAATGTAACATGTACTCTTTCAAAAGGCGAGTTAGGATTGAACTCTTTGAGGTTTTGGTATAGCTAGCATCCAAATAGTAATTTATTTTATAATTTCATTTGATTATTAGATAATATTGAATTATTATTTATATAAAATAAATGGAGTTTAAAATTGTTACCTTTATTATTTTTCCCATGACTATTATGACGTTATGTATCATTATTAATTAGTGAAATTTTTATTTTTGGTACATGATATATAAGAATAAAGTATTGAATGAAAATATTAAATTATCCATAAAATTCAAGACACTTGGTTTGAATGCAAATAAATTACTTATTGATCTAGTGAGACATCCGATTTAAGTATCTCATAAGAAAATATCATACCTATAATGATCCATCAAGATCGCATTAATTATTAATGTCTCACACAAAAACGATCAATTTTTATTAACCTAAAGAGATACATCATAGTCAAGTATCTTGTGAGAAATGGTGAAAATCCATACACTCAGTTAAGTATACAAACTAAAAACATGAGCAATTTAAATTTTTTGGTATAAGAAATATAATTGGTTAATATGGTGTTTTGCTGCCAAAAAAGCTCACTCGTTGAAACTTGTAAGATTTTCTCATAACTAGGAATTGAAGTATTGTCAAATTACCTCATATAATCACCTGCCTAAATAAGGTTATTGTGTTTGGTAATTTGAAGTGGACATGAAGCATCATGATTAAGGGTATACTGGTCTAAAAGGTTTGTTTGCCTGAAAGGGATGGACTTTTTGAAAACTAGAATATTTTCATATTGGTTTCATGTGAAAAGTGCCTAATAGCATGTCACATTTTTCTATCTAAAGGGGAGTTTATGATGATGCACTTGGACTTTTCAATTTAATTATAAATAACACATCATGTGCTAGTGCTATTTGTAAGTTTGTTACTCATATGTGAACTCTTGCATTCTTTTGTCTTGAATATTATAGCTAATTTTAGCGATAAAAATTAAGTAGCTCTAATTAAAAACGATAAAAGGTGAGTTAGAGCTTAATTAAGTCTTAGTTGTTTTAAAATGTTGCATTTTCTGATGATAAAATCTTTTACATGAGACAATTTTGTAATTATAAAATAGCCTAGTTATATGAATATATGAAAATGAGTGCCACATGCATGGATAGTTAGTTTGTTAAATTGCATTATTCCAATATATCATTCTTTCAAAAAACTAATTTTATGAATGATCATTGTTATGTAAAATGTCATATGTCCAATTAAGTTTGATTATTTGAGATGATGTGTTATGTGTGATAAATATATTTAACATGCTTACAATGTTTTAATTTTATATATCACATAATTAGGATTTGAAATTTTAGGCATTAAGTTTAAAGCCTAATAAAGTGTATAATGTGATATATCTTTTATAAACTCTTGTTTTTCATGGACATATAAAATAATATTGATTATAATGACTCATTAAAAGCATTTAGATTTTATACTAGTCTATTAAAACAATGGGAGAGTTTTGTAATGCAATTATGTCATGGTAGATAGCATGAGCTAAATAATTACATAATGAATTTGCTTCACATAAATTGTTAGACTAGCTTTTAAAATCTTTTGCTTTTACAAAATACTCACTAAATCGAGTATGTTTTTATAAGATAGTTGTTTTATAATTAAGATCTTATAATAAATTGAGAAAGCAGCAACTAAAATTTTCTTTCTTAATAAGTATTTAAAGCATGTCTTTGGTATTATAAAACATGATAAATATTATATCAAAATCTAAGTAATAAATAATGATTAGTTGTGAAAATTAAAATAAATATAAGTAAAAGTTTCAGTCTATAAAAGTAAATAAAATTAGTTTAGCAAATTTTAAAGTATTAAAGGTTTTGAATGAAATATAATGTTGGTTAGGTTAGCTAGGTTAATTAAACTTAATGTTTTTTGTCATAGCTCGTGTTTGGTAATATTGAAAATACTATATTCCTCACATGAACATGAGATTGGTCTATACCATATTTGTATATGATTGTCAAGAAAAATATACATTATTGACATTCATCATATATTGATATATTGAGATTTATGATATAAAGATTGTGGACTTTGTTGAATCTCATATATAAAATATTTGCATTGGTAGATGTTCTTTTTGGCTAGTCAATTTTAATTTTGAAATTTTTGAAGTCATGTTTGAAAATTTGAAATACCATAATAAAGTATTATTAATTTTAAAACAATTCACTTGGTACTGTGGCATGCTAAGTGTTTATATTAATTTAAAACATGATTTATGGAACATGACTTTAAAATTCTTTTAGGTGCATAAAATGATAATAGGCATTTTAAGTTTTAATTTTTAATGATCTATAGAGATACATTTAGATTAGTATCTCACTTGAAGTGATCACAAGTATAAATAGACATAAGAAAATCAATAGAAATATGATTATCAAATTTCTTATGTTATTATGGATTGTCTCTAAGTTACTACATATGATTATCTGCCCAAAGGGGGGTGATTATATATCTCTAACTTAAAGATAATTGTCAACCATTTTTGTGTAGTAAAAAAATATAGACTTAAGAAATTTATCTGCCCAAAGGGGATATATTTTTTAAAGTGTTTATATTTTTCATTAAGGTGTGATCGCACAAAGTTATGACATTTTCTTGTCCAAGATTAAAATTGCTATAAGCACCTTGGTTATTATTGATAAGACTAGTAATTATTTGGTCCGATAAAAGTCTTAAATGTTTGGATCATGATTTGCCTTTGTTTTCAATTTCAATATAATTGGATAATTGTCATCATAAGTTAATGTCTGCCATTAATGATAAGCTCTTGGATCTTTCGTACAACATAGTAAATGTATAAATTTTAGTACTTTAATTTATCACATCTGAGGATATAGATTGGTTGTATAATGTCTTATGATGGCCAAAAGGGTTAGCTTCAATACAAGAAAATTTTTGACTTGTTATGATATCTCAATTTGTCTTAAGTAAAATTGAGAGTTATTGAAATACAATTTCATTTAATAAATATTTATTTTGTTTAACTCTCAATTAGGATATTAGTTTGATTATCTTAGTTACCATTATCAAAACTAGTAGTTATTGATTTTTAAATGGCATATTCGTTGTCATTTGTTGACAATGTGTTTTAAAGAAAATTTAATATTTGCTTTTGAAGGCTAACATGTGTGGGGGAAAATTGTTTTATACTTATCACATGTGTAAGAGTTTTAAGGAATAAAGTTTTGTGCAAATACGTAAACTATTTGTTTTGTTTTTTTTATTTTATTAATGCTAAAAGTATTCTTTTAAAGAATGTGAAAATAAGTAGAAGTTCTTCTTATATGTTTTACAGTAGTAAGAACTCATAAGTGCCCTAAAATTACTGATTTAGAGATATCATATGTGTTAAGGTCAAAGGGAACTAATAGGCTATTTGTTTAGGCATGTTTTAGATATAAAAGATTGGTCATTCAATTAATTATAAATTTATTGAAAATTATCTCATGTTAAAGCATTGAGAATTTTGTGTTTATGAACATATGAATATGAAACTTTTTTTATAACATATTAGTAATTTGCAAGTGGTTTATTAAAATGTATCATGGAAGTCCATAACAAATGTGGTTTTGACATATAGCATGAGAGCAGACAATACGTAATTGTGTTATTACTCCATTTATTGTAGTGATTCTTTTTCATTATTCAAAATTTGATTGGAGTATGTTTGTGATTCACTAGATCAATAGGAGTCATTGTGATTTGATTACATGATGATATATTTTCTCTATATAAGGATTATGGTATTACCAAGCTTATAATATAGATATCTACAAGTATGGAAAATAAAACCTATTAAAGTATTGGGTTGATTATGGCAATGATGTATTTTAAATTTAATTTTGAAATAATTACTATTTTGGGTTTCTCTACTTTATTAAATGCATCGCATGTGATTGCTAATTATCTATAAAATATAATTTGAGATGAATAAGTCCATGAGATATCATCAAGTTAAGTGGACACAATTGTTTTATATAGACATCATAGTTGTTATTTGTATATATATTTCTTATTGCATGTGCACATCTCATATTGATTTGTTATGTTATAAAATCTTGAGATGTACCTATCATAAGTACGACTTTAATGTTATTTGGGTATGTCTCATAAGTGATACCAATAAGTAATCTTAAGGATAAAGAGGAGACATACAGGCACATCTGAGTGCCAAAGAGATTTTTCAGCAAGCTTAGAGAAATTGAAAAAAGGAATGACAATGAAAATAATACATTGAGATGACATTTAGATATTATTTTCTTACTACATACCCATAATGAGATCCATTGTTGATCAAGTCTCTAGTATTTGTAACTATAGATTGGTCTTATGTCAATAAGGAGCATAATAGTTGCCATGATTTAGTATTAGTTGGTTTTATTGGACAAGATCATTAAGATATTGTCTCAAGGGCTAAATTATTTTTTAAAACTATGGTCACATCAAAATAAAGTTAATTAGCCTAGAGTTTTCTTTTCTAAATTACATTTTCTTAAAATGAAACAACCTAATTAATATTGCCTAAATAAAGAATGGTAGAATTTTTCAATTAAATGGGCTACTATTAATTGGTGATTTTATAGTTTAATAAAATAGATTGATAAATTTAGTTCTAATGTGAGAAAAGCATGAAAGCTTAAATAATTTAATGTGATCACCTGAGTATAGGCTTTTCACATCTTACTAGGTTAGTATGGTTTAGCAGTTGTGTAGGCCTTTGACCTCGTAAACCTCTAATGGAAAATTTTCTAGGGTTTTAATAATATTTGACTAAGATCCCTTCTTCATTTCTAATTAATGGTATCTATCTATTGTTAGCCGCTTGTAAGAGAAGAATGAAGAGAAAGACCTAGTTTCTTTAGGAATTATTGTTGCTTCCGCTTATCAACTATTCTTGCCCAAATAGGTACACAATATAATCAAATTTGGTATTCTAATTTTCACATATGATTATTGAGATTTAAAATTATACTTATATTTTTTAGATTCTTGGCAAAATGCAAAATTTATTCTACTTTTGTCCTTAATAATTGGTATTTAGACTCTATTATAGCCTTTAATATCATAGAAAATCAACCATAATCCAAGGCTCAATTTGATGTGCATAGAGGCATCGAAGCCTTTACATTTGACATCTAACGTCACGCATTGAAAAATATTATATTGTAAAAATAAAAATTAATTCAATTATTTTAGTTTATTTTTCAATTGAATTTTTTAAAGTTAATTTGATTTTATTTAATAAAGATATAATAATAAAATTATTAATGCATGTATATTATGTCAATAATATTCTAATTATTTGGAATGAAACAAATGTTTGTAATAAAATATTTATTTTTAATTAATAAAAATTATTATATTATGTAAATGATGTCATGAGCTTTTTACATTAAATTACTTATTTATGTAACATATATAATACTTTACAAGTTAAATAGATATGGAATAGAATATTTTGCATGTTTATTTATTTATTTATTTGTTTTTTTTTAATGGAATAGATGTTTGTATATAACTTACAGAATATACTTTGATGTTTTTTTATGATGCTTGTTGAAAACAAATGACATCTATTCCACAAAAAGATGAATCCATCTTTTTATGGAATAGATGATGTTTATTTATAACAAATGTCATGAGCATTTGTTCATGATGTTTGTTATAAATAAATGTCATCTATTTCGTCTTTTATTCCATAAAAGTATAAAAAATAGGATGTTTGAAGGAAAGCAAACCATGCCCACACATTACCGATACACATGAACACCCATTAAGTTGCCATTAATAAATTACATCTGGTAATTATTTTCATTTAATAAATTACAAAATTTTGATGTACGTGTGATCATAAAATTAATTTATATTATTTATATATCATATTATCATTTTTATCAGTTATTCATGTGCTAAATAAATATATTATAAAATATTAAATACATTATTATTGAATGTCATGTGTTATATATGTGTCATTAAGGAAAATATAGTAAAGAATTCATTAGGTAATCTTAGATTTCACGTACTAAATACAAAAATTTTACATTCCCTAAAGTCAACAAAATACAAGAATCGCCTATTCCTTTTGATTATCATTTTCTCCTACAATTATTTACCCTCTTAATATCTAAAATTTGCAAACCAGACACCCACTAAGATACAATGCCTAAAATGAAGAAAAACAAGATTATACTTGAACTTCTTCATGAACACACTTGAACCATGAACTAGAAATAAAGTGAGAGAGAATTAATTAATACCTCAAGTGTTTGTATATAAACTTGTGTTAAATGAATGTTAAAGGAAGTGTTTCTAAGTCTTAATTAGTGTTTGAAATTCCTTTCTACGAATAGGCACCACTTGGGTAAAAAATAATCACTTTTTGAATGAATTATCATGTCCAATGGACAAAATTTTTGAATTTCCAACAAAGGGATTCGATTGCCCGAACATGGCATTTGAATGCGACAAGCAAATTTTCACACATAATGTAAAATCCTGTGGGGAAGTCAACTACCCTCCTTAGGCAAGTTGACTGCCTCAGGCAAAATTTTAGACAAAACATGCCAAAGTAAAAGGCAATCAACTACTACCCTAAAAACATTCGATTACACTTGCTAATTTTTACACTTCCAAACTTTAGCTATTCAATACAAATGAAACTACCTAATTTCAGCCTTTTGTATTTTGTAAAAGATACTTTGAAACATTTCAGAAAACATATATTTTAGTAATATACACAAGAATTTCTCACATATTACTAAAATATGCAAATGTATGCTACCAAAAGCGAAAAATGCAATTTGGTTCTTTTGCAATTTGTTATTCATGGGATAAAAAGTTTTCCTTTTTAAGATATGCTATCATTAGCAAAATGTGCTTATGAGTAGACACTATGCAATGTTCATGCCTTTTTAAGATATTTGATGAAAGGATTGAATTATATTGATAGACTAAACATTTAAAGGTTTGTCAAGACTATCTAGACTTTCTAACATTTGGGTTGTCATGACGTACTACTAGATGTCACTCTTAATCTACGAAAATAATTAGAGTATTCTTATATTGATATGGATTTATATTCATAGCCAACATGTTGGAAGCATAATGGGTCACTCACGATAATCACAATATCACAATGTCATTGGGATTTAATTAAGTATGACTTAATTGAATAAAAACTCAAATATATGAAGAACTTAATTGAAAGGTTCAATTAAATTAAGGGGACCAATTTGGAATTATGGTAATTTTAAATTAATGGTGTTGATTGCAATTAGAGGCCAAATATTTGTGTGGCTTAAAATCTTGAGATTCCTTGGTGTTCAAGCAAATCAAAAGCTATTCAAACTTAAGAATACAACATTTTTGAGTTTATGTATGACTTTAATCATATGGATGATTATTAAATTGTTTTTAACTTCAATTAGTGCTACCAAGTGATCCTAAGAAAGGGTTTTAATTTTATTTGTTTATTTATGCTTTTAATTTTTGCTTGCATTATGCATGAATGTTCTATGAGCATGATTCAAATCCCAATAATGGTATCAAAGCCTTTTCGGTACATTTTTGAAGTTAAATCATGCATTGTAGTTGTTGATAATTATGTTAGATAATTTGTACGTTGATTTGGTTTGATTTGAATCCTGAAAAATTGTTTTCTCTTGATTTCAAATTTTGGACAGCCTATGTTCTTATGTTGTAATCATGGTTTAAAAGTGTTTAAATAGGTTTTGGTTGCTGTTTTGAGATGTCCATTGATAAAAAAAAAGTTGTCTTGAAGATGGATTCTTAAAGAAAAGATTTTAGGATTGAATTGGGAATTTTTTTTGAACTATTTTTGCAAAGTTGGAATTTTCAATTTTGAGCAAGAATTTTCCTAAGTCAATTTTGGAAATTTTGAGCATTGATTTGCCTTGAATTTTTCATTGACAAGTGTGACAAAAATAATGCTGAATTTGATCCAAATTGTTGGCCATAAGGTGTTGAAATTTTCCTTATCGATTTTGCAAATGGTTTGCATCAAATCTGAAATTTTGTTTGCAGCACATTCTTGATGATTTTGATCATTAAATGGCTGGTATTTTAAGTGAGAATTGAGTTGAAAAGATATTCATGTTGTTGGTGCATAATTGCCACAAAGCTAAGAGGTCAAATTAGCAAGAGTTGGATTAAAACTTGACTCAGATCGATGGCTAGCAACAAGTAGGAACTTTTAGGGAAACCACTATTTGGGGTGAAAGTGGCCCTTCTTTAGGTTGTACGGGTAGCTTTTTACCTTTTAGGGTTAAAACCTTAAGTTTGGAATAAGTTCGAAGAAGTAAAAAGAGTCCCCAAGGGTTAGGGAAGTCCTATTGTAAGAGGAAGGTCAAAATTTCTCTTTTGAATACAATACCAAAGATAGTCTTGGAAAATTAGTAATTTCCTTTTACATGTAGCTGCTAGAAATTGATTAAAACATAAAAGGAAAGGTTGAATTTCAACTTAAGATATGAGTTCCAAAGTAGGAAATTCAATCCCTAAGCGTTAGGTAAGAATCATGCTAAATTGAAAAGTCAAAATTTAATATGATTTTATTTCTTTACTATTAAATGTATTATGCTTTGAAAACAAAATCAATTGAATTGATTTAATCTTGAAAGAATACTAGGGAAATTCAAGAAGGAAAAGAGTTTCCTAATTGAAAAAAAAAAAAAAAACTAAAGGTTAGAGATTCTAGTTGATTTGCCACAAAAGAATTCTAATTAGATTCAAATAAGGAAAATAGTTTCCAAATTGAATAAGGAAGACTCCTAATAGTCAGGGGTGACACATATGGGACAAGACCATTTTATGAATATGATTCATAAGCTAAATTTGAAATAGAACAAAAAATGGAAAGTTAGGTTCCAAAATGGATAACTTTCCAAAATGGAAATTGTTTCCAAAATGGTTAAAGTTTCCAAAAATGAAAATTTTTCTAAAATGGCAACTTTCCAAAAATGGTAACTTACCAAAATGGCTCCAAGGAAATCGAATGTTCTAATTGCTAGAAATTTTATGAATTTCCTTGAATGTTTGAGAAATAACTAAATTGAAAAGGTTTTGATAATGATTAAAACTATTTGCAGCAAATCGATTAAAGTTATTCTTCTAATAGTTACATGGAAATTACTTCAAACAACATACGAGATTACCAATTAGCACCTATAATGAGCTTTTATTTACATGTTCATAGTTGTTATGTATTGTATGAAGGTGATTATGGACTAAACCTTAATATAACTAGGGAAATGGATGATTAAATTACTTTCTTTTGGTAGTTTTAATATAGTGTCTGTGAACCCTACTTTATCTCTCTTTATTATTGGGTTGTAAATTCTCTTATCATCAACCCCCTTGAATGTAACTTAAGGTTTCTTATAAAGTTATGTTATTGTTATGTATTGTGTAGAATTATGATTATAATAAAATTTATAAAAATCTAAGATGGAGAGCTTCAAAGCTTTATGAAGGAAAAAGAGAGATATTTGAGAAGCTTGGTGAAGACTTTTGTATGCAATCTCTTGGAATTTGAAAAACTATCTCCCTTAATGGCTTAAAAAAACTTGATTTAGAAAAAAATCCATAATCATCCTAGTAGTTGGCATGTGATAGATTTATTTTAAAATGTTTATATATTATATATGATTTTAATAAATGCTATGCATGTCATGATTTATTAATATATTGAATAAGACCTAAAAGTATGACTTAATCGAAAATCCCTCATTACAATGTTCAGTCACAAGCTTTGCATGATCAAGTTGCCTTCTACAACATAGCAAGACAACCATAGTTCTATTGCTAGGAGGCTTGTCGAGTCACTAAAGGCTAAACTTTCACATGAATATTTTTAAGTTATGAACATGGGTCTTACTTAACTAGTGGCATGTTGTCCAAATGCGAGAAACTTGACTGGATGACACTAAGGCAATGGTTAGGTGAAATACATATGATGTATTTAGGCAAAGAGTTACCACCTAACTAATCTAGGAATTGCATAGAGAAGTGATTGGTATGCGAAGTCACCTACCTAAGTATTTTCATCATAAGTTGTTGAGTCACTCAAGCTAATAATGGGATGAAACGGGTCATAGCTCACTAAGAGGTTTAAAAGTTAAACTTTTAGAAACAGTATAGGAGGGCTATTATTTTGACAAAATAGTGAGAATAATTACTAAGATTGAAAACCTTGTTTTAATGATTACAAAATGCAAATTAGTAACACTATGGTTGGTTTATATGGGATATAAATCATCATGGCAAGCAAGTTGTCACTAAATATCATATGATGCAAACAAGCCAACTACAATTAAGTTGATTGATTATCAATCTAAAGAATTGTTTTTGAGACAATGGATATATTCTTGATGATCTATTCTTAAGAATTGGAAGGCCTATAAAGTTCATAAGATGATCTTGATTAAAGTTACATATATAATATTGACATGTGAAGCTCTTAATTTACAAAAAGAAAATGTGAAATCAACTGTCACGTTATGCATCATGACAAAAGTATAGACTTAGATAAGGATATAGGTTTGGGCACATGCCATTATTATGGCAAACTATAGCATTGGAGGCAAACTTGCAAGAAGTATAAAGAAGCATGAAGTTGAAAAAACTTACAGAAGTTTGCACTTATTGTATGTTAGCATTGGATTTTACTTTTGTGTTTTCTCCAATAATAAATCAAAATTATAGATGGAAGTTGTTCCATATCATGGTTTAGTAATTCTCATGATGAGTTTAGGAACTTGTAAGAAAGATAATCAAGTAATGTATTAATAAATTTTGGTCTTAAAAATAAGAGCAAGGTATATAGATACCAATGCTCCACTAATTGTGAATCAATAGGGAATCTTACTCATATGACTCAAATTTAAAGACAATGCATAATAAGGTAAGCTAAAGCTCAGCTTATCATAATGTGATTATGAAATGTATTTAGTTAAAGAGCATTGTTGTTAAAATATGAAATCTCAACAAAAATTGCTTAGAACTAAATATTCAATTGAAAGATTGCTTAGAACCAAATATTCAATTGATTATCTTTGAGAATTCATATGAGATGAATGGAGTGGACAAGATTATGTAAGAGACATAATAAGGTCCAATATGCCCCAATGGCCTAATAGCCCTAAACACAAACCTTCAAATGGATTTCAAAGAGGTAATAGTAAAACAAACATTTATATAAGATATGAGATGGGTATCTAGTTTTGATAATAGTATTCAAATAAGTTGAATTTATTAAAAAGGGATGAGATATCATTTGTGCGTACTTAAAAGCTAGTGGGGTAATGAGTTACTCATAAATAATGTAAACAAGATAAGTATTGATATGATCGTAAATCAGCTTTAATGTTAAACCTACAAGATTTAATAAAAAATGGTGGATTAGATGTTAAAAGAATTTAACATGGAATCCGAAACAAGTGATATAAAACCATGATACATAACAACAATTATTTGGAAGCATTCCAAACTTTAGAGGATTGTATATTTGTATCCTAACTCAAATACAAACCTTTTGTTTAAGGTTACAAAAGGAGAGATATTTGGACCATTAGCTTGATAAGCTAATAAAGGATTCCTATAGTTGTTAAAGTAACAACAAAAGCTAAGTGAAATGGAATCCAAGTTTCATTGTGATTCGAATGAGAATTGTGATTGATAATAGAGATTATCAAGCTTATAACTAAACTCATTCTCACAAAATGCCTTGGAGCTATGTCTTTGTAGAGACACAATTGCTAAGCAAAAGAGTTTGGTATTGGATACATTAGCGATTAGCTCAAGTACAAGTGAGAGATTATTAGTATATGTCATAGAGCTAATCCGATAGGATAGGATAGGGATATACTACTATTGATGCATTTCTATCATTTTTTATTAATGTGATAAAAGTTTTCCTTCATCATTAACATAAGGATAAAGAGTTATAAAGTGCTAATCAGATGAAGCTCATGGAAAACAAAGGCCTTCTAAGGGAATTGTAAATTGTTACATTTATGAGATCCCTCTGCATAAAAGTTGTGTTCCTAAAACTATTCTTGGTCATTATATTGTTGAGATAGAGCATTAACAATGCTTAAAGACTGGTACATGTTAAGTTTCCTTACTTATGAAGTAAACAACTAGTCTTATAGGTTGAAGTATGGAGATACTTAGGGATAACACATGGGTGCTTGTTAGTAAACAAATTCACTGAACAAGCTCGCTATAAGAACTCCATTTGGTATTTCACTTAAGTATCTATAGTAATGTTTTCATGTGTTAGTTGTATAACTAGTCTTTTAACTTAAGTCACCATGTCATCTTATATGTGAATCTTTATACATTGATTTCATTTCTATAGATCAAGGGCACTTGATGCCTAAAAAAGGTGTTTTTACATATGGTTTGAAGCATCTGAAGATGGATGAGTCATCAACAGAGGATCCATCACCCTAAGTGATCTAAGAAGGTATATCGCATTTGTTCTTTGCTTTAGTTAACTTATAAATCTTTAGCCAAAGTATTGATTTCACTAAAATTTTAGTCTTTTCTTACGTATTTTTAGTGCAATCTTTTCTATATTTTGGCTTGCTCCTTGAAAATTATGCTAAAAATACTTCTAAATACACAATTGTTTAATGTGTAGGTGAAAATATGAATAATGTGAAATTTTAGACAATTTGGACACATTTTGGAGGTTTTATAGTGGTAAAAGCCATAACTTGTGTAATTGTACTTCATTGCTTATTAAGGGAGTTCTTACCCTTTTCTTCTATAGTTTTTTGAATTTTTTTTAGATGATTAAATTATAGAATTTTGCCAAGTCTTATAATGTCAAAATTGGTACATTTTATGGCTTGAATTTTGTAGTAAAATAAAAGCATGAAATATGTGCATGTGGTGCAAAAAGAGAAGGAAAGATACATCTTACTCTGAGTGTTCAAGTGCCATGTAGCAAATGTTTTGGCATCATCCTTTGGCAATTTGAAGAAGGCCAAATGGAGTTGATAAGTTGGCCTTTTGGAGGACTCTTATTGTTCGTAATGTGGACTTTTTAGATTGGCAAAATTCATGAGAAGAGAGCTTGGAAACAAGAAGTTCAAGGAACCAAACAAAAATGAACCAACCATGAAGAAAGGGAAAAAAAAAAGGCTCTAGAAGAAGGCCACCCAAACTTAGATATCTTTAGGAGATATTTTGAGGCTTGAGACACCTCTTTTTTTTCTATAAATAAGAGAGATGAACTAGCCATTTAAAAGAATTTTAGGCTAGGATTTTCATTTTGTTCCTTTTAAATTTCTGCATTTATTTTTCTGCATTTACATTTTCTTTCCAGCCAAACAGCCTTGATATCCATTTTTTTTATTGATTTTTGTTACAATTTTAAGTTTCCTGCACTCTTTTTCAATGTTCTTTAAGATTTTTACAATGAAATTTGAAAATTCTCTTAATTTCCTTTTCAAATTCTATTGATTTCATGTTGAACTCAAATCTGATTTCAAAATTGCACACCTGACCTATCTTCAGTAATTTGATTGAAACTCAGTGATTTCTAACTTGATTTGCTTTGAATTGTTTTTTCCTAGATTCCTAGTTCATAGGACTATAATCCAATAAATACTCAGCTTCATATTCAATTTGTACAAGAACAATTAATTCTTCAAATTTAAGGTTGGATGCAAAAGGTAGAAATGATATGAGAACTTGATGAATGACAATCCTCTCTCCTTCTAGGCATTCAATTTGCTTCTCTCACATGTTACACTCTTATATTTGCATGTTTATTTGTTAGATTTCATTTTGTTTCAATTTAATTCATGAATTTGCTAGCTGTTTGGATTAATTGTTTAGTTAATGCTCTATTTTTCTCTATTTTGAGTATCACATGAGTGATAGTTCATTGAGCTAGTTTTTCTCTATTTTGCTCCGATTTTCTTGTTGAATTTTGTAGTAAACTTCATTGATGAATTGTTTCTTAGCTCAATTCTAGTTCATTTTCATTATAAGCTTCTAGATCTAATTTTTCTCTCATCAACTCAATGAGTTTTCAGTTGAATTTCACTTTCTATTTTAGTTGTTTCTAGCTAATTCTTGTATTTTCTTGTACTTTTTGTTCTTCAAATCAGTTTTCCTTCTAGTTCTTTGATCTGTTTGATTCCAATTTATGATCACTTGTTTTAGCATCAATTAGATTTAGATCAATTAATTAAAGTTCATTTACAAGTTAGTTGTTAGTTGCAATTGTTTGTTCTTTCATTGCATTGTGCAATTATTCTTCAACTTCTGCTTTTCAAATTTATTTCTCATCATGTTCTTTGGTAGATCTTTGAAATTCTAGCTTGTTTTCATTTGATCATGTTGTATTTTTTTATGCAAAATAGTAGGCTCAAATATCTAGTTTCCAAATTTGCAAGGTAGTTACAATAGCATTTATGATGTCTTGTTTAATTTTATTTTCTTAGATTAGCTTAATTTTCATATTTATTCTTTGATTGAAGCAACTTTAGAAGGGTATAGAATAACAGATACTTAATCTAGGAACCTCTTTACCTAATCTCTATGGGAATAATATCTTGACTGAAAGGTCACTATTATTACTTGTATGGCTTGTGTACTTACAGAATGTCCTAATCAAGTATGTTGATTAATTTAGAAGAAATAGTTTCTTACCAAATTCATACATGTTGACTAAAACCTATAAAAGCTAATATGAAATGTGTGCTCATGAGTAGGCATTATGCCATGCTCAAGCCCTTTCGAGATATTTGATGAAAGAATCAAATTGTTGTGACAGATTGAATACAAAAAGGTGATGCATTGCTGGATACCACTCATGATCTATGAATATAATTATATTCACATTTGAGAAGTATTCAAACTTGTGATTGTGTTGATCACTTTTAGAGGCCAAACATTTAAGTGGCTTAAAGTCTAGGGTTTCCTTGTTGTTCAAGTAATTCAAAGGTTGTTCTAGCTTAAGATTACAATACTTTTAGTTAATGTATAAATCTAATCATATGGATGATTATTGAATTGTTTTTAACTTCAAATAGTGCTATCAAGTGATATTATAAAAGGGTTTGGATATTGTTTATTTATTTATGCTTTTAACTTTAAATGTTTTATGAGTATGATTTGAATCCCAACATGGTATCCATCATGGGAAGAAGAACTAGCAAAGCAAGCAATAGTATCCATCAACATCATCATAGTTTATCCAAGGATTAGAGATCAACTCTTGTCATAGCCTTCATAAGGAATCTCAGTCATAGAGTTGCCAAATGAGCTCTTCAAGAAGTGTTTGATTCTTATAGCTAAGTAAAAGATGTTTTTATTTCCTTGAAACAAAGAAACAGCAGCCCTAAAACCTTCTATTTCATTCACTATCAAACTTTCAATGAGCTTGATAGAGTTATTACTTAGAGGAATGGCAGAAGGATTGATAGGTTCAATCTTGTAGTAAAAAAAATTATTTGATTGGAGTGAAAGAAAATGTACAAAGCCTAGTTTTTATAACAAGTGCCCCTTCAATCGTCTCCCAACCAAAAATAACAAAATTACAAAGACAATTGATCTTATAAAAAAGTTTTAGAAGGATATCTTTCCACGAATCCTATCAAGCAACCCTTCCTCTATCCCTTAAGTACAAAGAACTCTTTTATCTACTTTGATGTCAACATAGACCAAGTGGACTTTCAATAGCTTAAATTGTTCTAGAAGGATTTTTATGCCAAGTAAGACCTATGAGAGGTAATACTATTCTATTAACCTTTGACCCTATAGGCAAGATGGTGGCATGTATGAATCACATTAAAAAGTGGTTGGATGTTTGGTTTAAGAAGGTCAGCACCTAAGAGGTAGGAATCACCTAATGATTCAAATAGTTCATCTATTTCTCCTATGTCTCTAACATCTATTCAACAATTTGATCATGTGGACATATCCTTCTCAAAACCTAGAACCATTAATGATAAAACTATTCCTTCATGCATAACAATCTAGCTCAGAAAATGAAATGGATTCTCAATAGTAGCTGAGGTTGATTAAATTTTAAATTCTTTAGTACAATGCAACAAAAAGTTCAAGCCTTAGCGGACCCTTTTTCTAAGCTTTTTTTTTTTATATTTAGACAAGTCCGTTGAGTTCACAAAGGAACTTAGTTTTGAACTTGTTCCAAATTCTTACTCAAACTATAAAATCTCAAGTCCACCTTTTGCTCCTAGACCTATTACCAAGTCTACAATCCTGCCCAGACGTGAAAGCCTAGCATGAAAAGCTAAAAAAAGACTAGAGAATTCTTTTGGTTCATGGTAAATTTCTTTTATCTTGCTTTGTTAACAAATGCAAAAAGCTAAGGAAAAAAACGTGACATAGCCAAGATCATTTTTGGCAATCAAAATCTTATGCTATATGATGATGATTTCTCCTTGTTTGATAGTGAGATTTGACATTGAAACACCATAATCTTTAAAAAAGCTAGACAAACATGGGAGTTTTTTTCTTGGCTAGGGTTAGCTTTTAAAGTAGACAAGCAACAAATGTTAGTGTAACTTCAACATTCAAGTAAAAATACTGATGATGGATTGAGGTTCTGGTTGTACCCTATATGATCTTCTTTTTTTTTTTTTTTTGGAGTGTCAATTCATTTAATTTTGGTGTGCATAATTTCTTAAAACATTTAGGGACTTGAAAGTAGAAGAAAAAAAGTTGTAAATAACTTAATTTCTAAAAATCAACTTGATATCTTAATTGTGTGGGAAACAAAATGCTCATCTATTGACAGGTTCTTGTTGAACACCCTTTAGAGTAAAGGTGATTTTAAAAGGAAATGGGTAAATTCCATAGGTCCTTCTAGTGGTCTAATTTTTTTATGGTTTGTTGACTCTTTTTTCCTCGACTCTTCCATATCCACTAAAAGCTATATCCTTCTTATTGGTGTTATGCTCAGACTAAAGAATAAGAATCTAAAATCATAAATATGAGGTTGGTTAGGAGCAAAGGTCGGAGTTATCTCTTGCATTTATGCTTCAACACTTAAGTCAATAAAGTAAAGAAGAAGAAGAAAGCTACAAGATAAAATAAAAGAATTAAAATAAAATATTGGCCCCCCATATAGAGGAAGTGGGGTGGTATTTTATACCTAAAAGATTGGTGACCTATCAAGTTGGCATTGGTGAGGTGTGCTCTAGACAATTGCTGTGTCAGTTCGGTTGCCATGCTAGCTCAGATTAAGTGACCAAAATAACCCTGATCCAATTATCAGTCATTTTCTTATAGTAAAAAATAATTATACCCTTAAGATCAAAACAAATTCCCCTAAGAGTCTATCCACCCAACAAACAGTCTGAAAATTCTAACGATGGGTGAGCTGAGGTGCCTAACCTACTTGGTAGTTAATTTGTTGAACTCTAAGGATACATTCAAGTCAGACTTTGAGTGTCAATTTTGCTATCCAGCCTTTTTGTGACATAAGTGGTCCAATTTTGATACCTTATTAAGGAAATTTGATCGAGTTAAGCATTTTTAGCCAAGCTAAGCTCTTTTGGCCTAGCTAATCCCTTTATTAAAGAAATACAATGAAGCTGATACATCATCAATGAAATTTAGCCAAGCTAAGCTTTATTAACTAAGCTGAGCTTTTTTGGCTGAGTTAATCTTTTTTAAAATAAATATGGCAAAGCTAATACTTTATCAATGAACATTCATTGAGCCAATCTTTTTTGGTAAATATGATCTCTTTTGACCAAGCTAATCCTTTATTAAGAAAATATGGTGAACCTGGCCGAGTTGAGCTTTTTTTGTTAAGTTAGGTCTTTATGAAGGTAATTTGACTAGATAAGCTCTTTAGTTGAGATAACCGAGTTAAGCTTTTAAGAAGGTAAATTGTTTAGCTGTGCCTTTATAAAGATAATTTGTTGAATTGAATTCTTTTGTTGATGCGGGCCTTTATGAAAGCAATTTATCTAAATGAGCTATTTGGCTGAAGTGGTAGAGCTAAGCCTTTAGAAAGGAAATATGCTAAGCTAAGCTTTTATGAAGGCAATTTAGTTAATTGAACTATTTTATCGAACCAGGCCTTTATAAAGGAAATTTGTTGAGATAAGCTCTTTGGCTATGATAAATCGGCTAAACCTTTATAAAGGCAATTACCAAGATGAGCTTTTTGTCGAGCTAGGCCTTTATGAAGATAATTTGTTAGGATGAACTCTTTGGTTGAGGTGGCTAAGCTAAGCCCTTATGAAGGCAATTTACCAAGATGAACACTTTTGCCAAGCTCTTTTACAAAGCTCATTCTTTTTTTTTTTTTTTTGTGGTGCCATTTCAAACTTAGCTAAGAAAACCCTCTACCTAGTGCTCTAAAATGTTGGTTCTAAGCTCAGACTGAAGGGTAAGAACCTGAAATCGCAAGTATGAGGCTGGTTAGGAGCAAAAATTGAAATTGTCTCCTATGTTTATGCTTCGATGCTCAAGTCAGTGAAGTAAAAAAGAATAGAAAGAGCTCAGAGATAGAAATGAAAGAATTAAGAGAAAAAATTATACCTACACCTAAAAAGAATGAGGGGGTATTTATACCTAAAGGATTGGTGACCTATTATATTTGCATTGATGAGGTGTGCTTAAGTCGATTTGCCATGTTAGTTCAGTTTGCCTTATCACTTCTCAAAGGCATTATTTTGCTAATTAATTTGCCTTGTGTTTTCCTTAACATTTATGCTCCTAACTATCATTTATAAAGAAATTCATTGCAATTTGAACTTATCCAAATTAAAACTTGTCTTTTGATCTTTGGTTCTTAGGGGTGATTTTAATGTTGTCAAAAATATTGGTAGTTTAGAATATAGTGTATCTCACATTGAAAAGAAAGATAATTTGTATATAGTTTAAAAGAGACTACTTGTGTTGTTTAAATAATTGAGCTAAGTGTCAAACTGGACTAAATCATTTAGGCTTGCTAGGAATTTTCGTGGTAGGTCAAATAATTTAAAAAGCCAAAGATTAGGCACTTAGGCATTTGGTGCACTTGGGCTTGTTTAGTAAATAGATTTATTTTTTTATCTTTTACTTATTAAGTTTTCAGAATAAAATAAATTAATATTATTTTTATTTAGAATAAGCTTGTTTAAACAAATAAACGTGACTATATAGATTGTCATAATTTTTTTTGAATAAAAATTTGTGACTGTTTACAAATTGTCATAATTGTTTAATAGAAATTTGTGATTGTTCGTCTATTGTAAATAAATTTTTCTACATGACCAATTTCAGTGATTATGATTTGAAGAGCTTTAAGATTTTGTTGTACCCTATAAGCATAATTGCCTTTAAGATAGTATTCTTCATGCCTTAACGTCATATTTTTTCTTTTTTATTATTTATATTTTCTCAAATTTTTCTAACAATTTAAAGGCAATTATGATGGCTACTACATCGACTGTTGCCCTTAAAGCTATTGATTTGCAATCAAGTATGATGGTTCATTTTCAAAATAAAGATGTAACCAAACTTGATCATTTCAATGGATCGAACTATACTAGGTAGAACAACAAAACGATTTTCTTATTGATTGCATTGAAGATGTTTTTTGTACTTAATCCAAATTTGGAACCAATTTCAAACCAACTCTCGAAGACTCTAATGCTGTTAAGGCAATAAGAAGCAAATGTGATGAAGATACTAGTCTATTGAGGTTACATTTTGAATTCACTATCTGATTATCTATATAACCTATACAGAAATATGAAAACAGCAAAAGAAAGTGGGATTGATCTTGAACACAAGTACGTAAATGAAAATAAAGGTATTCATAAATTTCTACTATTGAAATACTTTCAATTTTCCATAACTGATGACAAACCAATCATGAACCAAGTTCATGAGTTGCAAATTTTGGCTTCTAAGTTAAGTGAGTTAGAAATTAAGATTTCTAATTCACTACAAGTTGGATTTATTTTGTCAAAACTTCTTTTTTCTTGGATTGGATGTAGGAAAAAGGCTTTGTGTTCAATAGATACTTTCACTATTGAAAAATTTTAGACTCATATATAGATTGCAGCAAAAAATTGTGCAAGAGATACACTATTTCTTGGAGGTTCCAATGTCAACTATATGAGTGAACAAAGTTCTAAAAAAACTCACAAGTCTTCTAAGAAAACTTAGAACAATTTTAAAGTCAAGAAAAAGGGATTCAAGAAATCCAAATTTAACAAGAATAAAATGTGTTTCCATTGTGGAAAAAAAGAACATTTTATTAAAGATTGTAGATTTAAAAAAGATGGAATTAAGAGTGGTTCTAGTTCTGAAAACAAGACAAATCTGGTTTAGCAAGAAACTAAAAACTTGCTATAATGGTGATCGACATGCAAATTGGAATGATCACTAAAGCTCATATGATTACTGCAAATAAGTCATTTCATTGGTGGCCAAATTTTAGAGCAACAATTCATGTTTGCAACAACAAAGAGCATTTCAAAACTTGTGAAGAATGCAAGGGACCGGAAAATATCCTTATGGGAAATCATGTTCCTACCAAAGTGACTGGTAAAGGAACAGTTGAATTGAAATTCACCTCAGGACAAAAATTAACTTTATTTAATGTTTTTCATGTTCTTAAGATTAGAAAAATCCTAGTATCTACAAATCTATTGTGTAAAAAAAGCTTTAAGATTGTACTAGAGTAAGATAAAGTTATAATGTCCAAAAATGGTCTATTTATTGGAAAAAGATATTCCAATGATGATATGTTTAAACTAAGTATTAATGAAATATAAAATGTTTCTATTTATATTGTTGAGCATTCTTCTTCCTTATGGCATGCTAGATTAGGATATTTAAATTATCAATGTATGAAACATATGTCAAAGCATGGCTATTTAACATACAAAAAAAATGACATTAAATGTGAAATTTGTGTTAAAGCAAAAATGAATAAGAAACATTTTTCCTAAGGTTGAAAGAAATACAAAGTTGTAAGAACTTGTACACTCTAATATTTGTGAGTTAAATGGTTTATTAACAAGAGAAAAAAGTCATTTTATAACATTTATAGAAGATAGTCTCATTATCTTTTGTGTATCGAATGAGAACAAAAGATGAAGCTGTTGATAAATTTAAAGAATATAAATTAGTTGTTAAAAATCAGAAGGAGAAAAAAATCAAATTCTTCGAACTAATAGAGGTGGGGAATATTTTTCAAACTTGCTTTCTTTTTTTTATGAAAATAATGGAATTATTCATCAAAAGACAACCCTTTATACACCTTAACAAAATAGTTTAGCCAGAAGGAAAAATAAAAGCTTAGTTGATATGGTAAATGGTATGTTGTTAAATGCTAAATTACATATAAATCTTTAAGGAGAAACACTTCTAACAACATGCCATATACATAATGAAATTCTTTCAAAGAAATTCTTGAAGACACCATATGAACTTTGGAATCACGGCAAAAAACCAAATTTGGATTATTTTAAAATGTGGGGTGCATTGCCTTTTATAAAATACCTAATCCTCATAAATCAAAACTACGATCTAAAGGTATTAAAAGCTTTTTGTTAGATATGCATAAAATTCAAAGGCATATAGACTTCTTGATTTAAATACTAATGTTATTATTGAATCTATTCATGTTGAATTTTTTGAAAATAAATTTATATATAATACTAAAATTGATATAGAGAAACAAACTGAAATGATTCCTATGACTAGAAATAAAAGAAAAGAAAGTAATGATTCTATTGAAGTTTAATGGAGCCAAAGAACTAGTAAAGAGAATTTTTTGCATTCTACTTTTGTTTCTCTAGATTCTATTATCTTCTTAGTAAAAGGAAATAAAACCAAAGTGCTTAATAAAACACCAATTCTACTTAATGTAGAAGAAGACCCTAAAACATTTCATGAAGTTATGACTTCAAGAGATATTGTTTTTTTTTTAAAGAGCCTATTAATGATGAAATGGACTCAATTCTATCCAATAATACATAGGTCTTGGTACATTGTCATCCAGGTTCTAAACTTATAGGATGTAAATAAGTGTTTAGAAAGAAATATAATACAAATGGTTCTATACAAACCTTTAAAGCGAGATTAGTTGCAAAAGGTTTTAAACAAAAAGAAGGCATAAAATATTTTGATGCATATGCTCCAATAGTTAGATTAACATTTATTAGAGATCTTATAGCTTTGTCTTTCATTTATAAATTACATGTGCATTAAATGGATGTTAAAATGGCCTTTTTAAATGTTGGCTTAAAAAAATAAGTATATATGGAACAACCGGAAGGTTTTATTCTTCCAGGTAATGAAAATAAAGTCTGTAAATTAGTTAAGTCACTTTGTAGGCTAAAGCAAGCTCCTAAATAATGACATGAAAAGTTTGATTCAACCATATTGGCCAATAGTTTGGAACATAATGGAGTTATAATGTCTATGTGGATGATATGCTAGTTTTTAATCTAATATGATTGGCATAAATGAAACCAAAAGGTATTTAATTTCTAATTTTAAAATGAAAGATTTAAATGAAGTTGATACTATTTTGGGAATTAAAGTTAAGAGACATAATAATTGTTTTGTACTTAATCAAAGTCATTATATTGAGAAACTACTTAATAAGTTTAAGTATCTTAATATAAAAGAAGCCAATACTCCATATGATACAAGTATAAAGTTAATGAAAAATCAAGGCCATGTAATTACACAACTTGAATATGCTAATGTTATTGGAAGTATTATGTATGTTATGCATTATAATAGGCCAAATATAGCTTTTCTTGTTTACAAGTTATCAAGATGTACAAGTAAGCCTAGTATAAGTCATTGGAAAGCCATAGGAAGAATTCATGGTTATCTTAAAAGAACTAAAGATTTTGGTTTATTTTACTCAGAATTTCCAGCATTTTGGAAAGATATTCATATGCAAGTTGAATCACTAGTATAAGTGATAATAAATCCACTTCAAGTTGGATGTTTACTCTTAAAGGTGGTGTAATTAGTTGGGCATCTGTCATGATGTCTCAAGACTTAAGGGTGGATAATCCGAAAGTCGAACGAATGGAAAATTTTGGAAAATAAGGACTAAAAAGCTTTTTTGATAAAAATCAAAATAATGAGTCACTATCAATCTTTTTTAAGGTGTGATTGGCTACTTAAAAATTTTATCCTTTTAATAAAAACATTCAAAATAGGTTTAAAGTTTTATAAAAAGAACAAATTTACAGACTGCGAAATCATAATTTACATCTGAAAGTCAATTAACTTGGAAAAAGATTAATACCCCCATAGCGCATGTCAAAGAGGGTACCAATTAATTGCATGTTATACTTGAGTTTTGGTCTAAACGATCATATTTTTTTCTTAATGTTTAAAACTAATTCTTTTTCATTTTTTTTCTTTTTTTCGAAAAACAAAAACAATTTTTTTTTTTATTTTGGATCAAGATGAAAAATTTTTAAATATCGAAACACCTCTTTCACTTTCCTATAATTAGGTAAAGCTTTAAAAATATTTTTAATTTAAGAATTTTCAAATCGCCCCACTAAAATTGAGATAACATCTTTCACAAATAATAATCATTGAGCATCTTCCTATAGTTAGGCACTTTTCACAAAAAGCTAAGAATATCCTAGTTTCTAAAAGTCTAACTCTTTTAGGCAGAGAAATCTTATAAATAGGTGTACTTTCGATAATGATACTTCAATTTCACTCCAAATTATCCAACACAATAAATCTTTTTTGGTAAGTAATTGTATAAAGTAATTTGAAAACGCTCTCATTCTTGCGCATTAAAAAATCTTACAAGTTGTTTTAGTCTTAATTGTCGATATCATCCATGATTAGTGCTTAAATTACTCTACAAATTTTATTGACATAATTTATGATAAAAATTTAAAATCAGATAAATAAAAGAGTAAAAGATAAATAAAAAAGATAAACAAGATATAAAAAAGAAAATGTAAGAAATTGGACAATTGGGCTTGGATTGGATCTAGCCTAATTAGTTTAAGCCCTTGACCAAATAAGTTGTTTACAAATAACATGATTTTTTTACAATATTTCTTAAAAAATATTATTTGTGTTTTTTATTTTAACTTATTGGGTTTTATGATTTTCATCAGCTTTATTGTTGGTTTGTTTAATTTTTAAATTATATTTTAATATAATAATTATGTCATATAAGATGAATAACATTTTATTGGATTGTAATTTTTACCTGTATATATAATTTAACAAAAAGTATAAATAATAAAAAAAACCAAATAAATCTAAAGGTTAAATCTTGGTCATGTATGGATGAGCAATATTGGTCATGTACGGATGAATAATACATGATCAAAGGGTGCCACGTGGCTTTTTTTTTTTACTTTTTCAATTTTTATATTTTTATATTTTTGCCAAATTTTTTGTATTTAATAATTTTGTATTGATTATTTTTTAAAAGTTGGATCTTTTTCCATTAATTTTTTTTTACTTTTTTAAGGGATAGAAATACTATATTTATAAAAAAAATTAAGTTGTAATCCATGCATTCATCCATCCATTAAATAAATTCTAATTATTTTAACTCTTATTTTATCCTCATTCAATGTGTCAACATGACACCTTACGTTTCTTTTTTTGTTTTTGTTTTGTTTTTTTTTGCCAGCTTTTTTTCTTTTTTATTTTAATTTAAATAAATTTGTAAAAGAAAAAAAAAAAAAAAAGAAAACCCAATGGAGGAGTATATGCAACACCTAAATTAAGGTTTTTCTTTTATTTTTTTAACTACATAAATTTTGAAATAAAAGAAGTTGATTTTTTTTAAGATTTTTTTTTTTTTTGGTGTCGGATCAACTTGATACCGAAAATATGCACGTGTTTGGTTTTTCTTTTTGTTTTTATTTTTTATTTTCCTTTTTTATGTATTTAATAAATAATTATTTAGATTTTATTTTTGTGATCCACTTTGTGTTAAGGATATGTCGCTTGCAAACCATTTGATTTTTTTTCTCTATTTATATTTTCTTTTTTATTTACTTTTTTTATTTGATTAATATTTTAAAATATTTTAAATTTTTATAAGTGGGGCCCATTTGATCTAATTATTAAAAATGTATATTATTTCTTTTTTGTTATTTTTCTCTTTTAAATTTGATAATTATTTATTTTATATTATATATCTATTATATTACTAAAATTATAATTTAATATCTTAATTTAATTAAAATATTATGTTTATACATAATTAAGATGTAATCTATCTATCCATCAATCCATTTATTATATAAATTTTATTAATTTTTATTATTATTTGACACTCGTTCAATATATTGATGTGATACTTTATGTTTCTTTTCTTTTTAAAACCTTTATATTCTTTTTTTATTTTTTACTTAGATAATCGAATTGATTTTCTAATAAAAATCAAGATGGATCAAAATTAGATTTAATTTCTACCTCAAGTCACCTTGTAATATATATAAAAATATATATTATATTACTCCCTCTGTCCCAAATTATTTGGGTGGCAATGACTTTCAAAAAGTTATAAAAAAAAGTTTTGATTTTAATGTATTTAATATTAAAATTAAATTTGTTTATAAAATTAAAGTTTCATGATTATTAATGTCAAAAATTTTTAAAAATCATAAAAAAAAAAGTAAGAGTTTTAAATATTCAATAAAAGAAAAGAACATAATTTTGGGATATCCAAAAAAAAAAAAAAAGAAAATGGGATAGAGGAAGTATTTATTTAATTTTATATATTTGTATATGTATTCATTAGTTTTTTTATTTAAAGCTTAGTAATAAATGAGTTACATATACACAAAAAAAAATAAAAATATTTTTTATAATTTATATTTTAAAAATAAACGATCTTTTTAGAGTATTGACATTCATCTTCATTTATTTTTTTACATTTTTTAATTAAATAAAATTTTTTAAAAACAATAATTAAAAATTGAAAAACAAAATTTTGATATGCGATAACTTCGACAACCCCGTCTAGTATATCTTTAATTTTTGTTGTTTGCCTTTCATATATTTGTGGTCGAAAAGAAAGGACAAACTATAAGTGGAGAACACATGCGAAGCACAAACATTGCTTTCATGCCTAGTGGCAGATAATCCTAAAATAATAATCCAAAGGGTTACGCTTACCATAAAAATCTCAAAATGACTCCAACCCCATCTAAGAAGCTACAAATTATTTTGATGCATGGAAAACGTGCTCCCACCTTCTAATAATGGGGATTATAATGGATAGTTATTGGTATTATCCTATCTATTCTATCATATCAAGTTCCAATAAAAATATTCAAGTTATTATCATGTTAAAAGAACATATTTAGTATTCATTTCAAGTTTTGATAATTTTTCTTTTTAAATATCTAATTCCTGAACTTAATTAGTTTTTCATTTGGATAGTGTCAAGTACACAAACCTATTATCTAAATCTGATACTCGTTTACATTTGAAAATATGTAAATTTTATATTTGTGATAAAGTTCAGACTTTGGCAAGTAACCCTTACTATTAGGATAGCATTTGATATCTTTCATAAGATTATCATAGTAATATAATTATCAGAGTGATGTTATTACAAACGTGATCTTAACACTTGTAATTTAAAATTACTTTATTTGATTAATAATGATAATTCTTGGGAATTAAATATTACTATGTTTAGTATTACTAAAAACCAAATATTATTTTGTTTAAAACTACGAAACTAATTATGCATATTGTAATAAATACAAATTAATATCTTTATAATTGTTTCTAGATAATAATTTGTAAAATATTAGTAATATTTATTTATTTTATAATAAAATATAATTAAATTGTTAAATTAAGGAACATATTTAGTAATAAGTAAATCAATTTTTATAATATAAATTATGTAAAAAATATTTGAATTAGAAAATAAAACCTATCTACTAAATTCATAATAAAAGAAAATTAAAAAATAAATATTATATATAAAAGATTAAAAAATAAAATTACATAAATTATTTTAAACTTGTTATAATGAATATTAGTTTGAAAATATAAAAATTTATAATATAAAATAATTACAATTTTAAGTAGCAACAAATTTTTAATTCATATATTAAATGAATAAAATTAACTATTATTAATTTTACATATCACTTCATTTCGATGATAAAAGTTTCTCATCTTTTTGTACGAGAATTACATCATCCTTCAAGACATTGATTTGATAACTCTTAATAATCCAAAATCACTGTTACATAAAATCATCAAGTGCTTATCAAATATAATGATTTAATCATTGTATCAATCACTATGATTTTTAAAGTAATCACTCCATACTAAACACTACCTAAGCGTTTTATCAAGTGAACTATTTTTAAATTTTAAAACAATTTACCACAAAAATTAAATTATATCTAACAATTTTACTTAAAAGTTTAAGAGCTTATATTTGATGTATTATCAATGTATAAAATTTATACATTGTTAGTAAATCAGATAATATCACTTGATTAACCAAAAAGTTTTAATTTTCTGAAGCTCTTAAAATAAATTCAATTTTAACTATCAAGTGTAATGAGAAATATAATAATAAATTAATTATGCATAAGATTTTAAAATTAAAAAACAGTATGAAAATAATAAAAAAAATTATAGTAAGTAAAGATGCAATTCTAAACACATTGACATACATGACACTTTATTATAATTTATAAATTTTAACATATTATTATATGCATATATATATAAGTATATAAATATATATAGTCTGTTTGCTATATGTAACATAATATATTTTTAATATTACAATATATATTAATTTTAATATTTAATTTAATATTACAAAATTAAAATAATAAATATCATTTTATCAACTTCAATGCATATATTTTATATTATTAATAATATCTAAAATTTTTACAAATCTAATGAAACTGTATTGTATATTTTATTTTTATTTATTTATTTTATTTTAATATCATTATTTTTCTTTTATAAATATTTTTTTATCTTATCACATTTGAATAATTAAATTTATTTCTAAAAATATTTATCCAAATAAAATAATTACAAATACTAATATTTTAAAATAATACATTTTAAAATACCTTCATTTTAAATTTTTTCGAAATTTTAAAATGTTAATTCCAAAAGTACTGTTAAGGTAAGGCTTGGGTAAATGAAATTATTCAAATTCCATCATTGTCCAAAGTCAATAAGTGTTGCAACAGAAACACTTGTATCAAAGTTTTATTTAATAAAATATTAATAAGAAGTTCAATTTTCCTTGAAATATATAAAAATTGATTATTATCGGTGTGAGTGGCTGCGGTTTTAAAATTTTATTTTAAAATATTATTTGTGGATTTATTTGATTCTCATTTTAAATTTTTTAAAGATTTTTGTGAATTTAACAAAATTCTAATCACTTTAAATTTAATTTTAGAAAATTATCACTATTTCTAATCAAACTTTTCTCATTAGATGTTCAAATAATTAACTTATTTTATATGTTAATATATTTTTTACAACTTTTATTTTTCAAAATATAATTTAATAAATTAATGTAAAAGTAAATTAAATAAATAAGTCAATAATAAAAGAGTGTGTTAATATAATTCAAAAAAAAATTTTAATTATTTTTTATTGGTGGATAATTTGAATTTGACGTTGGACTTAAATTATTTAGGAATTGATTTTGGAGTTAAATTTGGTTTAATTTGGATTTTATTTTGAACTGGAGCTTGGTTTATTTTTCTGTATTAATTCACAAAGTCTTAATATTTAAATTTTATATGATTAGAAAGCTCTTTGAGTTTATTTCTAATGGATTAAACAAAATCAAAATCCTAATTTTTTAAGAAAAGATTTTGAATTTTTACTAGACACTTTACAATTGTCAGAAAAACTGCATAAAGCGTAATTTTAAAAATTCACTATAATTCATATACAGTGAATTAGGTGATGAACTTTATATGGATAGAAGTCTAGTTTTTAAATCTTCAAACGGTTTATGATTTAGATTTGTATAACTCAAGTTATGATCAAATTAGTAAGTAGAGTACAAAACATGAAACTACCACTCTAAGTAGAGAGGTTCTTAGAGTTTACAAAACACTTCAAAATATTTGTATTATGTGTTTATAAGCTTAAGGGAGAAGATAACCTTTAAGAATGTGTAGTGTTGAGTTTGTAAAGTTTTGAGAAGCTTATTTGTAATCTTCAACACATAGTAGATTGGAGCCTTGGTGTGGACAATCAAGAGAGAGGACATAGGTGCTTTGTAGAGAATGATCGAACTTTTATAAATCATTGTATTTGATTTCTCTATCCCTATCTCTTTATAATTTATTATTGTTCATATTTGATTTTAAGTTCATTAATTGTTATTGTTTTTATTATATTTTTATCAAAAGAGCTTATTGTCTTAATTTCTATTCAACTATATTAAAATCATTATTTGGGAAGAATTTGAAGAGATTCAATTCACTCTCTTTCAACTATATTAAAATTATTATTTAAGAATAATTTGAAGAGATTCAATTCATTCTATTTCTTGAATCACCATTTAACTTATAAAACTAAGGGAATTGATTTTGGAGTTGAACTTGATTTAATTTGGATCTGATTTTAAACTGAAGCTTGGTTTATTAGATGTGATGACACTTGAAAGAGGCCCAAGGTGAGGTCATTTATCAAATTATATGTTTAAAAAGTGTGCATTAAAGAAATAAAAAATATAATTTTCTAAAGGTGGACCGGTGTCTAAAAAATTAGATTAGCTTTATAAAAGTAGAAAATCAGATCCCGTTATGCCAACCCAATATATTTTTTAGAAAAACTTTGAAAATATTTTTACTTAAATGGCATTTAAAATAATTAATTAAACCGTAATTAAAATATTTTTAATCTTAAACTGATTGTGATCGCTAAAGTACTTAATTATTTTTTATTGGAGAAATACGTTTCTACTAGTAACAAAAATTTACCCCATATTAGTTTTACGAAAAATTTGCAATTAAAATGAAAATATTCTATTTTAATAAAAGGATCACTGAGTTGTTTGAACAGTAAAATCTTTACTCATGCCTTTTTTTTTTTTTTTTTTGTAGAGTTCATATACTGAATAATTAAGCATATCAATAAGGATATTAGAAGAAGGAAAAATAAATACAAATCAATAATCACAATATATCCGCGTAATCAATCCTTTTTCAATTAGAAACCCCTCTAACACGGTTTGTTTCTAAATTTTAGTTTTAAGTATTTCTTTCAGTAGGTGAAAATTTTTATTTTTATGATAAGTCAAATCATATAATTTTCAATTACAACACTAATTCTTTAACACCTTATTTTTCTAATCTTGAAATATTTAACAAGATAAATTGATAAAGGAAAAAAGAAAAAAAAGTAAAGATAAATTAACACAAAAAAATTAGGTGTGTAATAATGAAAAGATTTTTTGTAATATTTGAAAAAGAAAAAAATAATTAATAGATGATTAGCTTAAGTGATAAAAAAAAAATTTTTGTTGTTTGAATTTACATATATTAAAAAAATATAAAACATAATTTTTTTATAAATTTATTAAATCGACGTAAATAAATTTATTTATATTTATCTGACGTGGCTGTTTGGTGGGTGTATATATATTGTGCTCCCTCCTGCTGGAATTTTGGTGCAAAGCCTTTACGTCTTTCTTCCTCATTTCTTTAAAGTTTAATCATCCTTTTTCTTATTTATGTCTGTCTTGTTAGAAAGAAGATATGGGTAGGCTTATTGAAGAGAAGGCTCTTGAACAGAACAATTATGGCCATCACCATGGTGAACATGGCTTTAATAATTTCAGCCTTGAAGAGAGAGTTTCAGAGTTTCTGGACAGTGATGTTACTGAATCCGATACTTTTCTCAATGCAACTGATGGCTATGGATCAGATGGTAATGAACCCAATGACCGTATTCAACATACCCTTTACTGGGAATCCCAAGAGGCCTTGCTTCAGGTATGTTTTTATGTATGTATACATATTTATATTTTCTTCTTCAATTGAAATTAATCAGGGAAAGGAATATATATATATATATATATATATATATTACCCAAAACATAAAACAACGGGATTTTCTTCTTCTTTTCTATTTTTTTTCTTTTTATGCTTTTTGCTTTTTGGTTCAAGCATAAACATGTCCTGATTTTTTTTTTTTCTGTTCCATAGGAAAATTATAAAATAGCAGACAAAGGAGGACCTTTCATTGAAATAACATACATGGTTTTATAAGGGATTTGTCAGCAAACTTGCTTTATAGGAACCAGAAAATATATCAATGTATAAAGATTTACTTCCATTAAAAACTAGATTTTTTTTCTTAATTGTTTTATATTCTGTTTTTCCTTTCAACTTTTTAGTTAATAAAAAAAAAGAAAGTTAAAAGTGGAGAGAGAAGCCGAAATATACTTGTGGTGAAGTAGGGTGTGCTAACCCACATGATTTATTTTGGTATACACACAAAAATACATGCGCACGCACACACACACGTGTGTATATATATATATATATAATAAAATAATGTTTTTTTGTTTTTCATTTTTATAAATGGATGAGTTTTTTTTTTAATTGATTTTACTCCAATGTTGACTGAATAGCTAATTATTCCCTAACAATGTACAAAAGATATAATTAGAAGTGAAAATAATAAAAAAATGAAACAAAAAGAAAATACAGAAATTAAACATTCATAAATTGACACTGACCGGAAGCATGGGGACCCGAAATGTGCTCTTAACTTGGTTTTGATTGCGATAAATAGAAATTAGCATGAAAAAATTTGGTTTACCAATCGCCTATAATATTGTTTCCCCCTGTGCTAAAATTTTCAGGAAATCCTAGATCGTTATATCATGATAGGCTCCAAGTTACGACAAGAAATTTGTGGAATAATAGAGGTAGCGAAAGAGACAGAGTTTTGCAGCTGCACAAAGCCAAGCATTGATGGTTGTCCCAACTGCTTTCGCAAGAGAGTAATCACTCTGCTGTGTGACAGAGGATTTAATGCCGCTCTCTGTGTTTCGAAGTGGAAACACACCAAAAAGCATCCTGGAGGTATTTTCTTTTCTCTTTAACTAATAGGCTGCATTTTTTTTTCCCTTTTTACCAAGAAAATCTCAAGCATATATATGGGTTTCACAGTTTCCTATAAAGAGTGAACTTGTAAAATACTTCAACTTTGGTTGACTTGAAGGCAGTCTTTGGGGCTACAGAAAGCTATGTTTTTCTACTTTTTCTTTGAATTACTTTGACATATTTTCAACCATATGGAAATCCAATCCTCAAAATATATTAAAAAACTTTTAAAAAATAAACATACTCGTGTCGAACACATACAATCAGACACTCATTCGATAGTTTCTTGACATTTACAAGCAATAAAATCTTTCATGCCTAGTGAAAAGAGAGATTCAATTTTAACAACGAGATTAATTAATTTTGACCTGGAAAACATTGTTGATTGTTCTGTATATGTTTTTATATATTGTCCATTTTAAGTAATTCTTCTAATCCTCTTGTTTATTTATTACTTTAGGGACACATGAATACATTGAGGTGATTGTAAGCACAAAAGGGCGAAAGAAGAAAATCTCATTTGTAATTGAATTGGAATTCCGAGAACAATTTCAGATCGCAAAAGCATGCGATGAGTACAACAAACTAGTAGAGCAATTACCGGAGTGTTATGTGGGCAAAGCTGATTACCTGAAGGTCATCGTTGGTGTCATGTGTGATGCAGCCAAAAGGTCAATGGAGGAGAAGAAACTCCATATGGGTCCTTGGAGAAAGAGGAGCTTCATGCAGATGAAATGGTCATATTCTTTCGAGCAACATTCGATTGATGAACCCTCCAACAAGTGTTCTTCGTTCTCGTCAAGGCAAGTGCATCAATCTATCTTAAACTGCTGAACAGCTGCTTCTGTGGTAGCCACATGAAAGCTCTAGCACTGGCTGGAATCATTTCCAAATGAAAAATTGACGCTTCTTTTCTAGCTGATACAGATGCTACTAGTAAGAGTGAGCCAAGAATATTTGTGATCATGAGATCACATATTGTAGTTGTTGCAGCGGATGGTGAGATAATTAGAAGCAAGATTCTAGAGCAGAGCAGTTTGATTGACAGCAAAATTTTGTAATAAAAAAAATGCTATCTGCATAAGTTATTGTATATGTAAATAATTATTGCTATGGAGCTTTCGGTGAGATAGAAGGCAAGACCCCAACACAGAGCGTCTCAAAGGGTTGTCAATTTTGTATCTTGAGGGACAATTTATTATCAATTCAGGGTCATATAGTGGTAAGAGCTAGCAGAGTGTATTGGGCATATCTGAAGTGTAATGAGGAGCAGTTTGATTCGCAATGAAATTTTGCAAAAATTTTATCTGCTTTGCTTATTAGATATGTAAACTGGCATGGATCGTCAAAATGATGTGCTCCTTAAGTTATTGTATAGGTATCATGTGAATGTTCTAGCTGAATATTTGCAGGGCCTAGAGAATACTCATCCAATGTGAACCGTGAACCTCCTTGTGAGAATAGGATAATTATCACTGCCTTCAACCACCAAAGTCTTCAAATAGGTTAAGAAAATGCTTTTAACATGATAGTTTTGAGACTTAAACTTGGACATTCATATATTTTAAGGCAGTGTCAAATTCATTAGGCCAACACAAAACATGCACTGCATTCCATATAGACATATCTCGTGCACACGGTAGATCCGTGCATTTCATACAAGTATGTTGTATTAGTCATAGGTATATATCTCATCACCCATATGGTATGTTATTGCATTTTATGCATATGGATTCATGAATGGTAGGGTTTTATAGAACATGCATTGCATTTCATATCCTACCATCCCTCCATCATAACATTACATTCCTTGAATACACATTTGTGGTTGATAGAATTTTTATCATTTGGGGCTTTGTACATATGAAAATTCATTATCTTACGCATTTTGATGTTTTATGACATTCTTTAGGCATCATTGTCATATTCATAAACATACTCTATGTGCCATATAAGTTAGAAATTATTTTGTGGCATTCATTTAATAATGGTAATAATATAGAATTTTTTGTTTAAGTCCCAGAATAAAAAGTCTATCTTGGTGGGAATTAGAATGACAAAAATGGGAGATCAATTAGAAGCACGAATTAGTGCATTGGAATTGAATCAAGAGAAAATTTTGGCTCGAGTTTCGGGAGACGAAACAACAGATGGGTCAATTGATAGAAATGGTTAAAGGTAGTGATATGGTTAAGTTTGTTGCTTTTCATGGACCGTTGTCATTTCTAATTCCATTAAATCAAGATCAACTGCCTCTTATTAGTTCTAGCATTTTTTTCGAGCATACTAAGCCATTAGGTGATTTGAACGATAACCAAAGTTTAGGCAAACTCAATAGAAGACTGGGTGAATTGGCCTCACAAATGACTGAACTCAAAAGTCTAATTTCTAAGATGGAGTCACCTGGCTTCAAACAACTATCACCATCTATCTCGAGTCCAAACCCGCACTCAAGTCTTTCTCATGACTACTTTCAACCTCTTTCCAAGTACCTAGGGTTAGGCCCCCAAATGTCATACAACTTTCAAGAATTTTGCACTTGAATTCATGTCCACCACCTCATATTTCACAACCACTTGTTTATCATTCTATCCTATCACCACTTTTTCAACCTAATTTCAAACCCATAGTTTCTCAGTTCACTCTAAAACCAACTAGACCATCGTTTTTCCAGCAAAGCAAACCAACCATAGAATAGAAAAATTTTTACAACACCAAAGAAAAAATCCTTAATGACCCAATACCCATGTCCTACATAGATTTATACCCATTGCTTTGGGAAAACTAGATCATTGTCCCTGTTGCTTTTGAACCCCTCAAACCACTTTATCCCAAATGGTATGACCCCAATGCCCAATGTGAATACCATCTTGGCGTAGTGGGTCATTCTTTAGAAGACTGCATGTCTTTGAAATACAAGGTATAGAGACTGATAAAAGTCAGATATTGAGTTTTGATGCCGAAATAAAGCTAGTTGTTAACAAGAATCCTTCATCAATTCATGTCAAGATAGCAGGCAGTGCTGTAGGCAATAGTAAGGTAGGCCATGATGAATAAACACTTTAAAGTAAAAGGCGATCCTCACCAATAATCATAGTCAATTGCTTTCGAATTTCTTAGGCAAGGCAAAATGGGGAGTAATAGCGGGTCTAGCATTTTTTTGCTTAAGTCCTATGATGGTTCATGATGTGTAAACTTGAAACTTTTAGGAATGAATGAAAACTTGTTATGAATTGAATCTCCTATGAATGGATGCCTCTGTTTACATTTAATAATTGTATGCCTAAAAGAGTTCGTGGAAAAGAGTAACAGTTGTAAATATGCTTTCATCGAACTTTTAAGGCAGAGAAAATGTTTTTAGATAACCCAATATGAATATAAGATGGAACTCAAGCTCCTCCTTAATAATAATAATAAAATTTGACTTATATATCATGCATCATTGGTTTGAATTCATTGTTTTTCATGCTAGCTAAGGACAAGGAATGGTGATTGTGAATATAATTTCATCAAACCTTCAAACCAAAAAGATATTTTTAAAACTTTTAATAATAGAATTCATGTTATAGATTTCTGACTTCTAGTAATTAATAAAAGGTTCAAGGATAGTGCATATTAAAAAAACAAGATCAGTTAAATTTACGCATTTAAAACACTTAAGCCTATACTAGAATCATGGAAAATTGACAAAAGGAAAAAGAATTGTTGAAACACAAAGGGCAAGGGAGGAAACAACTATTGAAGCACCATCGTATCCACTTGGTTCACATATGTTCAAGACCTCTATATGCCACAAATGCCTACAATAACTCATTAATCTAGAACTAGCACTTCTGCCAAGTTGCCTCAGTTTAGATAAATGTCAATCCTGAACTTACTCCCAACAACTCCATTGTTGTGTCAACATGATTAATTATAAAGAATTGAAGAAATTAAAAAAATGTCAAATCCATCAAGAGATATAGTGATGAAGGATAAGTATGACTTGTTGGAAGAGAGATTGACGACAATTAAAGGCCATAATGTATATGAGAGTGTTGATGCTAGCGAACTTAATTTAGTGCATGATCTTGTCATTTTGTCAAAATTTAAAGCCATGAATTTCGAGAAACATGATGGAATGAAATGTCCCTCAGCACACATCATCATGTACTACCAAAATATGATAGTCTACACCCATGATGATAAACTATTGATCCATTGCTTTCAAGATAGTCTCATCGGATCTATAATAAGATAATATGCCTAGTTGAACCGAAATAAGATTTGCTCTTAGAATGATTTGGCTAGGGCTTTTATAGCATAATATAAGCATGTTAAAGATATGGTGCCAAATAGGTTGTCCTTACAAAACATGAAAAAAAGGTCCACTAAAACTTTTAAAGAATATGCATACAAATGAAGAGATATGGCAACCCAAGTACAACAACCAATATCAGAGAAAAAAATTATTGTTCTATTTCTTAATTCCCTAAACACTTTTTATTATAAAAGAATGATCGGGAATGTCTCTAAAAACTTTACTGACATGGTGATTTTTTACAAAATTATAGAAAATACAATTAAGAATGGCATGATGAAGTTGAAAAATGCAACAAATGTTAAAGAGGGAAATACATCAAAAAAGAATGAATAAGAGGTGTAAGCGATCACAATGGAGGGGCATTTACCCAGGAACATCTTATACAATCCTTATTCTTTTTAACAAACCCATTACCCTGTCATAAGCAATATCTCTTAAAATCCATATCATTACCAATCAAGCCAGCATTTGACCTTTTCAACAAATTTTCATCTTCAAATGATCATTCACGATCTTATCCCTACATTTGAACCTACCACCCAACTAGCAAAGAATTAAAAAAAACCACGAAATGATCAAGAGAAACTGTCAATCCCTATTTTTCACCTTTTGCCTTTACTAATGAAATATCGGCATCTCACTCTTGTGCCCTTAAAAATAACACCAAATCCATTAATAAGGAGTTATGATCCTAATAGCAAGTGTGATTATCATATAGGAGCAATTGGCCACTTAATTTGATTATCATATAGGAGCAATTGACCACTTAATTGAGAAATGCAAATAACTAAAGGAAAAGGTTAAGAATTTCATCAAAAGTGATATTGTAACTTCAAAACTGATAGAACAATGAAAGTTAACTTTATCCATTTGTGAAATGTGAGGAGTTGAAATGTGGAAGAAGGTTTCGAATGTTGAAAGATCAAGACAGGATTTTTTTTTAATCTTTTAATCATTTATGTATGACATGTGCATGGTGTCCCTAGGAGTTATCTTAATTAATCTTATTAGAACTTATTTTGGAAGAAATGAATGCTTTGGATTTTTCTATGAAATTTTCTCTTTATGCGTTTGTTTGAATAAATTATCACATAATTAATTTTCAAACCATAAAGAAGAAAAAAAAATGAGGGAAGAAAAAGAAGTTTTCTTTTGCAACAATAAATGGAAAGATTCTCAAAGAAAATGTTGATTAGTATTAGGAAAAAGCTCATCAAATACCTTCACACCTTTTTGAATACTTTAATGTCCTTAATCACTCAAATGATTTGACTAATTAGCCATAACCCTTCAAAGAATGTGGATTTGAATTTAGACTTGATAATATTGTGACTTAAAAGGAAATAACCTTTTCTTGGGCAATGAATAAAAGAGGTCAATTTTAAAAATTCATTTTGAAATTTGAAAATCAAGTAAGATACTCTTTCAAATTTTCAATTGGTAATTCCATGTGTGTCAAAATTTTGCTACAAACATGAAAAATGCTTGAATTTTTTTCTTAAGCAACCCTTGTTTCACATCTTAAACCATATTAACTAAAAAATGCAAAATTTCTTTTCACCTAAGACAATTTGTTTCTTGCCTTAATACATTTTCTCATCTTTTTATCAAGAAAATGCCAAACAATTTGGAACTAAAAGAGCTTTTTTGAATTATGTGGTCAAATTTGAAAAATCTCGTATAACCTGATTCTCATATCATAAGAACCTTGAATGAAAAATAAGATGGGGCATTAGTAGAAGGAAATTAAAAATAACAAAAAAATAAAAAAGTCCTTTTAACTCTTTTTTTAATAATTTGCTCTTCTTACTAAGTGATCGTGTTTGAAATGATGAATGATCATCTTTTTTTATCCTTCGCATATAGAAAAATTATCCACTTGCCAACCGTTTAAGCCTATTAAATTTCTTGTTCCAAAATGAACCTTGGCCAATGATTATCTTTTACTTTGGGGGATAAAATAAAGATATCTTCAAAAGACCAACTTCAAGAAAAGTGTTTGCTATTGACAGTGTCTAACATGCACCTTAGAGATAAAAGCCCCAGGCAAAAGTGAATGAAGTTTTAGTTAGAATTCCAAAAAGTAAAAAAAAAATCGTTTGCTAGCAATGAAGTTAAAATGTTTCAAAAAAGAAAGAGAAGTCCAAACAAGAGAAAAAAAAAAGAAAAAAGAGCAAAGAAAGAAAACATGCTCCTCGAAGATTAGAGCTTCGGTAAAAAACAAATGAGGCATCATTAGAATCTTAAGTAAAAAAAAAGATAGAATTCAATGCTAAGGTTGAAGTCAAATGTTTTCAAAAAAAATTAAAGATAGTAAAAAAAAAAGATACATAACTTTTCAACTAGAGAATGTTCCTCAAGATTCTTAGCCTAATTACCCTGAATAACATATTTTGAGCCTATTTATCCATTCTTTCAAAACCTCAAACCTTGGCCTACATTATATACCTTGAAATGTGGGATACTTGGATTGAAGAGCTATGTCTTTGAAATTTGTATATACTTGTTATTAATTGATAAGATGTTACCAAGTTCTTCATTGTTAGAAAATATAGCTTAAAGGTGAAAGCTCAAAAAGGGCAGTTTAGAGCTAAAACTACTCTTGAGACCCCAAAAGAATTTTAGAGTTCAAGGTTTTATCTAAAATAAAAAATCTCGAAACAAAACCTTTTGAAGGGTTAATACCCATTAAAGACTGTCATAACGTCTAGATCCGGAGATCTATCGCTAGACATTGACTTAAGGGAGTCATCACCAATCTTTTTTATCTAGGAGCGATTGGCCACCTAAGGAATCTGTCTTTTCAGGGAACACCTAAGTTTAAAGGGTCCCTAAAAGAATAGGTTTAGGTCTACTAACCAGAACAAGGTTCAGAAGTTCGGTTACGTGTGAGGAAGGTTATAGCACCCTCACAACGCCCATCAAAAGATGGTACCAACTTAAATTTATGTTATCCAATGAGCCTTAAAAATTTACCAAGTGATTAATTATTGGAAATTATTTTCAATTGACTTTAATACTTTTAGCAGAAAATTGAGAAAATTCCCTCACCTCAAGAGTATGCAAGAAAAACTACTGTTTCACTTGCAGAGGCTCTATCGTCGGATTATTTAACATTAAAAAATAAAAAGGAAGAAAAGAATGATTATTTTTTTGTGCAAGGAAAATTGATACTTTCAACTTTTCTCCAAAATATTTTTTGGAAACTTTAATTTCGAGAAAAATTGATACTTTCAACTTTTCCTCAAAAACTTTTTTTTGAAAATTTATTTTTAAAGAAAATTGATACTTTCAACTTTTCCTCAAAAACCTTTTTTGAAAATTTATTTTTAAGGAAAATTGATACTTTCATCTTTTCCTCAAAAAACCCTTTTTTGAAAATTTATTTTTAAGAAAAATTGATACTTTCAACTTTTCCCCAAAAATATTTTTTTGGATTTTATTTAAAGAAAATAAAATAATAAAATAAAATAAAAATGAAAATAAAAAAATAAAAAAATAAAGAAAAGTAAAATAAAAATAAAAATAAAATAAAGATAAAATAACATTAAATAAACATAATCTAATAATAAATAAATAAATAAACCTGGAGCAGCTCAACTAACGGTTTAGCTCGGCTCGGCTTAAGGAAAAAAAATGACTCGAAGAGCACGGCTCGGAACGTCGGCTCGGCTCGGTTAACGGTTCGGAGAGGTAGATCACGCGCGGATCGAAAAATGGGTTGACACTCGGGTCGGGTCGAATCTTGACAAAACGCACGGATCCTCTAGGTTATTTAACGTAAAAACGACGTCATTTTGGAAGGATATATAAGGCTGATTCCTTCGCTTCTTCAGCAGAAGCCTTCTTCCATCTCTCTCTCTTTTTTTTTCTCTCTCTTCTCTCTAAAATTTTTGAAAAACTCCGGTTGAATATTCACCGAATTTTGGAAAATTCGTCAGAATCTAAGTTTTTCGTCGAAAGTTCGATAAAAAGTTAGTCGATTTCTAGGAATCTTCATCGAAAACGGGCAGCTGGCCGAAAACTTTAAACTTGGCCGAAATTGTTACCGAAAAATTTAACTTTCGTCGAAAAATTCACCGAAATCTAAAAATTTTCCAAAAATTTCCAGAAAAAAATTCACAGAAAAATCTCTACAAATTTCCCCCCGATTCCTAAAGCCTCTAAACTCTTTTTTAGTTTTCGAATCTCTTCTGTCTGACTTTTTCTCTCAACCAGTACTCTTTTCTTTCTGTTTTTCTGTGTTGATCCGAGGGTCCTTTTATAGGGATTGATAAGAAGAGTTTCTGATCAATTCCAACTCCTCTTTGGATCAAGATTCAATCATTGAATCCAACATGGACTCTTCTGATTGAATCCCAATCCAATCTTCAGTCGAATAAATAAAAAAAATCAAATAAAAATATTAATAAAAATAAATCAGATAAATCAAAAAATTAACAGATAAATTAAAATTAAATAACAGATAAATAATAGCATATAATCTGATAAATATACATATAAATATTAACAGAAAAAAGAAGAAAAAAAATAATAATAAAGATATATATATTAATAAATACATAAGATAAAAATAAAATAAAAAAATATAAAAACAAAAATAAAAATAAAATAAAAATGTAAAAATACAAAAAAAAATAAAAATAAAAAAAGAAAATAGACTTACCTATTTGGACCAGGCCCAATTGATCCGGGCCTGGACCAAATTGGATGTCTACAAAGACTTTGCATTTCATCAAATGGTGAAAAAATAATAGCTTTTTTCTCTTCCCAAATATTATTTTAAAAATAATAGCTAGTTTTGACACACATTGAAGTACCACATTTTTAATAAAAGAAAAGTATTTTAAAAAATTATCTTTTTCGTAAGTCCAAGAAAAATTCTTACAATCCTCATCAAGCCTTTTTTGAGATATGTCCACCAGTGAAAAGAATTGAATTCTTGATTACCCCCATCCACCAACATTTCAAATAGTAATCATCAATTTTCAAAAGATTCGAGAGTCATGAGTTTTAACTTTTCTCATTGATTACGAGGATATTTTATATGGGGTAATTTTATGATCACTTTTGAAAAATTCAATGATCATTTGAACATTTAATATAGAATATTGAGACCATTTTTGTTAAAAAGCAAACATTGAAAATTTGAATAGAAATTTTTTTAAAAAAAAGTAAAAAGGGTCTTCGCATTTGTATCACATGCATTATAAAAATACATTTAACTTGTATGCAGTAAACAAATCGCATTTGCTTACACGTGCATCATAACATATACATTCGCATCCGTATCTATATCATAACCAAGGCATTCATATTCACATAATAAGAAAGACATTTGCGTTTTCATTATGGCATCTGCATCATAGAAAAAGTATTTGTAGGAGCATTTACATGAAAGAAACATTGGCATTTGCATTATGAAAAAGTCACATGTATTTGCATCAAGCATTTGTATAAACATTTGCATTTGCATCATTTGCTAGAAATAGACATTTGTATCATGTTTGTGTTTGTCAACTTTGTAAATATTAGAAAAAAAACAAAGAAAAAGAAAAGATAAAAAAATTAAAAAAAGATAAAAAAAAAATAAGGAAGTCTATTATGAAAAGATGAGAAAAAAAATAGTTTGACAAGAAACTAAAATGTCAAAAAGGTTTGAAAAGTTGAAAGAAAATGGATATGCAAAAAATAAAAGGTTGTTGAAAAATGAGTGAGAAATATGAGATACGATACAAGATAAGACTTTAACCCAATTTAGTTGGCATCCAGATAAAGCTTTAAACCCATATTAGCAAGCACCTAAGCCCAAATTAACTGATACCTAGATCAAACTAAGCTCAGTTTAGCTGGCACCAGATCATAACTAAAGCCTAGTTTAGTTGGCATAATTGAGACTTAAACCTAGTTTAACTGGCACTTAGGTCAAACTAAGCTAGTCAAGCTAGCACCCGAATCTCTAAGACCTTTGGGTAAAACATTTTAGTTTTTCAAAGTTTCAACACTTCTGATACGAGAAGCATCTGAAGATTTTTAAGACTTCTAGGCATAATCTATAAGATCTCTAGGCAAAACATTTTAAATTTTTAAAGTTTTAATACCTTTGATACAAGAAGCATTCGAAGATTTTTAAGACCTTTGAAATAATCTGTAAGACTTTCGGGCAAAATATTTTAAGTTTTCAAAGTTTCAACGCCTTTGATATGAGGAGCATTCAAAGATTTTTAAGATCTTCAGGCATAATTTGTAAGACCTTTGAGCAAAATATTTTAAGTTTATAAAGTTTCAATGCCTTTGATACGAGGAGCATTCAAAGATTGTTAAGACTTCCAGGTATAATTTGTAAGACCTCCAAGCAAAACATTTGAAGTTTTCAAAGTTCTAATACCTTTGATATGACGAGCACTCAATGATGTTGAGATTTGTAAGATTTAAAGGCATAATCACTAAGACTCCAAGCATAATTTATAAGACCCTCAATCAAAACATTTTAAGTTTTCAAAGTTTTAATGCCTTTTAGGCTATGAGCATTAAAAAATGTTAAGATTTGTAAAACCTCTGAGCGTAATCTCTAAGTCCTCCTGACAAGATTTGTAACTCTTTTGAGCTAAATTTATTTTCATTTCGAGATTTGTAAGACTTTCTAATGTAATTTCTAACTTATCTGGGCAAGATTCGTAAGTCTTTCGAGCTGAATTTATTTTAGTTTAAAAATTTGTAAGACCTTTTAGCATGATCTCTTATTTTATTTTCAAAAGATATTAAGTTTTTATTTAAAAAAGTTTTCAAATTTGTTTTCAAATGGTCAATTTTTTTCAATCAAATAAAAAATCCAAAAAAATAAAAAAATACCAAAACAAAAAAACTTTCAAAAAATTTTAAATCGTTATTCTGGATAATATTGTCTATGTCTTTGCCTTATTCTTGATTCTTAGAATACGCAATGAGAGGTAGCTATAGATATCAAATTTCTCTATATTTTATTTTTGTTTTTGTTTTATTATTTATTTATTTTTATAATTTAATATTGAATAAGATATTAATCAAATATTAAACAAATAACAAAATAAAAAATGGAAAAAATACAAAAAACAATTAATAAAAAAAGAAGCAAAAAAACAAAAAGGGCTGATAACAGTGGGTGTCATGCACAACACTATTGCCACCCACTCATTTGAAACCCTTTAGCCCTCTGTACCACTACCCGTATCCTACACTTGCTTACCACACCTACTTTCAGAGCCACCAGTTTCACTATCCCTTGGTAACGCTGATTACGGTTGGGGAAGGTGGGGCTTGTCCCTGTTCAAGCCCTATAAAGGAAGGGGAATTTGGCAAAAAAAATACCTAAAAAAAAAAGAGAAAGACCCTTTGCCAAGCAAAAAAAAAAAAAACCACCACTAAAAAATAAAAAGCCCTACTGCCAAAACAAAAAGAAAGAAAAAAGAAAAAATAACACAAAAAACATTACAACCCTTAGGATAGGGTACATAGCATCGGAGTGAAAAAAAATTTTTTTTTGGTTTTTTTAAGAAGCTAAAAGGTTCTTTTTTGCATCTAGGTTGTTCGGGCTCTTTTTTTTTATGAATAATGAGGCTAGATCTGTAAAGATGAGGGAAAGAAAAGGATTTTGCTTTTGTTTTTTGCTTTTCGACCACTAACGGTAATAGACGACATGCATGGTGGCCGATGTGATAGTTGGTGATCGACTTCGAAAATTGGTCAGCTCACTTGGTTCTATTTGAAAAAAAAAAGAGTTTTTTTTTTTTTGGAAAGGGAAAAGGAAATGAGCTAAAAAAATTTTTGGTTTACATATAAGCAAATAGGTCTAAAACAACATTATTTTAGGACTTTAGGATCTATGAGTGGACCTATTACTTGACTTGCGGTCCACACACCCAACTTGGTGCCATGGCACCCCTCAGCCCTTATCAGTTCAGTTAAGCCGATTCTGAACCATTGAACTGCACTTGATTAGTCTAACTAAATTGGAATTGACCAGTTGGTTCACGTAAATTTTTTTTATTTTTTTTAATTTATTTTTTTTAGTATTTATAGTTATAGCTATTTTTTTTTCATGTTTAGAATCTTAACTTTGCTAGAGTAAATACTCATTGATTTTTTTATAATAATAATATTAATAAAAGAAAGATAAAATAATATATATAAAATTAATAAAAATGAAAACAAAAAGATGATTAACTCTAAATAACAAAAAATGAAGTCTAAATTTTTTTTAATAATTCTACTAAAAGTTAAAATGAACTTTATAAAATAATATATAAAAAATAACTAAGGATAATAATACTAAGAATAAAAAAAAATGAAAATGATTTCTAAATTTGATAATTTTTTAAATTTAAAAAAAGAAAAATTAAAAAAAAATGTAAGAAAAGAAATTTTCATCTAAGGCCAAGATTAAAAAGTATTTTGAATACTACAAATATGTTTGAGTATTTATAAAATGTTTTGAATACAATAAAAATTTTCTTTTTTTTTTTCGTTATAAAATAAAAATAAAAATTAACTAATTTGTTAAAAAATGATAAAAAAATGAAAGAAAAGAAAATTTTATCTGGAGACGAGATTCTAAAGTATTTCGAGTTGTGATGCTTTACGAAATTTTTAGGTGAGAAGATTTTTTTAAATACTATGAGTGTATTGAAGTATTTATAAAAATTTTTCAATATGATGCTTGAACTCGAGCTCGACTCGATAATAATCGAGCATAATTCGAGTTTTATTCGAATCAAACCCGAGTAATTTGCGAGTACTAATATATCATTTATACCTTTAGTTTTAGCCTTATATATATGTGCTAAGCATCACAAAATAAACATAATTTGCTAAAGTCATGGCACATATATACCTATTTTCTATCACTACAAATTAAAACCACCTTTGAAAACAAATATTTGGCATTAATAGAAAACGAAAACACCATATAAAGTTAAAACTATATGGTAACTATATCAACAGGTGGAGCATTATTAATTTTACTATTGTAGCTAATTATTAGATGTTTTAGTGGGAAGTCAAATAGGGATAAAATGTCGGCAACAACTGATATAGAGACAATTATTTGACATTACTACCCTTGGACATATGCTAAGCATTACAAAATAAACATAATTTACTGAAGTCATGGCATTAATATAGCTATTTTCCATCCTTATAAATTAAGGGCAATTTTGAAAACAAATATTTGGCATTCAAAACAACTCAAATTTAGATGGCCTAATTTTTTAATAAAAAAAGTAATGCCTTTTAAAGAACTTTGTAAAGAAAAAGCGATTTTTCTTAGCCTTGAATTGATCATTATTTTGAAATGACAAAACATTAAAGCTAAATAAACTTGATCAAGATTTTGAAAAAGATTTATTTAGTACATGTTCTTAAGTTTTATATTTTGGTACTAAATAAATAATATGATTTTCAAAGTTTAAACAAACATTTCTCGGTGTCATATTTCTTAAACCAAATCTACCTTTAAAGATATTTATTTGAGCTTAAACGAAAGTCCAATTGTTGTTTTTAAAGTGAACTTATTCATTTTGGACTTAATACAATTTTGATAATATTGGTTTTGGGAAATAGATTAAGTTAGGAAAGTTGATTTTACAAGAACAAAGTTTTCTAACATTGAACTTATTTTATTTTTCTGTATAAATTCACAAGGTTTTAATACTTGAATTTTATATGGTTGGAAAGCTCTTTGAGTATACTTTCTAATTTATCAAATAAAATAAAAATCAAAATTTTCTAAGAAAAGATTTTGAATTTTTACTAGACACACTGCAATTGTCTAGAAAGCTGCATAAGGGGTAGATTGGAAAATTCACTATAATTTGTACATAGTGAATTAGGTGATGAACTTTATATGGATTGAAAGCTCTTTAAGTCTAGTTTCTAAATCTTTAAACAGTTTATGATTTGAATTTGTATAACTCAAGTTATGATCAAATTAGTGAGTAAAGTACAGAATGGGAAACAACCACCAGCTTGGACATGATCGATCCCCTCTAGAAGGGATCGATTGCTTCCTCAAACAGAATGCCCCTCCCCCCCAAGATGAAAATCCAGAAAAGAGATCGATCTTCCCACATAAGAGATTGATCACCCAAGTAAGGGATCGATCGCCTCAAGAAAGGGATCGATCGGGTAAGGCTTTTGAAGCACAAAATTGTGCTTCAACCAACATGAACCAATCGATCCCCTCAAGAGGGGATCGATCGGTTCTAGGTGTGAAGACCTCTAATGGCTACTTTTTCATCATTCTAACGGGCATTTCTTCACTCCAAACTTCCCCAATAGATAGTTTTTCAATTTTTTTATAAATTGGACACTCCACTATAAATTGGACACTCCAACACACTAAGAAGCAAGAGAAAACAAGAGGAATCAAGAGAGCAAGAGTCAAGAAGCAATATTTTCATTCTCTCAAATAATTAAGAGTTTTTAGAGCTTCAAAGTCTATATCTTTGTATTTATTGTATCCAAACTATTTTTGTTGTTCATTCATCATTCTCTTGTCTATACCTTTGTGTACTTCAACTTAGCAAACACTCAATCTTTGTAAGGTTCTTAGAGTTTGCAAAACACTTCATTTTTCTATTTTATGAGTTTGTAAGCTTAAGGGAAATGATACCCTTAAGAGTATATTGTGTTGAGTTTGTAAAGCTTAGAGAAGCTTGGTTGTAATCTTCAATACTTAAAGTAGATTGAACTCCTTGGTAAGAAAAGCTAAGGGAGAGGACGTAGGTATCTAAGGAATGACTGAACCTTTATAAATCGTGGTGTTATTTTCTCTATCTCTATCTCTTATTTACTTTCAATTATTGTGTTTAATTGTTTAGCAAAAGTTATGCTTATTAAATATTATTTTTGAAAACTTCATTAAAACCAATTCACCCTCTTCTTGGTTTATTCTAAATCCTTGAGCTAACAATTTTAAATCCCCATGGTAACTTTGCATATATACCAAGCAAATAGAGATGAAGCAATTGTTCTCAACTAAAAGTTTCTATGAAAAGCAATAGACATTGAAATCATTATAAAACTTTTCTACTTGAAAGTGAAAATAAAATGGTCTTACGAGATTATCACTTGCATATAGAAAAATGAGCAAGCTATCATGCAACTTATTTAAAAAGTTGTAGTAAATATACATCATTGATATGCTGAATGTAGAAGAATGAAAATCTCCTAGTCTATCAAAGCTTTTATTTTTCTTTGCTAATAGTGAAGTTCCCAAAACATGTGCCTTTACTTACACCCTCATTTAAAGAACAAAACACATGAAGATATTCTTTGATAACAACTAAATAAACCTTAAAAAAAGAAAGATTACATTCATAAATTAGTGAGGCATGATAATTAGATTCATATAAAATAGACAACATCAGAGTCTTCCAAATATCATAACCTAGAGAAAAAAAAAAGCATAGCTTTATTTGTATCTTATAAAATAAACAAAAAAATGTTGTAAACATTAAGAAATCAAATCAACTTTGCTACAAAAGCGCACAATAAAAAATAGTATAAAATATTAAAGAAAAAATTATAAAAATTATTACAAAAAATATGTGTATGATTTTTTAGTGGGTTTAATTAGGGTTGTAAAATTAGTTTATGAAGTTTAATGACATATACACTCACTACAATATCAACAAACTAACATATCAAAGCATAAATGTATTAAAACATGTCAAACTCCAAAAATATAAACTATTTAAGATGTATAATTAAATTACCCCATATAGTGTGGCCTCTATTGACATGATAAATAACCCAATTAAATTGCCCCATACCAGTTAAAAATATGGAGGGCTGTTGTTGCTATCATGACATTAAAGAAATTATATGCCTAAGCTAGCTAATTATAAATTGATTTTACCTTTGTAACATTTGGATGGTCAAGCTTATACCAAACAACAACCTCTTACCAGAATGATGCTCGAAAAGTAGCAGCTTTAGCACCTATGGTAATTCCATCTTCCACCAATCCCATACCTTCACTAAAATATTAACAGCTCTTCATAGTTAGGATGTCAGTAGGTGGAGCATGATTATTTTTACTATTGTAGATAAGCATTAGATGTTTTATTAGGAAATCAAATAGGGACAAAATATAGGCAGCAAGTGTTATGGAGACAATTATTTAACATTATTGCCCTTAGAGTATAAAATATCAAAGAAAAATTTATAAAACTTATAACAAAAAAATGTATGTATGGCTTTTTTATAAGTTTCATAAAGATTGTAAAATTAGTTTATGAAGTTTAACGGCATATACATTTACTACAATATCAACATGCTATCATATCAAAGTATAAATGTATTAAAAACATATCAAAGTGTACACATGAATACATATTATTCACTAACATGTGTAAGCTAATGTAAACACAGAAAGCTACACTATCAAACATATAATGTGCATTGAAGTACTTAACTTGCTCCATCAAAAAGTACTTAATTTACATAGATAATATCTTTAAAGGGGCTAAGTAAAAAATACATTTGCCTACTTCTTGAAATATAAATCAAGCATAACTTTTTAGTTAACAATCTTGCAACAAGTGAAATGAGTGTAAAACCAAAAACAAAATTCAAGAGATAAGTACCATTTTTGAACCTTTATATCTATTTAAATGCAATCAAAGATCCGATATCTTTCATAAAAAGATCAAACTATCAATCTGTAAATACAGAAACATCAGCACATTATCAATTTCTATTTGAATGTGTGTAAGCCAAATAAGTTAATCAAATATATTTCTTAATACTTTTAAGTGCCCATATAACAACAAAACCATTCAATAAGAACAAAAAGACACTCATGCCTCAGGTAGTTTTATAATAATAGAAAAATACATAATTCTATCTTTAATAAAAATAAATTATCCTCTAATTGTTAACCTTGGAAGAAGTCCCTGTTAGAATTGATAGTAATTTTAATCTTCTCTTGGCTATGAGTCACAATTTAATTGAGTGCACCAACCTTGATTTTGTCTTGAAAAAACTTCTCTAATGAGGCAAATGAGCACAAAAAATAAGTTTAAAAGAAATTAAGCGTATAAACATTAAAATTAATGACCAATAAGTAACTAGGAATAAAACCAATTACACTAAAGTTCTTGCCAATATCACTTTTCCTTCCTTTTTAAAATCATAATTAATAAACAAATAAGTATATAAACACTAAGACCCATGGTGATAGAAGTGAAGACTTTTAGTTAATTTAAAGTTAACCTTATAACAAATGGAAAGGCAAAAACAATGAATAAGTTTCAATTCTTATCAATTTAACTAGATTATTTAGTTAAAATAATGTCGTTTCTGTTGAACGTCGGAATAAAATTAATTAAACCCACCACCACTACCACTACAACTATTGTTAATCCAATCTTGAGAACTCAATAATAGAAACCCAATATTATCTCAATACAACTATGCTTGTATGCCCATTCTCTCTTTTTCTTCAACCAATAAATAACCCCTATTAAAAGAATAAAAAAAACCAAAAAACCACCAAAGCATACTAACAAAAAAAAAGAAGATCAAAGCATAAATGTATTAAAAACAAAAAAATTGAAGTTTGTTGTAAGAGAGATAGAGGCCTATGTAAGAGTTTGAATATTTACGTAAGTAACAAGAAAATTAGAAAGTAAAGACTAAATAGTTGATGGTCTTCAACAAAAATCATTGTTGTTGCTGTTAAGGCATTTGCAACTTTGTTTTTTTGTTCTCCTTTCCTTTGTCTCTCCCTTTCTTCCCACCTTTCCACTTGGTCTTTCAATGCCGATTATAACAACTGTTGACGTTGATTATTGATTCCCTCCCTCTTACGTCGCCTTTATTCTTTTTTATTGTTCCCTTTCCTTTACTTTCTTTTTAGTTTTTTTCCTTCTACCATCTATTTTTAAGAAGCTTCAATCTTTGTCTTTTTAAATACTAAAAGATAAAAAATAAAAAACCTTATTTAACCAAAAGCTTTTCTTTTATCAGCATTTTAATTTTTTAAAACTAAAAGTTAAAAAAAAATCTTGTGACGGCAATAAAAGAGTTAATATGATATGACTATTATGCCTTAAATACATTTAAAAAATGTCAAAAGAATTTTATAAAAGATAAATATCTCAAGCAATTGAGTTTGGACACGTGTCAACCAACATTTCAATTGAAAGAGACTTTTTTATTCCTTGTTATAGATAATTTATCTATAATTACTAAATAATTAGATGCAAACTTGATAAATTTGAAAAATATAAAAACGTCAACTCATTTTATTGATTTAAATACATAAAATTAAAAAGTGAATTGACTATTCAATTAGGTCCTAAAAAAGTCCATTCAACAATCAAAACATGGCCTCACAAGTGTTTTAAAGCCCAATTGGAGGGCTGAAAATCCAAAGTAAAACCCAAAGTCCATAACCCAAAAAATAGGCCGAACAAAAAACCTAATGGAAAAAAAAAAAAAGAAAAAAAATCTACTTGATAATTGTGATAATTTCCGGCTATTTGCTTGTGATATTTGTCTATAAAACCTTTACTTATACCCAACAATACGACACAATCTTTCTCTTTTTGGTACTTCACTTGCTTCGTCTTTCGTGCTATCCTCTCAAAACCCTAGATTTGTTTTTCCTTCTACATTTTGATGGCGGAGGAAGAGGTCGTCGCGGCTGCACCCAGCCCCGTCCCCTCCGATCATAAGCGGAAGCTTGAGGACGTCGAGCCCCACGGCCTCCATGTCGACGTGCCGCTGGACTCTGCTGTACACCCTGATACGGAGGATAGTGATGTAGCGGCATCTGATTCGTCCGAGGCCAAGCGGCCTAGGCTCGACGACGATAAAACCGACGGCTTAGGTAATGATAATATAATTCTTCCTTTTCCTTTTGGTTTTACTTTAGGGTTTTCTAATGAACAATTTGAGTAATGGATTTAATAGTTTAATATTAGTTCTAGGGTTTCCTTGTTATTATCAGCAATTTTGATTTTGGGTTAATTGAAAATTTTTTATTTGATAGAACAGCTTGTCAGGAAAGTCGAAGATGTTTAAGAATTGTGAGTTTTGTTGGTAAAATTATGTGCTAGTTGAGTGTGAAGTGAGATGATTAAAGCTCCGTGTGGTTGTTATATTTTTACAAATATGTCTTTTCATCATTTGCTTTTTACTTGCTAAAAAGTTTGAAGGGTTAAAATGTAACACACTTTCAAAAATATTTCTTTTATGTAGAAATTATGTAAGTTCAGAAAAGTTTAAATCTATTTTTAATATTTGAAATATGGTATTAGCTTTTGGATTTAAATGCTTTTTTTTTTCTTTTTGTATTTTGTCCAGAAAGCAAAAAGAAATAGCAAACGTGATAACCAATCAGAAATTGAATTATGACTAGTTTATCTCTTTTGGTTGTTTATTGCTCTACATATTCTAACTATTAAAATTCTATGGTTCATGTTCTTAATTTAACAGCCAGTGGGAATGGGTTCAAAGCTGAGAAGTTGGATAAACCTAAAAAAGAGGAGGAGCCTTCGCAGCAAAATGAGGTTAACAAGCAAGCTGAAGTTGGTGACGCTCCATCAGAGGAGGCTCAAGCAACAGTAAAACCTCAGCAAGTTGAAGGAATAAAAGGGGAAACAAAGCAGCATTCTAGAGATAATCATGAGACTGCTGATGCTGAGTCAGGTAAAGTTGAGAGTTTTGAGGCAGATTATGGCCAGGAACCTGCCAAAGAGGAAAATAAGCAATCTTCTGGTGAGGTGCCTCAACCAGAGTTTTATGATGGTTCGACTATTACTCGCAAAATAGAGGTTCCTAATGCTAAGGTATTCTGGCTAATATTTTTTAGCTGTCTCATTGTAAAGTGTTGAAGTGGGTACAAACTAGGTTGATTTTGCCATAGTTTACATCAGCAAAAGTAAAAGTAACCCTTTTTGTACTTTAATCTATTTAATCCCATATCCATGGTGGCTCAAAATACTGTGGTCCGTTTTTAATTTTTTCCACTAATGTTGGGCCCTCATTTTCTTCCTCTCCCTCTCTTAACCTGGATGTCCTCCATTAACTAACATCTTCCAGCTGGGATTTCCTTTTTTATGTGTAAACTACCTTAAATTGTTTCCTGCATTTTTTTGTTCAATGTTGGTGATCTCCACCTTTTTCCTTATACACACATTCCTAGTCATACCTTTCCTTTTCATCCAAGTAATGCTTAATCGTCTTTCTTTATAGCATTGTTGTCTCAGCCATGCTCATTATTCAGTTTGCATGTTTTAATAAAAAGCTCAACTTGAATTTGTTTAGAAATTATGTTTTGTGATTTTTATTTCTGAATGCTTGCTGCAGGTCGGTGTTCTCATTGGCAAGGCAGGGGATACTATAAAGTACCTGCAATACAACTCTGGGGCAAAAATTCAAATTACCAGGGATGCAGATGCTGATCGGGATGCTCCAACAAGGCCTGTGGAAATGATTGGGACTTTGAGTAGTATAATCAAGGCTGAGAAGCTTATAAATGCTGTCATAGCAGAGGTTGTATGGTGTTTCTCAAGTTTGTTTCTTCATGTGTCCCCCCATGTTGTCATTATTTTCCATGTTCCTAACCCTTCCTCTACCGTTAAATTTTATTTCCTTCACTTTGGCATTAACTTTTGTATTTTTTTCAGGCCGATGCAGGGGGTTCTCCTTCCCTTGTAGCTAGGGGCCTTGCTACCACACAGGTTGCTGGAGCTGCCAATCATATTGAGATACAAATTCCAATTGAGAAGGTTATTCCTTTTTCTTTCTTTTTCCCCTGTATGTACCTCCAAGAACAGGTACACAGGTATTCATTCATCATCATACCTGTTCAAGCATGCATCAGTCTTCCTGATCATGGTGTATGTAATCTTTCCTGTATCAGGTTGGTTTAATCATTGGTAGAGGTGGGGAAACTATCAAAGGACTGCAGACCCAGTCAGGGGCTCGCATTCAGGTAGTTGATATTTGTTTGCCTCTGTCTGGATTTTTGTTCTTGCAAAATCACTCCTGCCAACCCTTACGATTTAATGTCTGTGTAGTTGATACCTCAAAATCTCCCAGAAGCGGATGGATCAAAAGAAAGGATGGTGAGAGTGACTGGTGATAAGAAGCAAATTGAGATTGCCACAGAAATGATAAAAGACGTTATGAATCAGGTTTGTTTTTTTTTTACCTTTAATCATTCTCCATAGAATTAATTTTCTAATGGTATTTAAACTGCATCCAGTGTGAGTGTTTCTTTATCTTTTATTGAATATTTTATTACTAGAGTAAAAGTATTTACTTTGGTGAAAGATTGACTTAATTTGTTATTGAATTGCCAGCAATAACTATTGGTATAAATTTATGTGATCTTTGATCTCTCAATCCACTCATTCGTGGAGTTTTGTTTTGGAACATCCAATTTTAATTATATCTTTGTGCTGATGACTTAAACCCATTTAACTTATGAATGATGCTAGTTAATAACATGTCATGAGCAAAATATTATTACTTGTGTTGCTGGGGATTTTGCTTGTATGCTTTCCTGGTAGATTTAGTAGGTGGGAGTTAGTGGAGGGGCGCAGGTTCTTATTTGGAGGTATGATTGTTTTGTTGGTAACTTCAAAAATCTGTTATTCTCAGCATGTGCAATATATAGTTGATGGAATCACAATATCCCTATCAGATGACATTGTTTTAAGAACACATGCATGTAGAATTGGTATTTGTGATGCTAGCCTTTTCCTTAAATAAAATATGCCCTCTATGAGATAGGATTTCAGCAAAGGATTATTATTCTATACGCTAGTATTTAATATTTTAAACTCTAGAAGCGGGTCAGAATTTTGTTATGTATCTATTTTATTGATGTAAGAATTTATTAATTTTCTTAAATATATCCTAATAGGACATTTGGCAACCCTCTAATCCTGTTTGTGGAGTTTAAAAACTCCACCATTGGTGTATAGATAATTTTCCTTTTAGCAAATCTTTGAAATAGCAAGTCTCAGATTGTATATAATTGGGTGGGTACAGACAGATCTATCTCCTTCAATGGATTTGCCAAAGCAAACAATCAATTGTAGTTAACTGCATTATCTTCTCTTACATGTTGTCATCCAACTTGAGGAAGACTTATTTCGTAGTTTCTCCATGGGAGTGAGAGTTTTATTTCTTTAATAAGAGTGTGAATGATCCATGCCAACATCACTTGAATGCTATTAGGGCCATAATATATTCAATCCAAGATGCCGGTTGCCATGCTTTATTTATGTTGAAGGTGCCGATTTCGAATTCGTTGGCTTTAAAATATGCAGATTTGGATAGCCTTTTCCATGGGGTCAGCATTGCTCTCTTGGTGTAGCAATAGACAACCACTATTCCCCTTCATCTACTGAAGAGAGGTATCCGGCATTAAACTCATATTGCAAGATGTTAATAGTTGGTAAGATTGCTTTGAGACTTGAAAATTAAAAATAATAATGTAGTGAGACTGCATGTAAGCCGCCTCCATGTTCTATGCATGAGATGTGTTGGAAGAAGTGCACCTGGTGAAGTCATCATATCTGAAATGTATATTGGATCAATACCTTCTTGAATATTGTTTGATGCTATGCTGAAACTGCTGAAGAATATGGTACTTGTCCTTTGATATGTATAGAGGTGATGCACGATTTTTGTAAGCATATTGTTATAAGATCAGAGAAAGAATTGACATGGTGTTACATTTATATCATGCTACACCACTTGGATGACATGATCTTGTGTGAAAAATTTAGCATATCCTTTTTGTCGTTTAAGATGCCTGGAAGATTAGATGTTCACTTTTATCTTGGTTAACTCATGAAATTCCATATTCGTATCTTTAATTATTAGCACTTAATCTCTACATTTCAGTGTTTGATTATTGATTGCTCTGATGTTCTTTTAATCTGTTTTGGAGGGAAATGCCCAATTGTGAGATTAGTCTGCTTAAATAGAATTTTAGTATGTTAAATAAGTGATGATATTCATTGTGTATTTTGTCCCCTTCATAAAAGTTTGAATGAAGATGGTTTCAACAGACTTGTTCCTTTCTCAGCTTGCTCATCTTTCATTCTCGTATAAATAGTTTCATCATTTTTGCTGTTGTATTTGGGTATTTGCTTTTTTCTTGAACCAAGATGTGACCTAGTAGCCTGTTTTATTTGAGTAACGTGGTCAAGCATGATGTTGAGGCTTACTTTCTTCCTTCTGATTGTTTTCTTTTAATCAGTGAATGAAATTCCTTGTATCAACTAACATATTATTTTGTTAACTGAATAGACTGTCCGGCCTTCATCTCTGTCTGGTGGTTTCAATCAGCAGGGCTATCGACCTCGGGGAACCACTGGTCCAACTCAATGGGGTCCCCGGGGCCATCCTGCCCAGACAGCATCATATGATTATCAGCAACGGGGACCATATCCATCTCAAAACTCTCATTATCAACCTCCTTATGGTGGCTACCCTTCTCATCAAATGGCTACAAGAAGCAACTTTGGTTATAATTGGGAGCAGAGGCCTCATAGCATGCAGGGACCTCCACAGAGTGGAGGTTATGATTACTACAGCAGGCAAGGAAGTGTCTCTGCCCCACATTTGACTTCAATTCCTGGGCATGGACCTGGACCGTCGCCTGCTCCAGGTATGGCACCAACATCATCTCAGTCAAATTATAATTATGGTCAGCCTCATGGTCCAGCAGATTATGTGCATCCACCACCCTATTCCCAAGTTGCTCCCCAGCATAGCTATGGACATGGATATGAAAAATATGAAAATTATACACCAGTCCAGCATCCTTATGGAGGACATGGGTCTTCTCAGCCGGGATATGCACAGCCAAGTCCTCAACCTGGGTATGCCCCTCAGCAGCTGTATGGCAAGCCGCCATCATATACCATGCAGTCACAAGGACCCCAAACATATGGTCCTCCCGCCAATCAGCCAGGAGAAGTACCGGGTCAAGGTCCAACTTTCCAGTCATATGGTCTGAATATGCCTCAGCAGCAATATCAATATGCATCAAGTGGGCCCATGCAACAAAGCTATCCTCCATATGGCTCTGCACCGCCTAGTGATGGGTATAGTCAGCCTTCACCTGCAACTGGCCAGGGTTATCCACAACAAGGTAGCCAGCCTGTTCCTGGTTACAGTCAGCCTTCTCAGCAAGCAACTGCTTATGTACAAGCAAGTACTGCTGCTGGATACGGCGAATACCCACCCTCACAACAGGGCTACTCTGAACAGCCAGCTCCAAACAATGCAGGTTATGGCTCTCAAGGGGTGCAAGATTCTGGTTATGGTGGTGGCCCTGCGGCAACATATGGTGCACCACCACAAAGTGGCCAAGCAACTTATGCTCAATCAACAACAGCTCAGCCTACCTATGATCAGTCTGTTCCTCAGTCTGGTGGTTATGCGGCAGCACCAGGTAGTGCACCTGTTGCGTATGGAAAAACAGTATCACCACTGCCTGGATATACTCAATATGATTCGACCCAGATGTATGCTGCACCTCGTTGACAATTTTCTTGTTGTGTTGGTGATAATGTAGTCGACGTTAATTTTGCCTTGGTTTTGTTTTTGAGGTTTTCGTAATGCTGTGTGTCTATTTCGTACAGTTGGTGGTACTTGGTTCTGTTTTATTCCCATGTCCTTTGGATAATGGACATGAAAATGCGGCTAGTTTTGTTCTCCTTTTATTTTGTGGTCTGATGAAACACTTCATAATAGTTATATATATAGTATGCTGCCTGGTCACTGGATATTCAATCAAATGAAACTGGGTCCGCCGTGGAAGCATTGATAAGAGTAGCAGTGAGCCCTCCGAGTTCTATGGTTTCCGCCGACTGCAAAGTCCCCTAGGAAATCCTCCTCGCTGCTGGTCTAGAGAGTTTGTTTATAATTGGTTCAAGCAAGTTTAGAGAGGTTGGTTTATAATTGGCCGCATCCTTTCGGCTTTTGCTAAAAAACATAGATTCTTATACCAAATACAATAATGATTGCGCTGTCCGTGTTAAACTTTCTAGCAGCCTCCTTGCGAGCGTCATGCTCACTGTCGTACATGTAAAAGTCTCAACTTATTTTATAAAATCATTTCTGGAGATAGTTTATGTTCTGATAGGTGGCAAGTGGGTAATTGGAATGGGTACAACGGATCGAATTTAAATAATTTCGAATTGGATCATTTCAAGTCTAAATTATTTAAATTTTATCTCATTTTAAGTTAGCATTTCTGATAATATGAATTGTATCATTTTGTACTTTAGTTAATTTGAATTCATATTGTTTCAAGATTTAATTTTTTTTTTACTTTTCTTAATAAAATTGGATTGGGTCAGTTTTTGTTTCTAACTAGTTGAATGAATTTTAATATTTGAATTAGTTTTGACAGTTTGGCAGCTTATATTTTGATCAAATATTTTTTATTTATTTTGTTAAAAATTTCTTTATCATATATATATATATATTGAAAAAAAAGGATTTCAAGTTTCAACTCTACTTTTTAAGAGTACATTTGACTCAGCATGGTGCGGTTGACGATCCCAACCACGCTAGAGACATGTTTGATAAAAAACGATGCAGTTCGATTGGGCTCCTTTAGTGTGGATATTTTTCTTCCGATGACTCTCCCCTTTCTAATTTACACCATTCCTTATTCCTTTTATGCTTTTTTTTTTTATTATTTTTATAATTTTGCTATTATTTTATTATATTTAAAAATTTTATCTATCATATTTTTTCTTTTTCAATAGTTTTTTTTCCTTCGTATTATCTCATATTCTTTATTTCCTAATGTAATAAATAAATAGCCAAAACAATAAAAATAAATAAATGAATATACAGCCATAAAAGTATAAATAATTATATGTTGATCACAAAGCCTGCTATTGCAAAGAATTTTTGGTTGATGATGACTTTCAACTTGGGCATCAGTTATAATGTTATCTTCTAAGCATTGTGTTGATTTAAATATAGAGCCTTCTTGGAGGAAAAGAATGGTTTCAAGACATTTTACAAATATCATTTTCCTTGAGATTTATTTCATCCCTACCAATTAGATATGCAAAAAAGGATAATTGAAATGTCTTTAGGATATAATGAAGTCATGTTTGAAATCACTTTATACTTGTAATATCAAACTTGTAAACACCATTGATGTGTGATTGAAATACCTTGCTTTGAGCAAAGTTTTTTGCAGCAAAACAATGAAAAAGGCACTTGCCTTCTATTTGAGAGTGAATGAGAGAAAGATGAGAATGATTTCAGAAATTTTCATGATATGAAAATACGCACTAATCATCTTTATTTATAGAAGTTGAATCTAATGGTTGTGACCCTTTGATTAAGTTATTTCAATTAATCATCACTTCTTTTAATTAAGAACCTACTTTTATGAATAACTACAAATGTTATTATTCACCTCAAATATCATTTGAATAATTATGATTTATTCCAAGCGAAATCAGTTTTCATGTTCCAAAAAATTACAAAATTTCAATTAGAACAGTCAACTCCTCCTCATAGGCAGTTTGTCTTCCCTTTTGTATTTTTCAGTTCTAGAAATGGTATGTAAAATAGGGTACTCCACTTCTTCTGTAGGCAGTCGACTTCCCTAATATTCGAAAATATTTCTAGCATAAGGTTAGTCGACTTGCCAGCTAATAGTTGTCGAATGCTCAGTATTGTTCTAAAATAGAAGACTTTCCAAGCATAGCAATAGATTGTCTTAGGTTAAGTAATCGACTGGCTTGATATCCAACCATAGCACTCAACTTTAATGGAAATGGCAATTGATTGCTCCTTTGTAAATTTTGAACAAAATTGGACAGAAACTTTTGTTTGTTTTTGGAGTGCATGGCAATCGATTCCTCATGTATGGCAATCAACTGCTCCTATTACAATTCTTTTCCATTTCATTCTTTTCATGTTTTGAATCAATTCCATAACCATATAAAACTTCTCTTTAGTTATCTCAAAGCTTTAATTAGTTTCTCTTCGATTATGATTTTTACTTAATCAATAACCTTTCAGTTATTTTAAAAATATTTCCAACATTATAAAAATAAATACCTATTATTTACGTTATTTATATTCATATTCTTTAAGTATTAAATATTTTTAAGTATTTTAGAATTTTTATTAGTTAAAATTAATATTATTTTAATATAAAATAATGTTTCAATATTTGATTGAATAAATTTTAATATTTTAAATGTTAAATGAAATTAAAATATATACAAAAATAATTTATTAACAAACTTTTTGGATTAATATCTTTAATGATAATTGTTTTACGTGAGCATTATCATTGTTTTACTAAACACAGTTTTTTCCCTTTGATTTTGATCTCATTACTATATACAATTTGACTACAATTGTTTTTAATCACACTAGAGTCAATCTCACTATTAGCTCAAGTGTAGATAATTATTTAAGAGGGAATAAATTTTATTATCTTCAAATTCTTTCTAAAAAATAAATTCTAATTAAATATAAAATGGAAAATATAAAATATAAAAAAATGAAACTAAAGTACAAATAAACAACAATATCAATAAAAAGAGTATAAAAAAAAAATCAAACACAAAAATTTATAGAGTTTCAATTTTTCTTTAAAGATACCTATGTCCTCTCCTTTAGCTATGTTAGCAAAGTACAATCCATTAGTAGAAAAATTCTTTTTACAAATTACAATTCTTATATTTTATGGTCAAGATAACAACCTCTACCTTTTCAAGATTCTACCTAATTTTTCTTACAATATCATTCAAGAGGATACCTCATCCCTTGATTAAAAAATCCCCTTTGAATATAAAATAATTTACAAACTATGAAATACCTCTTAAAGGTTAAGTGTTTGCCTAATTTAAGTATAATGAGAGAATAAATGGATACAAATGGATATTGAATACAAAGATAAAGAACTTAAGCTCTAAATACTTTAATGCTTTTAAATTCTTAAGAAAATGAATATAAGGATTTTTTATACGTTATTTGTCTTAAAAAATATGTTGGAATACCCATTTTATAAATAAAATGAGTTTGGAGGCATTGCAAAAGATGAGAAGGTAAAAAGATCTATTATTTCTTAGAAAAACTAGCTATTAGAAGCTGTTAAAGGCTATGGGATCGATCCTATTGATTGGGTGTAAAACGCTACAAGTTTATAGGCTCAATTAATAAAATAATGAGTTGGGTAGACCTGATAATTCGTGTTACTGTATCATGTAAAATACTGTATTCATGTTGTGTTTTACCCGAATATCACATTTCACAATTTGTATCAATCCAAAAATATAAAATACAAATTTTTTGTTTTATTAAACTTATTTACGATTTTTTTTTAAAAATTTTAAGCCATGTTATCTTAGTGTCTTTTATTTGTATAATTTTCGTATCGTGTCATCATGTCGTGTTTCAAATTGCCAAGTCTAGAGTTCTATATCGTTCTATTAAGGATTGATTTGAGGTTTGCCTAGGTCTAAATACCAATGGACAACATTCTCAAAATATATTTAGTTTAATTGAAGTAAAGAAAGTTGATTTATAGCTAATCTAAACTAAGAAAGCATGGTATATGCAAGTAAGTAACAAAGTAGTGCAAATGATCAAGTAAACAAGTGAACTTAAATCTAACCTGGAATGCACGGAAATGGTAGAAACTAATATGAGCAAGTATTGAATTTAAAGAAAGAAACATTTGACTACTATGTAAAAAAAAGGAAATTGCAATTAAAAGATATCATGGAAACCAAATAGAGAAGTGCATGAAATGAATATGAACAAACCTAAGATATAAGTGCATTGTTGTGAAAATTTAACCTAGATCTAACAATAATTTAAATACTATGCATGTAAACAATGAAAATCGAGACAAAAAATGCAAATCGAACATGAAATCTCTGAACCAAATTTGAATTTTTAGCATTTTAAAACCTAGATCTAGACTTCAAACAAAAGCATAAACTTAAAAGGAACTAAAAACTTCAATTTCAGTAAGTAAACTTCAAAGCCAACAAAACAAATCAGCTTAAAACATTTAAAAACAACTTAACGAACACAATCAAGATTCATCATTCAAAATAGAGAAAATAGAGTAAAGAACATTCAAACTAAGAAATCAATAAGTAAATACATCAATTTGAAGGAAAGCAAATGTAAATCATCATGTAAACTCAAGAAGAAACAAGTAACAATAGGTAAAAGAGATTAGACCAGTTCTTAGCTAGCTGAAAAAGAGCCAAATATCCTCTACACATCATCCTTTACAATAGTAGCAGTAGCAATTCCAAAAATTTTAGTCCAAAAAAATGTAGAATGAATTTTGCAATAAAATTTTCCAAAATTGTAAATCAGCAAATGAATACATTGCAGTAAAAATTTAAAAGAAAAAGCACAAGAAAATTGTTATGAAAAGTTGAAAAAAAAAAAGGTAGGCTATACAAGAAATTAGCCAAATAACATTGAAAAACTACTTGAAATTGCAAGAAAATGAGTTAAATTACATATAAACTTGTGAAGAACATTAAAATAACTATAAATTGCATAAAAAAATAAATTACATGAATAGAAAAATAGTGTTTGGCAACCCAAAAAGTGAAGGAAAGCATATAAATGTAAATTCACTCTACACTACTCCAAATCCTAATCTAAATGCAAGAAAGTAAATCTAATCTCCAATCCCTCCAAATGGTAGCAAAATGGGGTATTTATAGGTAGTTAGGGATGTGTTTGGACCAATGAAGGAGCTGTATTTTACCAAGTCATCCTCCAAGTTGGTAAATGAAGTGTACATAACAAGTTTTCATCATACTAGTGTAGTAATTTGTTTCTTCACTTCTAAAGGAACTTTGAGCTGCAATTTTGGTAATCCAAGTGTTGTTCAATTGACCAATGAGAGCTCTTTAAATTGCCAAGTTAGTAAGTCCTTTCCTCAACTCTTGAAATTCAAATTGTGTTCACACCTAATAGGTAAACTACTCCAAAACAGTCAAATGACTTTGTTGCCCATTCCTTGTTAAATTTGAGCTAATTTGTGCATGATCCTTATGCTCCAATTTTAGCTAATGAGAGTCTAATAAAATGCAAACTCATCACATAATTCCTCGGCCAAATTTCATCTAGTTTCTAATTCCCATTCAGCTCACTAAACCTTATAGCAGCTGTCTATCATCCTTTGATCTTGTAATCATTTTTCTTTCACTCTTTTCATTCTTCCTTTAGCTCAATGAAGTCCTTAAGCATTTGATCATTTACGAAAATGACTTGAGCATTACTTAACTTGTTTCAAAGCATCATTGGCTACCTCAATTTAGCTTAACATCTTCATTATTGAGTCGTTTATCAAATTAACTCTGAGTTTGGCCAACAAACTCATTTGACTTCTAAATTGCTCCAAATCATTCCAAATTGTCTATATTTACTTCCTTTTCCCTTATCTTGCCAAATTGACCTACACATTAGAAATTTCACCAATTAAGGTTATATTTTCATGATTTTCTTAAGAAATAAACAAGAATACACCATAACACTATGATAATTCTAGAAAATTATAGACTTATCACACCCTAAACTTAGCTTTTTATTTGTCCTCAAACAAAACAAGATTGTGCAAGAATCATCACATACTTTCAATAATCCTTTCAACATAAATTCCTTATGAGTTGATGAATAAATATAACTAAAACAAAAAACATAAGTAAAGGCTAATAAACAAGAGTTATCCTAAAATAAGATCCTTTTTAATTAGAGTCCCATTGTTCACCATATCTCTCTCATATCCTTGCATAGAATCTAATGATGATTATGCAAAACATGAAAATTTGAACAAAGTATCATTAAAGAGTGGACATGTTTCATATATTTACTTTTTTCATCCATCTCCACTAATGTAGATAGACACATAATCAAAGATCAATTAGGACTTTTCTAAGCTTATAATGCAAGGATAGGTTAAGGTATTATAAAAAGAATTTTATGCTCATGTATATACCCTAATTGTGCATTACTTTGTCTATGATGATTCAAATAAGAGCTTTCAAGGAAAAGAAGTTAAAAGCTTTTCTAAAGAATCATCCATAAACATTTTTTTTTACACGTTCATTTTCTTTCCTTTCTTTTCTTTTACATGACTTTATTTCTTTCTTTTACTTTCATTTTCACATTTTTTTCTTTATTCCTTTGGATTTTTTTTCTTTTCTATTTGTTCTTTTAGATTACATGCTATTTTTTAACTTGTTTCTTTTCATCCATACACCTTAGATAAGGTAAACTAAAGATCTTTTGTACTATTTTTCATTGATGATGGTATTCGAGCAGCTTTTCCCATTATGACCTTGGCTTGAATTTTGTCCTTAGATAGCCCTCTAATTATTAGATAGGTTCTTATTAGAGACATCAATGACTCATTTTCTTCGATCTAGCCAACGTATTTCTCATTAATGCTCGCCTCCATCAATTTTTCTATCAAAACATGTGTTGAGTTGTCTGCCATAATCTTAAATGTTGGCTTTGATAATGAATTAGCCAAAGTATTCTTTAACCTTCGTATCTTTCTCACCTCAACTTTTGTAAAAATTGCTAAGTGTGATAGTGCTTTGTCTGATTACTTTTTTATCCTTTCTTTTCGAGCTCCAACTTCTACATTGACTTGTCTGACCACTAGCTATAAGTTACTATATACTAAGAGACTCTTTGCATTCAGGTCGACCATTAATCTCAGGCCAATAATTAATGCTTTATATTTTGCTTCGTTATTCGAAACTTTAAACTCAAACTTTTCAGCATACTAGAATTGCATGTTTTCTGGGCTACTCAGAATCAAGCTAGCCCCACTTCATTGATTGGTGGCTAATCTCTTTACAAAAGGTTTTCAAGTCTTTTTTTTTTTTCAATTGTTTGCCATGTTGGGCTATTTTTTTTATCTTGACCAAGGTGTATTCAACAAACAAAGTTGGCTAGCACTTGTGACTTTAAGGTCGACTTGGGTAATATGTATAGGTCAAATTTGTTAAGCTCAACCATCCACTTGATTGATCTGCCTAATAATTTGAGCTTCTGTAGATTTTGTTTAAGGAGTTGATTGATCAAGATGTTGATTGATCAAGACATTCACTGTATGGGACTAGAAGTATGATCTAAGTTTTCTGGTCGAGCTTACCATAACATAAGCCTATTTTTCTATTTTTGGATAATTAAGCTCTGACCTAATCAATATTCTACTCACAAAGTATACTAGCCTCTATTTTTTCCCATCTTCTCCAACTAAGATTAAGTTGATAGCTGGTCAATAGTAGCATGTAATGTTACAACACCTCATCGATCTTAGGCTTTAATAATATTAGAGGAGAGAAGAGAAACCACTTAGGCTCTTAGAAAGCTTTTTCATGCTGAAATATCTATCTAAAGTTAGAGATATTTCTAAATTTTTTTAAAAATGACAGGTATTGATTTGTCCATCTTAGCATGAATTTGCTTATAGTTGTAACTCTTTTTATCAATTTTTGCATTTATTTCACTAAGGTTAATGCCTTCATATCTAGAATAGCCTAAACTTTCTTGAGATTTACCTCTATTCCCCTCTAGTTAATCATGTAACTAAAGAACTTGCTTGATTTAATACTAAAAATGCACTTGCTTAGGTTGAGCTTTATGTTCTTTCTAGATTTTTCAAGTGCTCATTTGAGTTTTTACTTTTCACAATCATGTCGTCAACATATACTTTGACATTATGGCTAATCTAGTATTTGAAAACTTTATTAACCAACCTTTAATATATTGCCCTTATATTTTTCAAGCCAAACTACATTACTTTATGATAGTACAAGCCTTTCTCGATTACAAAAACTATCTTTTCTTTGTCTTTTTTTAATATTTTGATATAATTGTAGCCTAAATATATATCCATAAAGCTTAATAAGCCATGCTTAACACTATCACCTATTAGCCGATATATGCTTGACAAAGAAAAGCTATCTTTTAGGCAAGTTTTGTTGAGGTCAATAAAATCACTGTACATTTTTCATTTTTCATTGTGCTTTTTCACCATGACAATGTTGGCAATCCACTCAAGATAGTACGATTCCCTAATAAAACCAGTTTTCAATAGCTTGTTGACCTCTTTATCAATAACCTTTTACTTTTCAGAGGCAAAGCTTTTTTTCTTTTGTTGAATTGGCTTCATGTTTGAATCAATGTGTAACCTTTGAACCATTATTAAAGATCAATCCTTAGCATATCCGATGGGATCCATACAAATCGGTAGGCATTACTCTATAGTAGTTGTGCCGGTTATTATTTATGGTTGAGCTTAGCCTTTATTTGTATACATTTATCAGTATCATTTTCAAATAATGGCATAAGTATAAGGTTTTTTTACAGGTTCTAGTCGGCTAATGTTTCCAAGCCTTTGATCGATGATTTTTTTTTTTTTAGGTTGAGACTATCTCTTACGAAAAGGTTGGATCCAACGTGAATGTTAGAAGTTGATTTGTTAGTGTAGTAGAATAATGTATTCATATGGAGAAGACTTAGACAAAAATTGTAATTTGTTTGTATTTATGAGACGACTTAAGAGCTTGGTTCAAATAACATATGTGCCAGCTTAACAGATTGGCATAAAAAAATCTTTAAAACAATTTTCAAAAGATATTTATAGGCGATATGTTTAAGAGCTCGACATGGTTCTTAAAAAAGCTTTTTCTTTTCTCTTTGGTTTGGCAGATCTTTTGATCTTAAGTATTTTTTTTGTTTCTTCGATTTCCTTGACCCTGACCCTTGGTTCTTTTCTATATTGGAACTCATCAGCTTTGGTTGAATTGTCAATTTACTTCTTAGTCTTACCCTTCATAGTCTAATATAAAATTGTCTCGCAATGGACTAGTATCCTCGAACTTCTCTTATGTCATTAAAAGTGGGAAACTTGATCTTCAAATAAGGAGCTGAGCTTATGATTCTCATAACCAACTGACTAAGTTGGCCCAATATCATGTTGTATGTTAAAGGATCATTCACCATCATAAACTCTATAACCAAAGTTGCGCTCTTCAGTTTAATACCTAATGAGATTGGTAGCTTAATTATTCCCTTTACTTACTTTTGTTCATTTCCAAAGCCAATCAAAGTCATAGTGAATAGCTATAGCATCTCATCGGTTATCTTTATTTTCAACATTATAGAATAGTAAAAGACATCGACCAAGCTTTTATTGTTAAATAAGATCCTCCTTACCACATGGTTGTAAACCACGGTCCAAATGATAATGATGTCATCATGTTGAAACTAGATCCTTTCCAAATCTTTCGAGCTAAAGGAGATTGACGTGTCCTTCCAACTTTTTGTTTCTTGACTAAAGACCTAATGGCCATAAATGTCACTTGATTAAATTTTTCTTTACTATCGTCAAAGTCCTTCCAATGATACATTGATTATCCCTATAATAGGCCTAGTATCCACATTATTTTATTTTTTTTCCTTTTGCTTAGCCTTGTGGTTACCACCATATTGGTTCATTTTTTTCTCTTTTTTTTTTTTATTTTTTCTTACACTTTCTTTTTAATCTCTTTTTTTAAAATCCCCTTTCCCTTGTCATTGCCTTCTTCATTCTATAAATTTACTCAGTTGACCTTTTCTAATATTTTTTTAATTTCACTCATCAAGTTAATGCAATCCTTAATTTTATGGCTGTAATATTTGTGAAAAGCATTTTTTTTCATCAGATCTCTTTTGTTGTTCTCCTTCAATAACTTAGGCCATCTAAGCTCGGGGTCCCTTTAAGTTTGCATCAGAATCTTTTTTCAGGAGGTATTTAGCGTAATGTAGACACAATTTCATCGACTTAGGTTTTTAACCTTAGGCTACCTTTTTTTTTTCCCTTTTGGGGGATTGTGGATTTTTTTCTTTTTCATGAGCCGAGAAGGGGAAATGGGCCTCTTTCACCTTGGCTACTTTTTATTGTAGCTTCAACATTGATGTATTTCTCAATGGTAAGTAATATATCAACCAAATCTTTAATAAGTCTAAGGAAAAGGTGAGCTTGAAGTGGTATTTTCAGTCACTTAACACACTTTTTAATGCAACCACTATAGCAACTTACTTTAAACCTTTAACTTGAAGAGCCTCAGTATTAAAATACGGTACTACTCTTTCAGGGATACATTTTTACCTTAATAGATCAACGTCAGGCTAAGTGTTATTTTTTTTATTCTTTAACTATTGACTGATTTGGACATGAACGAGTGGCTGAGTTATTTGAATGTAGTAATTGATCTCAGCTTAAGGCTGCTGTACCAAGATTGAGTTACCTTTTTTAATATTACGGTGAACTTTTTGCACATAAGAGCCTTATTAGCTTTCTACATCATTATGTTAGTTTAATAAAGTTTGAGGTGATCGAAAATGGTAGATGTATCATCATAGGTTTTCAAGGTCAGCATCTTGAATCCCTTGGATGGTACTGCTAGGTTTATTTCCTCAATAAAAGGGAAGGTTTCCAAGAACCTCCGCTTGTCATTAAAGGTAGAGGCTTTGTTCTTTAGCTTTTCTCTATGACCTCTATTCAAGCTTTTAAATCTCTATTTGATTGTGATTCCAAGATGGCTTGTTTGGACTTTTAGGTGGTGGCTTGTGTAAAGGTATGCTCGGGGAAGTGGGTTATTGGTGTTTCATCCTTATTTGATGCAAACGAAATTGCAGTGTCAACATAAGTCAATAGCTTTTGTGTAGGTAGGTTTTGGGAGTTATTAGGTCTAATGCCTTTAACATTTGTGACGAGGGTTATGTTTTGTATCATATCTTTAAGGGATTGGAGTTGTTGCGTAAAGGCTTCAAACTACATGATGGGGACTATTGTGGCAAGTCAGTTTAGGTTTTGCTAGTTGATTTGGGTTTTTTTTTCCTAATGGCAGTTTCTCTTTTCTTAACTACTCTATTTCTTAAAGGCATTTTAGATCGACTTGATGAAAATTTCCCTTACTCGGCATGCCAAATGTTTATGTCGAGCTGTCTAAGATGGATAAAACCTTGAAATTACAAGAGAGAGAGAAAGAGAATGGTTAACAACAAAGACTAGAGATTGTCCCAGTATTCATGCTTCAATGCTCAAGTTAAAGATTGATCTAAGAAAGAAAATAAAAAAATGTGAAATAAAGACTTAAAAGCTTAATAGTTCAAGATGGATTATAAATACCTAAATAGGGTTATTTATATTGCATAATAGAGAGTTTTGAGCCTAGGTTGTTTAAGATTAGCATAAGGGACTAAGGCTGACCTCGTAAGCCTAAATTGAGCTAACAAACCATCCGTCCGTGGCACAAGTCAACATCTTAAGACACTAACTCGTCGGTTATTGAAATGGCCAAATTAATGTGGATCACATGATTTTGGGTTGGCCTAATACAATAGTTCAACAAAAATAATGAAATACCTTCGCTTGTCAGCTAACTTATACTAAAGAGAAAAAAAATATATATTTTATGATTTGGACACTAAAATACCTCTAACAAATATAGTCTAAAAGTTTTGGATTATAGATTGATCCAGAGGATCCTACCTACGACTATCTCTATTATTTGGTACTGTCTACTAACAATTATAAATCCCATAAATAAGAAAACAATATTCTATTACCATAAATGTATTTGTGAAGATTACAATCAAATAATAATATCAAATTCATGAATACTAAAAAAGCAGTTCATTCATCAAAATTAAAATTTGTAGTAAAATTCATTTATTGTTTGGTGTTATTACTTAAAAGTCTATAATTTTCTTTTAGTGTCGTTGAAAATTTTTATTTATTTTTATTTATTCAATTTTTTTTTTTGTTACAAAGGAGGGCTAGTGCCCTTACAAGGGAGGAGCGGGGATGACGGGGTAGAACCCACGACTTATATGACTTTCAACTTACCTTTTAATCACTAGGTTAAGAGGGAAAAGCCTATTCATTTTATCATTACAATTGGATATAAATGTTTTAAATTAAAAATTAACATTAGTAACTCTTAAAAGTATGCTTTTAACTTAGAAAAATTATTTGATAAGTTGACAATAAAATCTTTTAACTCTACAAACGAAATTAAGATTATAACACATGTTTCACTTTTTTAAAAAATTAAATTTGTTAAATATATAAAGGATAGATATCATCATTTTAATCTCACTCGCGAAATTACAAAACCCCACTGACAGTGTATTTTATAATTTTTCTTTGACTTATTCTGTATATAATTTGTGAACGATAACTTGTTTAAAATGGCCGAAACTCAATACTACCATGGGTAACTGCTCAAGATCCTGAGATGTTTGAATCATAAAGACATAAACAAACTGAATAAAAATGGATATTTCAATCTAATTGCAGCCTTTTAATCCAGTCCAAGCAAAGTCTTTTGACTCAAAACTCAAACCCAAAGTAAGAGAATAATGGCTCCAGAAGCCAAAGGAACATAAGAGGAGACAGCTTTATCACCTTTTCCTCCAGTAATTTAGGGGCCAATAAAAATGGAAATGATGGACAAGCTTACGAGCATATGGTAGAACACATAAAATCTACCACTTTGTTTTTGCCGCTAACTGTAAGAAAGAAGAAGAGTGTGATTCGTTCCCTAAGCAACTGCAACACGTAGTTAAAAACTGGTATAATGCGAAAAGATTAAAAGAAGACCAAGGTAAGCATAGCAATTCATTGAGAAAAAACAAACTAGTACCCAAGCGACTAATAGCACAATTAGCATCTTCTTACATATTCTCACAGCAATTCCTTCCATACAAACCCTCCTCCCCCCTCTTAAAAAAAAAAGAAGAGTTATTCCTTCCATTCTTCCATGAATATGGGAAACCCTGTTTGACAATGAACAACACAACTCAACACCAACCAAAATTGCACCCAAACACAGACAAGCACGCACACACATGACAACCCCACATAAACCACCTAGTATATACCACTAAATTTAAATATTCCACCAAATAAAACACAGAATGAGAAGCCGTGTTCTGGTTTAAAGTCTGAAAAAAATTATCATTTGCATACCGGTAATTCACCAGATATTCATGAAGTATAATGACAATCTAATTGAACAAACCTTACACTGCCGGCAATGGCAACCTCTTCTCAAAGAAACAATTACCAAGAATGCTCATTGTAAAAGAGCAAGGCTTGGCTGACCTAGAAGGTCTAATTTATTACATCCTTGTGTGAGAAACAATCTCCAAATTGACTACAAGATGGAATAGATAAACCAAAAGTGTTTGAAGCCCATTCAGGGTGCCGTAGATTCCTTCAAATATGCGATGAGGTCAGCACGTTCCTGTGGCTTCTTCAATCCAGGGAAAACCATTTTTGTTCCAGGAATGTACTGCACAAAAATTTTATCCAGGTGAGCAATACTTTTAGCAAGAATGAACAAGGACAAATTATAACAGCAGAAAAGGTAATAATAACTGCAGCCAAATCTGAAACCACAAAAACAAAATTTTTATTTGTCAACAAACAGGCACGACAAAATGAGTTGAATACCTTTGAATCTAACATTAAAATACAGTCTCTAAAGAAAGCACAAATTATAGAATTCAGAAAAGGTAGTATTTGTTAATGAGTAACAACACCAGTGAATGACAGCACACAATTTCCGACATGTCCTCACAGTTCAAACTATGCTATTGTTACACTCAACCCACCTTCCAACCATAAAAAAACAGGGGAAAACCCAGTTACCAAAGATTAAGCTTCGGTTGTCAATACCAGGATGCATACAACAAATCACATTCCAAACAATAAACACGAAGGGCATTGGCAATAATAAATTAGTATTTACATACCCACATAGATTGACAAGCAAAGAAGTATCAGAAAACATATTGTTAGCGACAAAACTGAGGAAAGATATATGATATTGGGATGTAATATTACAAAATAAAGAAAAAACAAAGGATTTTAAAGTAAAGATATATGATATTGGGATGCAGTATTACAAAATAAACAAAAAAAAAAAGGATTTTTAAGTTTAAGTACCTTCTTGGGATTGAGCAGGTAATCATACAAAGTTTTCTCCTCCCAAATTACAGCCATGTTCTTGTTAGCAGCGGAGTATGAGTAGCCTGGAGTTGTACCCGATTGCCTTCCAAACAGACCGTTTAGATTGGGTCCTGACAAACAAAACAAACCAAAAACATCCCATCCATCATATTCCACACAAAATCTCAAACATCGAATAAAAATAAAACACTTCAAGTCAAGTTATTTGGATTAGATCTATGAGAGTTGGGATCCTTCCAAATTATCAATTATATGAATAGATTAGATATAAAAGAATTGGAATCCTTAGAAATAATAAAGCATCTAAAATTAAACAAAAGAAAAGAAAAGAGGAAGGGTACCTTGCTTGTGACCGGCACCTTTGTCGACGGTGTGGCACTGGGCACACTTGGTCTTAAAAATCTTCTCTCCAGCCTTTGCGTCACCAGGAGGTGCTTGCTCAAAGGACGCCATGCTCGCTTAGTGTTTTTTTTTTTTTTTTTTGGTTCAAGAAAGAAAAATTGAGAAAGAAACAATAGAGAGAGAAATGAAAGAGCAGGAAGGGTAAAAGAGGAAAGAGCATTTTGAGAGCTTTCTGCGAATATTCCAAATAAAAAGGCAAGGAAGGAGCGTGTCATGGCCGAGGCAGAGCCACACGTCAACGAACCTCTGATTCACGTGGGGCATTACTATTAGCGGTTCATTTAAAGCATACCCAAGCGGGCAGCCAGGCCAACTTAATCATATGATTTTATCTTTACTATGCTAACGCCTGCAAGTTGAATTACCATTTGTTTCACAAAACACACTTACAAAGCCCATTAGTAATCCTTTTCTTAGCTTTCATTTCATACATACATTTTTTTTTCTTTCAAATCTCTAACATAATATAAAAATTAATAAGTTACTGTTTATTTTGGAAGATTATATGATTGACGCGTATCAATAAAAGGATAAAAATTAAATAAATCAACCTAAAAAATTGGTTTTGTTAGGGCAATCCAACATATCTTTAATACGATATATTAATTTTTTTTATTTATAGGCTATATTTGATTTAAAAAAATATTTTTTTTATGAATTAAAAAAAAAGATAAAGGTTAAAAATATTCTAAGAAAGCATTTAATTCATGAAATTTTAAATTTTGAGAGAAAAAGTGATTTCCTAAGAATTGTAAATTTTTTGGTAAAGGGTAATTCTTCCTATCATAAGAAAATTAGATTTCTATATTTGATTCACGAAATATCATATTACGTAATAAATATTTTTTACTATAATATCTTTCATTACATGTAAATAATATGTAACAAACATTTAAATTGTTAATTGATGTTATTAAAATTAAACCTGTGACAACAAAAATAAAAAAAAGTTTTCATTTTTATTATATTTAAAATAAGGTTGTATATTATGAATAAAAAATATATATAATGAAGTTCAAAGACAACATTTATTTAAATATAGATGCAGTCTTTGAGAAAAAAAAAATCATTGAACCAACCACTACATTTCTGTTATATAAACATAGTGTTCGTAACAAACACTATGTTTTTATGACAATAAACACACCAACCATTACATTTTTGTTATATAAACATAGTGTTAGTAATAAACATTATGTTTCTATGACAATAAACACAATATTTAATCACAACCAACTACTATGTTTTGGTTTATAAAAAAGCATATAAGCACTAAGTTTCTATTTCATAAACGTAGTCTTTTGATCAATGACGATGTTTATGGGGGAGAAAATGTAGTCTTTGACAACTAAACAGGTAAGACATTTTGACACATACAAATGTAGTCTATGTACAAGATGACATTTTTGTCATTAAAAATGTAGTGTTTGACATGTGAAAAAAATTAAAAAAAATTGATTTTATAGGCACTATATTTATGAAATGATAAACATTGTGTTTAAGGTTTCTTTATAAACCTTTTCTTCTCTAAATTAGATTGCTAGTCTCTTGCATCTCTCGATATTTTTAAGCCCTAAACCCTACTTCATGGAATCATAGTCATTGCCACTGTCGTTATAACATTCATTGCTGCTATTTTCCCTATCATTGCCATCATTTCTGTCACTGTCGTTTTAGGTAATCCAAACTGATTCTCGGTTCCACTTGAATTTATCTGATTATTTTATACTAAATCATTTTAAATTATTATTATTATTATTATTATTATTATTTTACTGATTAATCTTAAAAAAAGTCAAAAATTGTTTCAACTCTAGCAGTTGAAATTAAGCTACCAAAAAGTTTTTTTTTACCCCGTAAAGTTTATGTGCATTCAATGCACTGAAAGTCCCTCTGCATTGCCTAATTTTTTCAACACCAAATCCAGCAACCAAAGTCACCAGTGTCAGCCCCAAATGTCTTTCACAATCCCTTAAAACATGGGATTTGAATGCTTATAAAAGCTTTATAAATTGAGCTTGCAATTCATAAAAAAAGGAGAAAAATAGAACCTTAGCCTCGACACAGTCGTGCACCAGCCCAAATACACATAATGCTCTTACTCCACCCAGTATCAACTAGCACCAACACAATCCCTTATCCTTAGCACTAATCAACACTAGTCCTAAACACACCCCTCATTCATAGTCCTTGCCTTGGACACTTCACCCAGCACCCGTACCAACCCCCAACAACACTAAACTAGCCTTGCACAAGTAACCCAGCACCACCAACAACATTAACCCACCTAAAACCCATTATACCAAAATAAAAAAAATCTAAAAAAAAAAAACACACACACACATAAGTGCTAAAAAAGAACATGAAAAGCCATCACATCCTTATAGGAGGAACCATTAATAAATTTTTTTTTGCAGAAACAAAAATTTTAACTAAGAGTAAAAGTTTCGATTAAGGGGTTTAGAATTTAAGAAAAAAACCTAGTTTGAAAAAAGTGTTTGGGAGACAAAAAAGAGCAATCTTGGATTTTCTTAGAAAATTTTTAAAATTTTTTGGGTAGTTAGAATCTAGAAAATTTTGAAATTTTTAGCCACCAAAAACTAGAAATTTGGTCAGTTTCTGGGAAACTGTTAAAATTTTCAACACTAATTGAAGATCCTAGCCATGACAGGGCAGCAATTGACTAGAATCTAGAAAATAATGATGGCCAATGAAAGGAAAAAACTTTTTTAGAAAGAGAAGCTCTAGAGTTTAGAGAAAGAGAGGATAAAGGAAAATTAAAAAAAAATTTATTTTGGCCTTTTATAGGCTACCAAAACGATGCTATTTTGAGGCATTTGACCCGTGCTAGATCCATGCTAGAATTTGAGCATGGACTTGCGCCGGACCTAACCTGTTTGGTAAGTTTTGCCTTTTCTTTTTCTTTTAATTTTCTATTTTGGTTTTTGATTTTACTTATTTTGTGTTGATTTTTTATTGTATTATCGTTATTAGTATTATTGTTTTATGTTATTATTAGTATTCATTCTTTTAGAAATAAGTAAAAAAATAAAAATAGAATTAAAATAAAATGTAGGCTTGGTAAAATTTAAGAATGCATAAATCTTTAAAAAATAATTATTAAGGAAAATTGAAATTTGTTACAAGCAAAATGTTGATTAAATTTCACCAAAGTTTTGGAATAATTTAAGAAATAAAATTTGCAAAAAATAAAAAAAAACTAATGAATTGTTTAAGTTAATTGTTTAAATTTAATTTTTAAAGAAAACTGAAAGAGTTTGGCTTTCTCTAATTATTGGAAGTAAAAATATTTTTTAGATTTCACCAAAGAATTGTGATAATCTAAAAATTATATTTACTAGAATAAAGATTTATTTAAATAATAAATAATAAAATGTCTTTTTAGATGAATATCTTAATTATTACCAAAAAATTTATATTTTTGATTTCACCAAAAAGTTGGGATAATAAAAAAATTAAAATTTATTATCACTAAATAAGGAATTATTTAAATAATAAGAAAAATTATGAAAATAGTAAATAAAAATAATGAATAAAAACAAAATGTTTAATTAAATCTCTTGAGTAAGAGTTTTAAGAAAAATTGGCAGAGTCTTATTTTTCTTAATTGTTACTAGGAGAAATGATTTTTAAGAATTTCACTAAAGAGTCGGGAAAATATTAAAAATCAGTTACAAAAATAATTTTTGGATTTTACCAAAGAGTTGGGATAATCCTAAAATCAGTTTTAATAAATAAATAAATAAATAAAACATCTTATGAAAAAAGTTCAAAAATTTTATGAATGGTCAATTTTCTTAAAAATTTTCTGAATGAAGAAATTTTCTATAGATTCCGCCAAAACATTGGAGAATTTATAGAATGTGAAAATAATAATAATTCACAATAAATTTTTTTTAAAAATAAATTTTAGGAATTAATTTTAAAATAAATAAGATTATATCATCAAAATTAAAGAATAACACATACTTAATTGGTACTGTTCTTCGAATGTTATGGTACTCATAATTGTACTCCTAGACCCAACCCTGATTTCATAAACCAAAACATCTTTTAGTAAATCTTAATTAATTTTGATATTTTTATTAAAAAATGATATTTTGGGTGACCAATTACACCCTTACAAAAAAATATTAGTGGCAACTTTGAAACTTTTCATCAAGTCTAGCAATTGAGTCATTCGAATAAAAGATCCTTATGATAAATGTTTATTGCTTATGGAATGTAATTACACTACCTTGTTTAAATGTATTAATTTATTCATTACAAGAATACTTTGACGTACCAGTTGAATATAAGAAGGTTGTATTTCGATCTGAGCCGAAATTCAAAGACTTTAAAGGTAAGTTTACTCATAAATATAAATTACTTAGTGCTGATAATTTTGAACTTTTGACTCACCCCTCAGCCACATATTTAGATGTAATTAGTGATGGAAAGTGGATGAAACTTGTTTCAAGTTGGCTATCAGAGATGAATTCAGTGTATGCATAACAATATTTTTTTTATAGAAAATTATCGAAGGTGGATGTTTGTTTCATATGTTATTAAAATTATTTGTTTCATGTGTTTTTGAAATTGTTTGTTGCAAAACATAAAAGAATCCCAACAAAAAAAATGAAGGCCTAAAAAAGTATAACCATCAAGCATCAAGAAAAGGGTATGCAAATGTGAAGCTTGAATTTGTAAGTTTTTTTTTTTTTATTATTATGTATTGTACACTTAGTTTTAAGAATTTGAAATTCATTTACATTAAAATTGCAAACTTATATTTCCATATGGTTTTAGGAAACATCCGGATCAAGTATTAAAATATCAAGATGAGGTGTTTCAAAAAAAGCACATGCATAAAAAACTAGAGATATACTGATGAAGAGCTAAAGAAATGGCTAAGAAGATGGTAAGTTTATATATATCTCGTTTGCTACTTCCACATTTATGCATGTTAACAAATCATATTTAGTTACATAAGCATTTTGTGTTTTAGGATTGTAGACATCTAATTTTGTTTTTGTAGATTTCAACCAGTTGTAAGACTTTTAAAATTCAATCCAGTTTAAATATAACATTTCTTTAATTATGACAAGTTTTTAAAATCAAATTTAGGACCTAGGGTTAAAGTTAGTCGTACAAAGTCAAACATGATCAAAATTGGTCAAAATCAATTAAACTTGATGGAACTTGGGTTAATCTTTTAAAATCCATAACCAAATGGGATTAACAAGGCATAGACTTGAAATTAGTGGTTTTAATGCAATAAAAGCCTTGATTGCACTTTGGGAAGAGTAAAATTACCAAAACACCCTTTATGAGTAATTTTTCTAATTTGACTTTCTTAGAGTTAGATTTTTGTGAAAACTTCTAGATTATATTGTTATAATATTTCATGATTTATGATATATTTAAAACCTTAATTGCATCTTAGGAGGTGTGAAATTATCAAAATACCTTTAAGGGCATTTCATAATTTGATATTTTCGAAGTTGGTTTATCATGAAATGCTTTAGATCAAGGTTATATATTATTTCATAATTTTTAATGCATTAAAACCTTTGATCACACATTGGAAGGTTTGAATTTACTAAAATGCCATTGAGAGATATTTTTATAATTTGACCTTTTTTAGGTTGGCTTTTTGCAAAACATTCCAGATCATGGTTTTATATTGTTTGATGATTTTGGTGCATTGAAAACCTTAATTGTACCTCAGAATGAAGTGAAATTACTAAAATGCCTTTTAGGGGTAATTTTGTAATTTGACCTTTCTAAGGTTGGTTTTTCACAAAAATATATAGATCATAATTTCATATTATTTTAGGATTTTTGGTGCTTTAAAATCATAACAATAAAAAAAAAAGAGATCATGGTTCTCTAAGAAAATTGCATAAAAGGTAAAAATTTTCTAATAAAGGGTAAAATGATCTTTTCACATGGTTTCAGTATTAAAAATGAAATATTTGGCCATGAACATTTTGAGTTGTGGGATGATCTTAAAGGGCTAAATCTAATGGTGAAAGGTGATTCTTTGCAAAATAAAAAAAAAATGATGGCCGTTAGATGAGAAATGCATCTAAGGGCTTGCATGCACTTTGCACGGGATATTTATTCATCATTTAAGGCTGAAGAAGGGAAGATGAGGTAGATGGGTATTGGATGTGAAAGGAGTAAAAAGAAAAGAAAAAAAAATAGAGAAAAATTGGAAAGGCTTTTAAAGGTATAATCTCTATTAGTTTTCTTTATTGCATTTCATATCATTTCATACCATTTTTCATCAAATTTTATAGTGTTTTTCTTTAAATTTTTCTATTTTCATAAGAAAATCCATAGTTGTTCATTTTTAAATCCTAGCTTAATTCAAGTTTTCATCAAACTAAACAATAGTTTGGTTTGAAACAAAAGGAATCAAGCAAAAAAAAAAAAAATCACCATTATTACAAAGCCATTGGAGGTTTGGCCAAGCATTGCTCCACCATGGCCAAACTTCATCTAGGTCTTCCTTAGTTGTTTTCGTTACTTCAAATAATGGTTATGAATGATTGAAGTGTTATTCTATATATTTAATCTAAGTTAGTAGTTTGTTTTGGTAAGTTGTAAGTAGTGTTTGACTAGTGTTTGTGCCCTCATGGTTTCCTCATTAATTAGTTTATAACATGTTTGATACAGTTCCATTCATGATATAAGTGCTTTTATGTTATAATTCAATTAATATTTGATGTATGATTTAACTAAATATGATGTTTGGAAGAATTATGGAAACCATGAGAGCATTTGACCAAGCTCCCCATGCTTTGGCCAAACCTCCCTTCCTTGAATGGTGGCTAAATATTGTTTATTTCTTGCTTGTTTGCATGTTTCATTGTTTTGTTCTTCAAGTTTTCTATGTTTGATTAAATTTCCAATGAATACAAAATTGTTAGATTAGTAGACTTTTTGGTGAGTTTATGTTGTTTATATGTGTTTTAATTCCAAAAAAAAACAAAAGGTAGAACATGTCGTTAAAAATTTCTAAAATTCTCGATGTTTGTTTTATTTTTGCCGTATTTTTTCATTCATGTTTAGTTTGTAATATATTTGTAACTATGCCTAAGTTTGTAATATGTTTGATTTTATACATGATCCGTGCATTAAAGCTTGCATTTTTATTAATGCTATTTTGGTAATTTTTGTCACATTACTCTCATACATCAAAGTTTGCATTTTTGTCAATAGCATTTTTGTAATTTTGTTACGCACATCCATGTTTACATTTTTATTAATGGTATTTCAGTAATTTTATTACATGCATCCTTAAGCCCAAAACCTAAACCCTAAACCAAAGTCCTAAACCTTAAACCCTAACCCAAACCCTAAACCTAAACCTTAAACCTAAAACCCAAAACCCAAAACCTAAACCCTAACCCAAGACCTAAACCTTAATCCAAAACCCTAAACATAAAGCCCTAAAACTTAGACCTTAAACTAAAACCATAACCCTAGACCCTAGACCCTAAACTAAAACCCTAACTCTAAACTTAAAACTGACACCCTAAATTTTAGACACCTAATTTTGTCCAAGCAAAATCTAGCCATTCGTTGATTGCACCTAAAAATATAGTATTTTTACATGTGAAAATGGCTGCAAAAATTTAAAATTTTGTTAATTTTTGGTGCCTTAATGCCTATTTTGTGATTTTTAGGGTTTCAAGTTTATGGATGAAGAAAGCATGCAATCCATGCATGCAAAGGCATATTCAGCCATGCAAGATTAAAGATGGGCCGAGCCTCGTTGATACAATCCCTTCAACCATGCAACAAAAAAAAGTTTTACTTGCAAATAGACTCTTCCTTGTATTCGACTAAAGAGATTTACTTCAAGAGTGATTCATTTACTTAGCCATGCATGCAAAGGCATATTCAGCCATCTAAGATTAAGGGTAGGCTAAACCTCATTGATACAATCCCTTCAACCATGCAACAAAAGAATAGTTTTCCTTCCAAATAGACTCTCTCTTGTATTAAGCCAAAAAGATTTACTTTAAGAATGATTCTTTTACTTAGCCATGAAGGTGCATAATGACTCTACATGCATTTAGCTAGCTCACTTCCAAAAGGAGATTAAGAACACATGTGACATTTAAAGAATTTCAAGCCATCATAGACTCTTGTATGATCAGTCAAAGGTGTTTTCATCCAAGAAAAACTCTATCCATTCAGCCGTGAAAAAATGAAGTTTAGTTTGCAAGCTCAATAACTCTACAATCCTTATCCTATTCGGCCAAGATCCTATTAAAGAAAGACTTTATTCAATTTTCACCAATATAGAGACTAGATACATTTAGCCAAGGAAAGTTTCAAAGGGATCATGACATTTTGGCTTAATTTTGAAGAGTTTTGCTTGGAGAATGACTTTATCTCTTCAAGAGTTGGATGAAATTCAAATCTTTGCTTTTAAAAATCATCTTAGCCAAGTCCAGGAGAAGGTTTATCCAAAATTTCATCACACATTGATCAAAAGCCAAGATTACATCCTAGACACCCTATTCAGCCAAGCACTCTCAAGAAAAAAGAGTCTTATTTGCCTATGTCTCATAAGAAGATGAAGATGAGCTTTATCACTAAGTATTTGAATTTAAATTAAAGTTTTGCAATTCTATCCCCTTTGGTCGAATCTTTCACTTTAAATAGGGAGGTCATTCACCCTATTCCATCATCCTATTCCTCACTTTTCTTCTCCTTTTTAGTTCTTAGTTCTTTTGTTTTTTTCTTTCTTTAGTTTAGCTATTGGCTTATGTGACAAATTTGCCAATAACAAAACTTTGTTCTTTAAAGTTCTTTAATTTCAACCAAAAAAGCATTTTTCCAAGATCTTTTTTTTTCATTGTTTTAGTTTTAAATCTTGTTTTTACATTCTCATTTTTTGGCAAAACATTTTCTTTATTTTACAAATTTGATTTCCATTTTCTTTGACTTTTTACTAGTTTCAGCCATTAGTCTTTTGGATGATCTACAAGTTTTCTTTTAATGCAATCTTTGTTTCAAGACCTTTATAAGCATTTGGCAATCACTCTCTCTTGTTTCTAAGTTTTCAATTCTTATTATTTTAGATCTAGTTTGTGGCTATATTCTTTTACTTCCCAAGTTACAATTGGTGAAGTCAAGATTCAAGCCTGCACTACTTTTCAATCTTTTTTTTACTTTATTTTGCAATTAACCCCTAATCTTTCATTTGTTTAGATATAGGATTCTAAGATCTCACAATTGGTATTTGAAAAACCACCCAATATTACAATCTATAATCTCTTGGGAGACGATATTGGAATACTTCCATTATTATTACTTGATCAAGTACTTGTAGGTTATACAAAAAATAGCAATTATTCATGAAGCTTTTAAAACCTGACCAAAACCAAATCTAAAATTTCTTTAATTTTGATAAGTTTTTAAAATTAAAATTGGGACCAAATAACCTAAATGTCCCAAGATCAAACATGGTCAAACCTGGTAATAAAAAGTTAAACTTGGTCAAAACTATTCAAACCTATTTGAATTCAAGTTAATTTTTAAAATTCATAACCATTTAGAATCAATATGGCTTGGAATTGAAATTCATGATTCTAAGGCATTAAAAAACTTGACTACACTTTGGGAAGGCTAAAATCACCAAAATGCCCTTAAAGGTATTTTTGTAATTTGACCTTCTTGAAGTTAGATTTTTGTGAAAACTTTCAAATCATAATTAAATAGTCTTTAATGATTTTTGGTGCATTAAAAACCTTGATCATACTTTGGGAGGTGTGTAATTATCAATACACTCTTAAGGATATTATCATAAATTGACCTTTCAGAGGTTAAAATTTCTTGAAAAGCCCAAGATCATTATTTAGTATTATTTGATAATTTTTGGAATATTGAAAACCTTGATCATACCACAAAAGGTGTAAAATTACTAAAATACCTTTTATGGGTATTTTTGTAAAGGGTATTTTAGTAATTTGACCTTCTTGAGGTCTATTTTTCATGAAATGTTTCAAACCATGCTTTTAAATTATTTGATTTTTTTGCTGCATTAAAATCCTTGGTAGTACCTCAAGAGGTGTGAACTTATTAAAATACCCCTTATAGGTAATTTCATAATTTAACCTTCCCAAGGTCATATTTTTATGAAATTTTTTAGATATAAATTTCATATTATTTCATGATTTTGGTGCTTTAAAATCACATAAATAAAGAGGGGAGCATTGGTTCCAAGAAAATGGCTTAGAAATAAAAAACTTTCTAATGGGGGTAAAATGGTCTTTTCATTTAGTTCCAACAATATTAAAAATCTAATCTTTGGCAATAAGCATTCTCAACCATAGGATGATCTTGAGGGGTTGGATCTAAGAGTGAGAGGTGGCTCCTCCTTGCAATAAAAAGAAAGGAGAATTTTTAACCATTAGATGAACTTTTAATCTAAGGGCTTGCATTCATTAAGAGAGAGATATTTTCTCTTCATGAGGGCTGAGGGAATTTAGGGTTTTGCAAAAGAAAGAGGGAGCTAGAAATGAAAAAAAATAGGGGAGAAAATAAAAAAAGGAAAAATTTAGAGAGCTTTCTTGGAAGTATAATTTCTAGTTTCTTTTCTTACATTTTATGGCATTTTCATATCATTTTTCATATTGTTTTCCTTTTTTTTTTTTTTTCTTAAAAATGTTCATTGTTGCTTGAGTTCTTAATTTCAAATTGACCTAAAAACTTAATCAACTAATCCATAGCTTGCTTTGAGATAAGAGATTAAAAGAAAACAAAAACAAATTCACTATTAAAGCCATTTAGAGGTTCTGCTAAGCATGGATCCACCATGGCCAGACCTTTTTTTGGTTCCTTTTGATGATCTTCTTACTTTTAAATAATGTTTATGGTGATTAGATTGTTAGTTTATTTGTTAATTGCAAGAATTTTGGTTAGTTGTGATGTTTGCTTGGTGTTTAGTTAATGTTCTTGTTTTTATAGCTTCATCATTATTTTAGTTGGTTACATGTTCGATAAAATTCCTCTTGTGATTAAAATGCCTTTATATGATGAATATTTTGAAGCTTAATACATGTTTGAGTTGAATGGAATGAAAGCATGGTTGTGGGAGGCATTAAGGAGGTTTGACCAAGCTATTCCCATGCTTGGCCAAAACCTCTAAGCTTGTTAATGGCTAGATGTTGTTTGGTCCATCCTTGATTGGTTGTGTTCTTGCTTTGTTCTTGGAGTTTTAAATATGTTTGATTAATATTTCCCATGAATAAATGTTAGTTTTATAAGCTTTTTGGTGCTTTTTATGTTTATTTGCATGAATTCCGAAGGAAAAAAATGGTGGATCTTGTCTTGAAAGTTCTAAAAATTTTAGTGTTTAATCCATTTACATCATGTTTTCACATGCACATTTTGTTTGTATTATAGTTTTTAAATGCCTAGATTTGTAATTAGTTTGTTCCTTAGTTATGCATTTTTTATGCATTAATATTTACATTTTCACCAATGGCAACTTCATTTTTAGTCACATGCATCAATATTTACACTTTTACCAATAGAATTTTGGTTATTTGTTTTTATCACATGCATTTCCCATGAAATCCAAAATTCCAAACCTCAAATTTCAAACCCTAAATTCTAAACCCTAAACTACCCATGTAACCCTAAATCACCCATGAAACCCTAAACCACTCATGAAACCCTAAACCAAACCCCAAAACCCTACCTAGACCCCAAACATAAACCAATCCAAACCCTAAACCAAACCTAAGACCTTAACCTAGACCCTAAACCAACCTTAAGCCCTAAAACCAACCCTTAACCATTCATGCATTTACATCACATTTTATTTTGTTACATGCATTCATAAATTGTCAACTATTTATGCTTTGACATTCATATTCAATCATTTTGCATTCATATTATTATTATGTTCATCCATACATGCATTTTTTTTATAAATAAAGTTTTTTGAATGAAAAATATTTTTAAATAAGGTAATATCTTAAGTAAAAAATAGCCTTTGAGATCTAGCCTGATTATAGGGAACTCTCGATGGTTATCATTTAGGCTAGGTATTATTTGAGTTTTGTGGGACAAATTGAAAATCCCTATGTAAGAAATATTTTTGAAGTTCTGCCTAAGTATAGGAAAGTGGAAAAGATATATTGATACTTAGGAAATTTTTGTTTTGATCCAAAAATAAATTGTTTTATTTTCAAAAAAATTAAAAATGTTTTCCCTTTAAGAAAAAGAAGATATGATTTTAGAATAAAAAGAAAAGAGGAATTAATCTTAAACATTAGAATATGACTATTTTTACCAAAGTTTAAGAATAACATGTAATTAATTAGTACCATCTTTGAGAGGCATTATTGAGGGTGCTAATCTTTCCCCACATGTAATCAACTCCTAGACCCAAATTTGATTTTGGAAACCACAAATTGTTCTTTTATAAAACTTTAAACCCATTTTTAAATGTTTTAGTAAAAGAACAAAATTTTTGAGTGGCCAATCACACTATAAAAAAGATTGGTGATGACTCATTGTTTTGTTTTTATTGAAAAGGCTTTTTTAAGCCCTTCGACACTCGAGTTCTTCCTTAGTCCTTAAATGTTACGATAGCTTGAAAACTCCACTAGAGACATATTGATTGCGAAAACTCTGCAAGCACACAGGTTGTTCAAGTAATAATGAGACTATAAAAGTCTAGATGTTTATCCCACGAGAATTGATTAAACACATTCCTGACTAAGTACCTATTATCTCCATACCCTTCTAAAGTTGGTTCAATAAAAAAAATAAGCATGAAAAATCAACTAAAGAAAATTAACAAGTAAGAAAAAACTAATATGCAAAAATTAAAATTCTACTAAAAAAAATCATGTAATAAACTAAAACCAAATAAAAATAAAAAAAAATTCTAAACATGAAAAACAATGAATAAAATGCAAATGAAAAATTATAACTAATCCTAAAATGAAAAAAAAAAATTGATAACTATAAGAAATAGCATGGTTGAAAGTCAACAAAAATTGCATGTACATGAATGACGTGAGAATATAAAAACCAAAACTGCTAAATCAAGTTTGTAATGTGAAATGCAACTGCTTATGCATGAACAAGAAAGAAAAGCTAACAAGTGTAACAAGCAATCAAAGTTAGACATGCAAACCAAATTTTAAATAGCCTATGAACAGCCTCTATATGATCTGAGAAGTAAATCATGAATAAAAGATAAATGAAAAATCAATCCAAAGAAATGTAGCAACCGGAAACTAAAAAAAATGCAAGCTATAAATAGATTTAACTACTAAAAATTCAGATTCAAATCAAGTAAAAATGAATAAGTATGAACTAAACATTGAAAGAAAAATAAAAGTACTGCAAGAAAACCTAATTTAAAAATAAAAAATTAAGGTGAATTTGCGAGATTCAATGAGAAACATAAAAAATCGAAACTACTTCAATTTCTGGAAATTGACTTTCAACTCATAGTTTTGAATCCAAATGAAGATGAACGTGAGCTGGAATGTTAAATATCAACTAAAGAACAATATATGAAATCAAAGAAAAGAACAAAAACATAAAAAAAATTGCAGTAAATCACTTGATCAAACCAAAATAGATCACAACATGTATTAAAACTCTATTAGTTTGTGAACAAAAAAAAATAAAGATCTAATAGGGAACATGAACTAAAACTAAGCTAGAAAAAGATTCAACAATAAGTTTCTTCCAAGATTCAACAAAAAATTTGCAACAATTTAAAGAAGGAATAGCTCAACTAGCTAGAAAACTACATAACATTTAAAATTTAGAAAATAAAGCATGCAATATAAATATGATCCAAACAACATTCAAATGTAAAGAAATAAACTGGATCAACCAAGAATCAACAAGTAAACAAGCAAAAATAAAGATTTAGAGTGAAAAAAAGCAAACAACTTGCCAAAGAGAGAGCAGTTCCATGCCAAAGTTGTTTGATCACATCTGACCCGCACCTATCATCTGTATCCAGATGAATCTTCTAAACTTGATATGAAATGTTGTGGTGTGAGTTTGAGTCTAAATTTTTAATACGTTGTAGCTAATTGAATTAGAACATTATGAAAAAAATTTGAGTGAAAAAAAGTAAGATTTGACTGAGATATCATACGAAAACCATAGGTAGGTTTGAATGGAATGAAAGCATGGTTGTGAAAGGCCTTGGGGAGGTTTAGCCAAGCCATTCCCATGCTTGGCCAAAATCTCCAAGCTTGTTCATGGGTTAGATGTTGTTTGGTCCAACCTTGATTGGTTGCCTTCTTGCATTGTTCTTCAAGTTTTCAATATGTTTTACTAATATTTCCTGTCAATAAAGTGTTAGTTTAGTAGGCTTTTGGGTGATTTGTGTTTATTTGCATGAATTCCAAAAAAAGAAAAAAATGGTGGAACGTGCCTTGAAAGTTTTAAAAATTTTAGTGTTTGATACATTTACATCATGCTTTCACATGCACATTTAATTTGTAATATAGTTTTTATATGTCTAGATTTGTAATTAGTTTGTTCCTTAGTCATGCACTTTTCATGGAGCAATATTTACATTTGTACCAATGGCATTTTCATTATTTGTTTTTATCACATGTATTTCCCATGAAACCCCATATTCCAAACTTTAAACTACCCATGAAATCCTAAACCACCCATAAGACCCAAACTACCTATGAAACCCTAAATCACCCATAAAACACCAAACCACCCATGAAACCCTAAACTAACCCTTAAACCCTGAACCAAACCCTAAACCTAAACCATAGCCTTAACCCTAACCTAGACCCTAAACCAACCTAAACCCTAAACCAACCCAAACATTAACCTAGACCCTAAACCAACCCCAAACCCTAAAATCAACCCTTAAACCCATTCATGCATTTACATCACATTTTATTTTATTTCATGTATTCATAAATTATGTTCATGCATACATGCATTGGTTTTATAAATAAAGTTTTTTCAATGAAAAATGTTTTGAAATAAGATAACATCTTAAGTAAAAAATAACCTTTGAGATCTAGCTTAAATATAAAGGGACTATTGATGGGTATCATTTAGGCGAGGTGTTATCTTGGTTTTGTGCGACAAATAGAAAATCCATAATTTAGAAATATTTTTGAAACTCTTCCTAAGTATAGGAGAGTGGAAAAGATATATCGATACTTAGGAAATTTTCATTTTAAAATTGTTTTCTCTTTAAAAAAACAAAAGAAAAGATTTATTTTTTAGTAAAAAACAAAAAGAAAGAGGAATTAATCTTAAACATTAGAATAAGACCACTTTTACCAAAGTTTAAGGACAATATGCTATTAATTGGTACCATTTTTTATGCATTTGCATTTGCATTTTATTTTGTTTTCATATACATTCTTTAATTGTCATGCATTTATATTATATCAAGCATACATGATACATTATTATTAAGTTCATGCACATTGCATAGGTTTTTAAATGAGGTTTTTCAAAGGAAGTTGTTTTAAAATAAGATAATGTTTCAAATAAAAATGACTTTTAAGAATCTAGCCTAAATATAAGGGGCTTTCAATAGTTATTATTTACGTGTGGTATTATCTTAGTTTTGTGGGGTAATTTTGAAAATTTCTAAGTTAAAATTATTTTTAAAGCTCTACTTAAATATAAAAGAATAAAAAAATGTGTTGATACTTAAGACATTTTTATCTTGATCCAGAAATAAATTTTTTTGCTTTTAAAACAAAGAGAAAAACTAAAAATGATTTGCTTTCAAACGAAAAAGAGAAAAAGATTTCATTTTTGGAATAAACAAGGGAATTAATTTCTACACATAAAAAATAGGACCATTTTCACCAAAATCTAAGGATAGCATACAATTAATCAATATCATCTTCGACGGTCGTTATTGGGGTGCTAATTTTTTTCACACGGAATCGACTTCTGGACCCATTTCTTATTTTCACAAAATAGAAAATGTTCTTTTAATATACTTTAAATCTTTTAAACATTTTATTAGAAGGACAAAAATTTTTGGGTGGCCAATCATACCCTAAAAAAGATTAGTAGAGACTTACTGTTTTGGTTTTTATTGATGATGCTTTTTAGTCCCCCCCCCTTTTTTTTTGTAAGTCTAGCAATCAGGTTCTTAGACCTATATGTTGTGACAAGGATGACATAACTATGAGATGCATACTGGTAAAATTAAAATTGGTGATGGTGTAGATGTGCTGACCTTAGCTTTTGATTCTAAAAATAGACCTAGCAGAATTAAGGGGTGTTGGCAGCTTTATTTGTCTAACAAATTATTTTAAAATAAAATCTAAATCTTGCATATCAAAGACTACTAAGTATTTTTCCATAATAGCTTAGCAAAACAAACAAATTGTTGAATTAGAGGCACAATTGACAACTACTGCACCTAACACAATGGGTCATTCATTTACTAAGAATGTAGGAAATGAATTTGTGGATCAAATTTTTGACCAATCTTCTTCTCCGGTAATACACATTCTGACTTAATTAATTGGATTATTTGGTAATTATGATTTGATTTTATATTAATACACTTAAATTTTTAACGTAATAGGTTTTCTAGACTGAGATTATCCAAAATCTACCTACAGAATCTAGAATGCTTGCACTTCTCAATTATGTGAAATATCAATTAGTAGGTGGATTGATAATCTATATGAAAATCAAATATGGAAAATTTAATTATCCATTGGCTTCATAGATTGGGTAGGAAGTGATTGTTAGATTTTGTTTGATGCTGGAAATATCAATTACAAAAATCTTGGCGTATATGAGGTTAGCTTATATATTCATTTAAATAAAAATAATACATATTCATTTTTATATACTGTATATTGGTATTATAATTGATATATATTTATCTTGTAAACTCCTTTACAAATGTGTGAAGAAGAGATAGATGACTATTGCCTATAGATTCATCGACCCAAGTCGTATAACTAGTGGGTGGGTTCTATACCCGAGCATGCATTTGCTTTGGTATGTGTAATGAAAAGAGAGTTTTTATACTTTCTTGCCCCTTATAATCTTGTGTATGCATTCATTGTTTATTTTGTTATTTACTTTACATTATTTTGTACGGATTTGATAATTGTTAAAAACGTTACATTGTATCTTTGGAATCGATACTATTTATATAGTGGCCATTGGCAGTTGGCTGTCATTGAATATGCAACCTATATGGTTTACTTTTTCAACTCAGAAAAAAGTAACCCAAAACTATTACAAGAACTAAATGATATGATAAAAAGCTACTCATATTAGTTATGTTAAATAATTTCTATTATGTTTACGATTTATTTATGAATATAATGTTATTTATGTTTTTTTGTGTTGTTTCAGGGAATTGACTATCCATAATGAAAAGAAATAATATGGTTATGTTTTCAATAAGTTTGTTTATTTTATTTTTTTTAATTGTTTAGGGTTTAGTGAAAAAATCTAGACAACCTAACAATGATTTGCAAGTTCTTCATCAACCAAGAACTTAAGAATGTGGGTATTATGACATGCGTTTCATGAAAGAAATAGTTATAAACGATCTTATCGGTATACCATATAAGGTTTGCATAATTTTGATGGATAGATACATGTTTCTAAATGGAACACAATTATGAAATGCATATTGTTTGACATTCATTCTATTTTTTTAATGGGTTGAAAAGAAAAAATTCACACCAAAGGAATTTGATTAAGTGCGTCATGAATTATGTGACTATATATCTAAATTTATACAATTAGGACTAAGCACAATGAGTTTTTCTCTTTTTTTGGTTGATGTAAATTTGTATATTTAAATTCAACAAATAAATTGTACAGAACTTCGAATTGTTTCATTTATACAAGTTCAAATTTTTTCATTTATACAATTTCAAAATTTATCATTTATACAAGTGCAACTTTTGTCATTCATATCTGGCTTATGTCTAAAATCAGCATAGGTTTAATAAACATAAATGACGTTTTGGTCTTTAAAAACACAATCTTTGACAACAAAGAAAGTGTTTTTATGTCAAAAACTCAGTATTTGACAGTTAATCACAACTTTGTCAATTTCATGTATTAAGGACAATGTTTCTTTGTTAAAAAATATAGTCTATGTCTTTAAAAATGATGTTTTTATGTTGAAAATGTAGCCTATCTCAATTTATGATATTTCAAATTGAACTCGGTCAATTTCATATTAACTAACAATAACAACATTTTTTATTTAAAAAAATGCAATGTTTATAAAGACGACATTTTTTTCTTAAAAATGTGATCTTTGTTTGCACTTTAGATTTTAAATTGAACTTTGTCAATTTTACATAAAAATGACAATCACGATCTATGTAATTTAAAAAAAATATAATGTCAATGTAATTATAATATTTCAATAATACAAAGCTAATTATGTCTAAACATTTGAAAGTATATACCAATACATTATGTAATTATAATATTTCAACTGTATAAGATCTTTATAGTTTAAAAAAGTAATTATAATATTTCAACAATAAAAGCAAATACACTATCAATAAAACAAATCAGCTACATGTGTCTTGGAGAAAGAAAGTCAAATGATGGTCAATAAGCATTACATCCATTCAATTGTTTTCATATGTAATCCTTTTTAAATTCAAAAGCAACACAAAGAAGAAATTAGCTTTATGAGTATTCCTCAAGATATACTTACCAACACAAAGCATTTCATCTTGAGAGAATCCGTCTAGTTGTATGATTTTAGTGAAGAGCAATATTCGCCTATCATTTCTCTCGATTTCTTTCTTGAAAAAAGATGAAATGAAATTTGACGGTGAAAGTCTATATGATGCATGGGAGAGATTTAAAGAATTGTTGCATAAGTGTCCACATCATGGTCTCCTATAATGGTTGTAAAGTCAAGTTTTTTACAATGGATTGACACCATCCATGAGAACTACACTTGATTTATCTATTGGAGAAGCCATAATGAGTCAAACCATTGAAGTGGAACATGAATTGATGGAAGAGATGGTGACCAACAACTACCAAAGGGGTCTGGAAAGAAAGGTACACAAAAAGATTGCTAATGTGTATAAACTTGGCATTCTCACCTTAATCACATCATAGTTGGCTAGCCTATCTAAGAAAATAGATGCCCTAGGAATCCCATCCCAAACCACCCCTGTTTATGCTATTTAAAGCCCCTTTTAAACTTGTGAAATTTATGTAGGACCACATGCCATAGACAAATGCCAATTTAGAATGAAAAAGTCCAATATGCCTAACATCAACCAATTCATGAAAAATCACTCATCTTTGGAGAGGCGGTTTCACAAATGGTTTAGAACAAAAAAAAAAACTGCCTTACAATATCAACTTGAATCCATTAGGAGCATAGAATTTTAGGTCAACTAACTAGCTGAAAATCTCCTTAGTCATTAAACATTTGAAGAGATAGTTGCCTTAACCTTGAGAAGAGGAAAAGATTTACCTAAGCAACTAGTCACTCAAAAATTTACTTTCAAAGAACAAGTATAGAAGATCATTATAGATGGTGAAGTAAACAAAAAAAAAAAGAGAAGAGTCATCCACAATTAGAGTTCCCACACAACTGGTCTGTCTAACAATCCTATTCCCATAAAGGTTTTAGTGTAAAAAAGAATATGGGCAATTTGCAAGCTTTGTCGAAATCTTTAAAAACTTATAAGTCACTATTCCATTCATTGAAGTAATAAAACACATGCCTAAATATGTCAAATTTCGAAAAGGGATTTTTTTCCAATAAGAGATGATGTGAGGATTATGAAGTAATAACAATAGTTTAGGAATACAGCACTATCTTACAACATGGGATACCACTAAAAATCAAAGATCCAAGAAGTATCATTATACCTTGCACTATTAGTAGTCAGTATTTTGAAAAAGCTTTATGTGATGTTGGTGCAAGTGTTAACATAATGCCATTATCTATTTTTAGGAAGATCGGTGGTAGAAATCTGGAACCAACTATGACAACTATCCAATTGGCCAATGAGTCCCTTAGACGTCTTGAGGGCATATTGAAAAATTTACTAGTGTGAGTAAGAAAATTGATGTTCCTAGCTAACTTTATAATTTTGGACATTGAAAAGAAAGCTACAGTACCATTTATTTTAGGCTTTTTGAGAATTGGAAAGGCCATGATCAATATGTACAAAGGGGAACTTACAATGAAAATGCATGATCAAGAGATGACTTTTAACATGAATCAAGTAAAAAAATCATCCAAAAAGATGGATAATTGGAATAAAGCACTAGCAAGTTTTGAAGAAGCCAAACTCAAAACACTTTGCTCTGAATCAAGAAAAGACTACAAGTTGGGGTCGCCTGCTAAAAGTCTTTAACCTTCTATTAAGGAACCCCCAATATTGGAGCTTAAGCCCTTACTGTCCCACTTTAGATATGCATCCATTCTTTCAATCCTCATCTCTACAACCTTAAGTAAAGAGCAAAAGGATAAACTATTAGAGGTCTTAAAGTAGCAAAAAAGGCATTTGCTTGGTCAATAGCAGATATTAAGGGTATTAACCTAACCATCTTCATGCACAAGTGATAATTCTATTTTTTTTATAGAATTATTATTAACTTATTTGATTAATTGTGAATTTACTTGGTTAATTTTGCTTGATTTTTAGCAAATTAATTTAATTACCCACCTCATTATATTAATTAACTATTGAGTAGGAAATTAATTCAAGTCATGTAATAAGCCATTAGAGAGCCATAATTTTGCTTGATTTTTAGCAAATTAATTTAATTACCCACCTAATTATATTAATTATCTATTGAGTAGGAAATTAATTCAAGTCATGTAATAAGCCATTAGAGAGCCATAAAAAACTACAATTCAAGTCCATGAGCTACTTTGGTTCTATGTGCTTTGTGGAAGAAACAAAAACATAAGCTACAAGAAAGTAGTGTATGGTGCATGAATGAGTTCCCTTCCAAGCTCTTGAGGAAGCACCAAAATGAGTTCGCTTTATACATATGGGGTCATAAGATTTTGGCACATAAATTGCTGCCACATATCTCCTAACTTGGCCGAATATTAAAGGATAAACTAGCCACTTTTGCATGAAAAAAGCTTGAATTATGCATGAGCATAAAATAAGAAAAATAGCTAAAAGCAACTGCTATCATGATACCTGTCCACAGGTTATGTATGGTTTCTTCTATTTTTGGTACATAATGTGCTACCAATTGAGTTACTGACATGACTATATTTTGCAAAGTCATTAGCATTATCACAATTTTGGAAGAGGAGAGTCACACCAAAAGAATAACCTAGTTGGGATGCTATTGCCTACAATCATGGGTTGCTAACTTGCTATCACCTTTACTGTGGACAATGCTCCATCTTGCAAGGCCATTGACTACTAATGGAAACCCATGCAGCTACTACTTTTTAGTAGCATAAATGGAGGACAAACTAGCCAACCATCCATGTATAAGGAAGAAGACAAACATAATAGCTAAACCATAACTCCAAAGTATCGCTATAACTCCTTGTAAATGTTAACCTCATCAACTTAGTCCATTTGGATGCCAAATCCTTTCCATTTATGGAACATATAAAAAAATTGATGTGTCTTCTAGTTGTCTTTATGAAACAAGCTTGTTGGCCACCTTTATGAGTCGAAAAGAAATGAAAAACTGAACAACATAGCAACTATACAAGTTATAGTTTGGCAAACAATAGACTCTCTATTTGAGTTGAAAATGAAAGGGTTGAGTGGCATTTTAGAGCCACTTGATTGGCCTCTAAAACTATAGGAGAGGGCTTTAAATAGGACATTATACAACATCATAGGGGAGCCTCAACCGTCTACCTCTTGGGGATTAGTTTTCTTTGTTTCATGCCCAAACTAATAACCTCAGGGTTGACCAGTTTGAGGTTTTTAAGCTTAGTTTTACTTGTATTTTTCTTTAGTTTCTGTATAGTTATTTTAACCTTTAGTCCTCTATAATGTAGCCACATGTCCATTTAAATTTTGCCAACTTAAATACTTTGAATTTCAATGAAAACTTTTTTCCTTTTACTCGATTTCTACTAGATTTCCGAAGCTATTTTGCTTTTTATTTTCTAGTTTTCTTACCTATTTTCCTTTAAGTTTTTACTATCCTTTCATTCCTTAGCTTATTTATTTTGTAGCTAAATGTGTTGTTGGAGGCATTAAGTGGTTAAAAGGGCATGGTAGTCCTTTTTCATGTTAGAAGCCTTCAGTAGACAACCAAGGGTAATTTGACGTTTGTGTTAACCTGACATGTCAGGTTGGTCTGATATTCTCAATGCCATGTTAACTCGATGGTGTCTTTATTGTCCTTTAATGGTCCCCTATCACTTAACTATAAATTTAAAGGTCCAAGCACTATGAAAGGAATACACACCATTCCATCTTCCCCCTATTACTCTTTTTCTAACCTCATTCTTTCTGACTTACGTGTTGGAGTGCAAATGAAAGGAATACTCCCTACCTTTGGCTCTAACTGCCTTTCTTTTCTGTTTTTCCAAGAATACCCTAAGATTGGAGCTTAGCATATACATTCGGCATGCTAGGTAGGGGGCTTTTTCCTTTCATTAATTGAGCACAAAGCAATGCCACTAAGGAAGAGAGCTTTAGAGGAAGGAAAGATGGCTGTCTCAGCTAGATCAAAACCCCATCATAGCCAACATTCCGTTCAACCTACCTAACCATAGATGGGACCAACCATGGAACAATTCCAAGTCTTGATCGAATAAATATAGGCTCTCAAAGACATGTTACAAACCATAACTCCACCACTAGTTTCAAAAGTGCCTGACCTAATCACCTTTGGTCGAGGAGCCGTTGTCAGACAACCAAGCTATAAAAAGGTGGAAGCCTCTTAAACCTCTAGAGAAAAAGAACACAACACCTTAGCCCACCATTACCTTAGCTACAATTCAACATAGGCTATGACCAAAAAATTTAAATAAACAAACCTTGAACCCTAGCCAAACAAAGACCTGAAAGTTTAGATACAGGCTATAGAAAAAGAGCTGAAAATGAAAGCAATGGCATTTAAGGATAAGCTTAAGTTCTTGTAAATCTAGCCCTTCACTAAAGAAATCGATAGAGCCATGCCTCCAAAGGAGTTCAAAATGTCGACCTCGGAAACCTACAATGGTACTTTTAACCCCTTCGATCATTTGAAACTTTATAGAACTAACATGATGATGTAGTAGGCAAATGAGGCTCTAATATGCAAAGACCTAGCTACCACACCAAAAGGCATAGCTTAGTCCTAGTACAATACCTAGGAACGGAGGTCAATCATGATGTTCAGGGAGCTCAGCCACTCTTTCTTATCTAGGTTTATGCATAGTTAAAGAGCAAAAAAGATGACTCTAATTTTGATGTCAATCTACCAAAGATGGAATGAAACTTTAAAGAGCTATGTCATGCTTTTTAATAAGGAAGCTTTGCAATTTAAAGACCTAAAACAAATGGCCTCTATAGCTGCCTTAACAAGTGGACTCAACGATAAAGAATATGATGTAAAGCTAACATTGTCACTAGAACTACCTAAAACTCTAGCCAACGTCTTGCTGATAGCTAAAAAATATATAAATGTTGAAGCCATAATGAAAAACAACTAGGTGAGAAAAAGCTCATCCCTTCTTTTTGGCAACTAAGGTGAGAAAGACTCATCCTCCCTCCTTGATAAAAAAAAAAGTAAAGATTTTTACGATCCTCCCCTAAGAGAGAGATGATATCGCGCTAGAAGCCCTAGTAGGGAAAGGAATTTCATCGTACTGAATATCTCTTGAGAGAAAATTCTAAGGCAAATTAAAAAAAATCCTAGTATCAAATGGTCAAAGCCCTTAAAATAGAACATGAAAAGGGATCTAACTAAAAGATACACCATTCATTACACACATTGAATTGGACTTACCCATGAAATGTCAAAGATAGGATAGATTATTCCAGCATCCAACACTTGATAATCTCCTTGTTTACCACTTCCTTCATTGTAAGGTTCAAATGTCTTTACTACTCAATCATTGTCTTGTGGTCATCTTCTAACAAGATCTTATTGTTGATAATAACTGCAAGTGTATAAGCCACACAAGTAATATAGATAGGAAGTATTGAGTATCATCTCCATAATTATTGAATGTTAACCTAGAGCTAAGTATCAAAATTAAGCACCTACGCATATTCGACTCTAACAAAATTTTTATGGAAGAAATAAACCTAAACTATACTACATTGACCTAAATGATTGCATGAAATTAAGCTTTACATAATAACTATCAAATTATGATATTAACTAACTAAATTAAAAGTAAATTATTACTACGGAAAAACCTAAGGTGAATTAAAGATAAGCTTTAAACCTAAATCTAACCTACTAATATAAATTTAAAAGAAAGTAGATTTCAATGCATGAAGATAAATCAACTAAGCATAAGATTAAAAAGACATGTAAAATGTAATTAAAAGGCATAAGCATATGAAAATGCAAATAAGGAAACAATTCAAACACTAAATAACTTACCTAATCTTTACCTAAGCTATATTAATCAATTAGTATGATGAAACATAAACTACTAACTTGAAATGCAACATCTAAATGAAATTGACCAAAATCAACATGTACTTTGATGCAAACTGAAAGGGAAAATGCAATGGACTAAGACAACATGAGATGAACTAAAAACAAGTAACAAAAATGCAAGAAAAATGCAATGAGTAGAATTTAAAATGAACTGAATGCAATGATATGATTAGTAACTAAAAAAAAAAAAGAGGAAATGAGCTTGATTAACTAAGACATTAAAATGCTTAAACTTAGCTTGTAAAAGAATTAATTAGTATAAAAAAAAATAAAAGTTAAGCTAAAAGGAGTTCAAAAGGAAAGTAAGGACTCAAGCAAAAAATTGTAAACATAAAGAGTACTAGGCTAATAACAATATATTAACCGCAAATAAGCTTTCGAATTTAAATGAAACTTTAAATTACTAGAAAGTAAAATACACACTATGCAAATGACATGAAATTTTAAGGGATGAAATTAAAGTGGTTGCAAACAAAACTTCAAAAATAAAAAATGAAATCAACAAATAAGCAAGCTCAATAACATGAAATAAAAAGCATGAGAACTAGAAAAATTAAGAGGACTTTAAAAGAACATTAGACATAAAGAACATAGAAGGAAAATAAAGCAAATAACAAATAATTAACTAAATAAACAAGCACAATGAACCAAAATAAACAACTTAATAAAAATGAAAACAGTCATAAAGTAGTAGTAAAACTTAAAGTGAAACAAAAATAAAAAATGAAAAATTCAAGTTGCTTGAAGCCTTATACGTGTCTTCTCAACCTAATAGCATTCAAAAACCATCCTTATCAACCCAACCAACCTTGGAAAACAAGAGAAAGAATGGAAAATGAAAGTTAACTCAATGTTAGAAATTGTGTAAAAAATCAAATGAAAAAGATCAATCTTGCATAAAGTAAATAAAGTTTTTTTTAAGCTTGCAAAAATTAATGTTTGTGCCAAGCTTCGATCTTAAGGTATTCCTAGAAAGAAAGAAGAGAAGGGCAATTAGAGGTAAAGGCAAAAAGTGTTCCCTACATTTACACTTTAACGCATAAGTTCCAAAGTATGAGGTCAGAAGGAGAGTAATAGAAAGAAGATGAAGTGGTGTGTGTTACCTTTATAGTGCCTGGACCTTCATATTTATAGATAAGTGATAGAGGACCATTATGGGACATTAAAGATACTATCAAGCTGATATGGCCCTAAGAATGTCCGACTAACTTGACATATGAGGTCAACATAAATGTCAAAATTACCCCTGGTTGTCTGTTGAAGGCTTTTGACATGGAAAAAAACTACCATGCCTTTTTGACCACTAAATGCCCCTAAGATTTTATCCCTCTATCAAGCAATTTGAGTATCAGAATACTCAACATATAATCACTACATTTCACATAGATCAAGTAGGTAAAGAAAGATGATGTGAAACATGGTTCTTTGGAGTTGAAGTTATAGGAGCGATCGATATTGAGAGATAAATGGCCTAGAGTCATGGTCCAATCTACTGAAGGTCTGATATTGCATGTACGTCATGAATTAAGTGCATGGTTGGCTTAAAAGTCACTGAGGTGTTAATCATTCAGAATGATTTAAAGCTAGTAATGGTGTTCAACCAGTTGACATGAGACTTGTGTTTTATTCCAGGAGTTTGAATTTAGGTTTCTACTTTGAACTTTGATGATGAGCTAGACATCTAGTCGATTATAAAGAGTTGTCCAATTTGATCGATTTGAGTTGGGGTTCACTTAATCCGATCGATCTGATGGCATTAAATGAGGAGAAAGGTAGTTTAAGCTAAAAAATTTAGATAGGGAAGACCAAAAGACATCTATCTATTTCATTTTGATGTGTGGCATGATCTGCGCTGTTCCTCTGATCTATTACGTAGCCATATAAAGGGATGTTAAGGTTTTAGTTTTCCACTTTTTTGCTTTCTTTGCTTTCAATCTAATCTAAACTTTTTAACTTTCTAGCCTTAAAGTTTTTTTACACTTTTTTTTATACGTATTCTTAACTGTGTCTTCTAGTATAAGTTTTAGGGAGGTCGAGAGTTACAAGGTAGAACCTAAGAGGGTCAGCTCGAGCAAGACATTAATGATTTGATTCCATCATTCATCAAAAACCTTAATTGTGAGAAGATGGCCTTTTGATTCAACCCAATATCTGAGGAAAGGCAGTAATGAAATGAAAAAAATGCTCAAGCAAAAGGAGAATAAGTGCTGGGCATGGAAGAGCTATGTGATTAGATAGGCTTTAACCTATAAAATCCACCCTTTCCCTATCTCTTAGGTTAGTTTATCTTCTATGGCCAACCTTTCTTCACATTTGGCCATTCCCCCTTTTAGGGCTCAATCACATCAATTTTTTTCTACTTCTTTTTCCTCTTATTGATGCTCTCATTGTTACTTCCATTTGACCCTAGTCAATTCTTGTCAAGATTTTTTTCTCTCCTAAAGGGTCTCTACCTCATCCTGTTTCCCCTAAAGTTAAGTTGCTCTTAGCCATAATTTCACCTTGAAATTTTAGTCTTCCCCACGAGTCAGCATTTTCTGACAATGAAGATTCTAATAATGAAGGTTTCGAAGAGGAATAAGAAAAATGGAATACCTTAGTTGGGGAAAATAACAGTAAAAAAAAGAATCTTAAAGGCTAAGATGACCTGATCGAGGTCTTGTATATACTTTTTTTGACCTTAACATGATCCCTAAGGATATGATGAGTGAACTAAAGGGCGTAAAAAATCTTAAAGACTATCCTAACATGTGTTTAGCTCATCACGTCTGTGCTCTGACAATGACTTTCCTCTTTTCCAAATAGGGGTACAGTATAATAATGCCAAACTCCTCAAATCGAGTCACTGATAGACTGGAGCCATATCAGCTCTACGTGTATTAAGATTCCTTTATGGTTAGTCTGAGGTTTCCATTTCATTCCTTATTTGTTTCAATTTTTAATTCTTAGAATTTAACTATCACCTAGCTTACCTCCAAATCTATACATTATATAGTTACTTTCATCATCTTTTATCAACATTTGCATATCCTTCCTTCTCTCCCCCTATTTAGGGAGTTCTTTTTTATTAAAATACACCTAGTGATAAGAGGTGGCATTATGTAACAACTCGACCCAATAAGAAACTATTTACTGATTGTTTGAGCTTAATAAAGAACTAGAAGCTACTCTTTCTCTATATTCAAAATAAATAAATAAATAAAGATAACCAACTCGAGGTCGAAGTCATTATTGAGGTCAAGGCTTGAGAAATAAGAAATGTGCTTGACACTTTTGTGGACTCATCGGTGGCTCTCTCTATCCTAGATCTACCAAATCAAGATAAAATAATGGAGTACTCTTATAAGAAGGAACTCATCATTGATGCCTATAGGCTAACCTCCCCTGAAGTAATAAATAAGATAAAATACTGGGGTAGGTTTAAGGTAGCTTCATAGGATTTTATTTTAACCTAATTTTATCTAACTTCTAGCTTAGTTTTACAAAAATTTCCTTTTCAGCCCTTAGAGAACACCAACCAAGCCCTCTATCATGCCTACCTCACTCTAGGCCATCTACTTAAGGCTAAAAAAGATATGGCTATTCTGGCTTAGAAGTATAAAAAAAGCTAGAACACTCTGGGCAATGTCAAGTCCAGCCTCAACACGTCTCACAAAATAGAGGTTGAGTTGATGAAAAAGAGTGATGAGCTGACAAAAAAGTTAGAGGTTGTCTCGATTGATAAAGCCTTAACTGAGTCCATGAGGGAGCAGGTCGAGCACAAGCTCAACGATGCTCAGATTGAGATAGCAAGGTTGAGGTTAGAACTAAAAGCCAAGCAAAAAAAAAAGAGAAAAGATTTGAAGAAGAAGGTTATGGATGAGTTTAGGGCCTCCAACAAATGCCTTCAGATGAAAGTAGAGTTATCCTAAAAACATGTGTTGGGTGCCTTCTAGTTGGCTAATGATAAGGTATAATTTAAATTCTTTAACCTCAACCTCAACCTCTGTGATATTGACATCAATAATATCAAATCGAGGCCACATCTAAATCAACACGAGAAGAATGATGATGATGAGGCCATAGATGTTGAGCTCGAGGCCACCTTAGGTGTTAGGACAAGGTAGAAGAGGCTAAAAAGGCTAAGGTCATCACTACTACTTTTGTTAATAGGGATGCTACTGCTAATGTTACTGACACATGATTCTTTTATTTTTAACTTTCATAAATTTTTTCTAATGTATGAGGTTAGTTTTTATAATGACCTTAGATAAGAATGATCTATCTGACATATTTCATACTTAACATCTTTTGTATTTAATAGAAAATAAAATATAAAACTTTGTTTAGTTTAGTCTAAGCTTCAGCTTAGTTTTATTATATTTTTTTTTATTTGCACAAGTTTAAGCATAGTCAATTAAAGAAATTTAAGCCCAATTAACTGAACTAAGGATTTACATGATCACTTGTATTAAATTAACTTGAAATCCATCTAAGTTTTAGGTCAGATTTTGTTAGATCGATTAGGCATAAGCTCATTGAGCATAACTTGATTTTTGCATTCAAGTATAATATATAAGTGTGAGCTTGATCTAAAGTAGACCTTTTAATTATTTGCATTCCATGTTCTTAAGATGACATTGCCATTCATATCTTGTAGTTTATAGGTCGTGTTATGGACAACCTCTTTAACGACATATGGTCTTTCTCAAGTCAAGGCTAATTTGCCATCTCGATCATCTACTGCTGAGGCTTCAACTTTTCTAAATATCAGGTCACCCTTCCTAATTTGTTAATGTTAGACCCTTTTATTATAATAACTGACCACTTTTTGTTGATAAGCTGTTATCCGTGCTAGGACTATGCCCTACTATTCTTCGATGAGGTCTAAATTGGCCCTAAGTGCTTTTTTATTTCCTTTTTCTGACCCTAATTCAACTCTTAAGCTTAAAAGGTCGATCACAATAGGTACTATGGCTTTTGTTCCAAATACTAGATGGAATAGCATTTCACCTCTTGGTACCTTCATGGTTATCCTCAGGGCCTATAGTACCCTTGGTAGCTTATCGGCCCACTTCCCCTTTGCTTTGTCAAGTATTTTCTTTAAAGCTTCTAATATTGTCTTATTTGTAGCTTTGACTTGTCCATTAGACTGAGGGTAGGCAATCGATGTGAACCTAAGGTCAACATAAAGTTTTGAATACCATTCCTTGAACCTCAAGTTTTCAAATTGTTTGTTATTTTTCGTTATTATGGACCAAGGTAAGCCAAATCTGCATACTATATTCTTTCATATAAATTTCTCATCTTGGGCCTCTATAGTAGTGGCCAAGGTCTCAATTTCAAGTCATTTCATGAATTAATCTACTATTACTGAGACAAATCTTATTTGGCTCATAGTCGAGGTGAACGATTCGAGGACATCCATTCCCTATTGCATGAAAGGCCATGGGCTGATGATAGGAGTGAGCTCGATTGAAGGGAGATGTTGTATATGAGTAAACCTTTGACACTTATCACATCTTTTGACCAACTGGGTTGAATCTCTTTTGATAATTGGCCAATGATAGCATTGTCTGAGCACTTTGTAGGCTAATAACCAAGGTTCGAAGTGGCTTCCATATATTTCTACATGGATTTCTCGTAAAACATAGTCTACTTCTTCCTCGTCAACATATATTAAATAAGGCAAACTAAAGGATTTTCTATATAATTTTCCTTTAATCATCACGTACTAATGGCCCTTCCTCGTCAATGCCTTAGATTGGATTCTATTCTTGGGCAGTGCTCTCATGGTTAAGTATGCCTTGACCGGTGTCATTCAGGTTTTTTTTTCTGTGATCTATCCTACAAGTTTGTCCTTGGTCCTTTTGTGTGTTAGCACTTCTACCAAAACTTGGTCTAGATTTTTTGTTGTTATTCCTGAAGCCAATTTAGATAAAGAGTCTGCCAATGAATTTTTTGACCTTAGTATTTTCTTTACCTCAGCCTTTTTGAAGCTAGCTACTAAGGCCAGTGCTTTATCTAGAATATTTTTGAATTTCATCTTCCAAAGCTTTGAATTCTTTATTTATTTAGCTAACCACTAGCTAGGAATCACTATGTGCTGTTATATGTTAAACGTTGAGCTTAGTTGCCAACCTCAAGCTAGCTATTAGTGCCTCATATTTCACCTCATTGTTGGATGCCTTAAACTTAAATCTCAAAGCATATGGGTATTGTAATCCTTCCAGGCTTATCAGAATAGGGCCAGCCCATCCGTTATGGTTTGTGGCTGAGCCATCAACATAAAGCTTCTAACTTTAAAATTTTGGGGTTTTCTTTTTTTTTCTTGAATTATCTTTTAACTTGTATTGAAATGAGCTCTGTGATGAAGTCTGCTAACACATGAGATTTTAAGACCGACTTGGGTAGAATGTACAAGTCAAATTTGCTAAGCTCTATTGCCAATTTGATTAACCTTCCTAACATTTCTAACTTCTATAAAACCTATCTCAATGATTGGTCGGTCAGTACATGGATCACATGGGCTTGAAAATAAGGCCTGAGTTTTTTGGCTGAAGTTATAACTATGTAAGCTCACTTTCTATACTGTTGTAGTTAATTTCTGGACTTATTAATACTTTGCTCACAAAATACATCAATTTTTGCTTCATTCTCTCATCTCTGACTAAAATTGACTTGATGGCTTGTTCCATGGTGGCCAAGTATAGGTATGAGGTTTCATCAAACTTTGGCTTAGACAAAATGGATAAAGAGGATAAAAACTCTATAGGTTTTTTAAAAGCTTTTTGACACTAAAAGGTCCACCTGAAGTAAAAAATATTTATGATAATTTTGAAGAATGGTAGACATCATTCTACTAGCTTAGACATGATCAGCTTAAGGCAACTATTCTACCAGTTAACCATTGTATTTCCTTCACCAAGGTCAATGCTTTCATGTTTAGGATTGCTTGAACCTTTTTGAGTTCACCTTTATCCCTTTTTTGCTGATCATACAACAAAAGAACTTACTTTATGTGACTCTAAAGGCACATTTGCTCGGGTTGAGCCTCATATTATACTTTCTTAAGGTGTTGAATGTCTTTCTAAGGTTTTCTAGGTGCTCAATTAAATTTTTACTTTTAACTATCATATCATCCATATATACTTTCATGTTTTAGTCGATTTGATTTTTAAACAGCCTATTTACTAGTCTTTGATAGGTTGACCCTACATTCTTTAGCCCAAAAAGGCATCATCACCTTATAGTAATAAAAACCTTTCTCATTAATGAAAGCCATCATTTCCTCATCATCCTTTAGCATTTTGATTTGGTTATAACTAGGATAAACATCCATAAAATTGAGAAGGCCATGCTCGACACTATCATCCATCAGTTGATCTATGTTAGTGAAAGGAAAGTTATCTTTTAAGCATGTTTTATTTAGGTTGGTAAAGTCAACATACATCTTCCACTTTTTATTGTACTTTTTGACCATGACCATGTTGGCTATCCATTCATGGTAGTAGACCTCTCTAATAAAGCCTATTTGTAGTAATCTATCGACTTCTTCCTCGATGGCCTTTTATCTTTCTAGGGCAAAGGTTCTTTTCTTTTGCCAAACTAGTTTTACCTCGGGGTTAGTATGCAGGCTATGGATCATCACTTCGATATCAATATGAGGCATATTAGATAGTGTCTAGGGGAACAACTCAACATTATCTTTTAGGAGTTGAATCAATTAATTCTTACGTTAAAGTTTAGTTTTGATCTACATATGTTTTTCAGAGACGCTATCCCAAAGTATAATTGTTAAGAGATCTTCAGCCAGTTCAAGTTAGTTTTTGTTCAAATTTGATCATTGATCAATTATCTCTTTTTGTTCAATTAGGTTAGGATCATATCCAGCAAAAATAGATCTCGATGTGATGATCAATATATTGTGGATAACTTACGAAATATGTATGTGGTGAAATTGGTATGTATTTTTCATTTTATACTACATTTTGGCCATCTTATTGGCTCGGTCCAAATGACATGTAATTGTTCACATCGGTTTAAGAGCTTGGTCATCTTTGGAGTCACATAAAAAATTCAAAAAATAGAACAAAATTTTTCTTTTTGTTAGAGCTTAAAAGTTCGAAATGGTTTCAGAGCATGCTTCTATTATGTCAGTTTTACATTCTATGTTCTTACTTGTGGTTTCCTATTTCTTGTTGGAGTTTGCTGTTTGCCTTTCCTCAGTGCTTTTATTCTTGGCCGAACTCTCAATTTGCTTCTTGGTCGTCTTTTTCATTATTATGACATAACATTGACATGCCATGGACTGGTCTTCCTTAACCTTTTCAACCCCATTAGGTGTTGAGAATTTTACTTTCAGATGGTGAGTTAAGCCTAAAACCTGCATAACAAATTGGCTAGATCGACCTAATATCATGTTGTAAGCTGATGGGATGTCACCACCATAAACTCTATAACTAAGATGGTTGTCATTGATTCTATCCCTAAAGAGATTGGTAGTTTGATTATTCCTTTCATAAGCACCAGTTCATTCATGAATCCTAGTGATCGACTCCAATCGATCTTTATCAGTTCCCATTTTCTTTATTGTGCCATAGTACATGACATCGATTGAGCTCTCATTATCAAATAGGATTCTCTTGATTATATAGTTGTATACTATAGTTGTGATCATTATGGCATCATTATACGGGTGTTGAATTCCTTCAAGATCTTTTAAGCTAAATGAGATTAGTTCATCTTTTCAATCTTTTTTTTCTTTCGTTAAGGTATCTACTACCATAACCATGCTTGGATTGAACTTTTTTTTAGCCTAGGTGGAGCTGCCTTAGGTGATCACATCAATTACTCTAGTGATCGATCTATTGTTATCAGTTTGGCCTTTTTTTTGTCTCAGCTTATCTTCACGATCTTCTCTTTTTCTATTTTCTAGCCTTCCTTCTTTACCTTAGGTAGGCTTTCTTCAATATTGTCTATAGTTCACTCTGGGTTGGCCATGTCTTTACTGTTCTACAAACCTCCTCAACTGACCTTTCTTTATTAGAGCTTTAATTTTATTTTTCAAGTCAACACAATCTTTAGTATTATGGCTTATATCTTAATGAATAGTGCATCTTTTAGTTAGATCCCTCTTCATGTTCTATTTTAAGGGCTTCGACCATTTGATACTAGGATTTTTTTCAATTTGCCTTAGAATCTTCTCTCAAGAGATATTTAGTATGATGTAATTCCTTTCCTTACTAAGGCTTCTAGCACGATATCATCTCTCTCTTAGGGGAGGATCGTAAAAATCTTTACTTTTTTTTTATCGAGGAGGGAAGATGAGTCTTTCTCACCTCAGTTGCCAAAAAGAAGGGATGAGCTTTTCTCACCTAGTTGTTTTTCATTATAGCTTCAACATTTATATATTTTTTAGCTATCAGCAAGACGTTGGTTAGAGTTTTAGGTAGTTCTAGTGACAATGTTAGCTTTACATCGTATTCTTTATCGTTGAGTCCACTTGTTAAAGCAGCTATAGAGGCCATTTGTTTTAGGTCTTTAAATTACAAAGTTTCCTTATTAAAAAGCATGACATAGCTCTTTAAAGTTTCATCCTATCTTTGGTAGATTGACATCAAAATTAGAGTCATCTTTTTTGCTCTTTAACTATGCATAAACCTAGATAAGAAAGAGTGGCTGAGCTCTCTGAACATCATGATTGACCTCTGTTCCTAGGTATTGTACTAGGATTCAGCTATGCCTTTTGGTGTGGTAGCTAGGTCATTGCACATTAGAGCCTCATTTGCCTACTGCATCATCATGTTAGTTCTATAGAGTTTCAAATGATCGAAGGGGTTAAAAGCACCATTATAGGTTTCCAAGGTCGACACTTTGAACTCCTTTGGAGGCGTGGCTCTATTGATTTCTTTAGTGAAGGGCTAGATCTACAAGAACTTAAGCTTATCCTTAAATGCCATTGCTTTCATTTTTAGCTCTTTTTCTATAGCCTGTATCTAAACTTCCAGGTCTTTGTTTGGTTAGGGTTCAAGGTTTGTTTATTTAAATTTTTTGGTCATAGCCTATGTTGAATTGTAGCTAGGGTAATGGTGGGCTAAGGTGTTGTGTTCTTTTTCTCTAGAGGTTTAAGAGGCTTTTAACTTTTTATAGCTTGATTATCTGACAACGGCTCCTCGACCAAGGGTGATTAGGTCAGGCACTTTTGAAACTGGTGGTGGAGTTATGGTTTGTAACATTTCTTTAAGAGCCTATATTTATTCGATCAAGACTTGGAATTGTTCCATGGTTGGTCCCATTAGGCAGGTTGAACGGAATGTTGGCTATGATGGGGTTTTGGTCCAGCTGAGACAGCCATCTTTCCTTCCTTTAAAGCTCTCTTCCTTAGCGGCATTGCTTTGTGCTCAATTAATGAAAGGAAAAAGCCCCCTACCTAGCATGCCAAATGTATATGCTAAGCTCCAATTTCAGGGTATTCTTGGAAAAATAGAAAAAAAAGGTAGTTAGAGCCAAAGGTAGGGAGTATTCCTTTCATTTGCACTCCAACACATAAGTCAGAAAAAATGAGGTTAGAAAAAGAGTAATAGGGAGAAGATGGAATGGTGTGTATTGCTTTCATAGTGCTTGGACCTTTAAATTTATAGTTAAGTGATAGGGGACCATTAAAGGACAATAAAGACACCGTCGAGTAGACATGGCATTAAGAATATCAGACCGACCTGACATGTCAGGTTAACACAAACGTCAAAATTACCCTTGGTTGTCTACTGAAGGCTTCTAACATGAAAAAGGACTACCATGCCCTTTTAACCACTTAATGCCTCTAACAACACATTTAGCTACAAAATAAATAAGCTAAGGAATGAAGGGCTAGTAAAAACTTAAAGGAAAATAGGTAAGAAAACTAGAAAATAAAAAGCAAAATAGCCTAGGAAATCTAGTAGAAATCGAGTAAAAGGAAAAAAGTTTTCATTGAAATTCAAAGTATTTAAGTTGGCAAAATTTAAATGGACATGTGGCTACATTATAGAGGATTAAAGGTTAAAATAACTATAAAGAAACTAAAGAAAAATACAAGTCAAACTAAGCTTAAAAACCTCAAACTAGTCAGCCCTGAAGTTATTAGTTTGGGCATGAAACAAAGAAAACTAATCCCCAAGAGGCAGACGGTTGAGGCTCCCCTATAATGTTGTATAATGTCCTATTTAAGGCCCTTTCCTATAGTTTTAGAGGCCAATCAAGTGGCTTTAAAATGCCACTCAACCCTTTCATTTTCAACTCAAATGGAGAGTCTATTGCTTGCCAAACTATAACTTGTATAGTTGCTATATTGTTTAGTTTTTCATTTCTTTTCGACTCATAAAGGTGGCCAATAAGCTTGTTTCATAAAGCCAACTAGAAGACACATCAGTTTTTTTATATGCTCCATAAATGGAAAGGATTTGGCATCCAAATGGACTAAGTTGATGAGGTTAACATTTACAAAGAGTTATAGCGTTACTTTGGAGTTATGGTTTAGCTATTGTGTTTGTCTTCTTTCTTATACATGGATGGCCGGCTAGTTTGTCCTCCATTTATGCTACTAAAAAGTAATAGCTACATGGGTTTCCATTAGTAGTCAATGGCCTTGCAAGATGGAGCATTGTCCACAGCAAAGGTGGTAGCAAGTTAGCAACCCATGATTGTAGGCAATAGCATCCCAACTAGGTTATTCTTTTGGTGTGACTCTCCTCTTCCAAAATTGTGATAATGCTAATGACTTTGCAAAATATAGTCAGGTCAGTAACTCAATTGGTAGCACATTATGTACCAAAAATAGAAGAAACCATACATAACATGTGGACAAGTATCTTGATAGCAGTTGCTTTTAGCTATTTTTCTTATTTTATGCTCATGCATAATTCAAGCTTTTTTCATGCAAAAGTGGCTAGTTTATCCTTTAATATTCGGCCAAGTTAGGAGATATGTGGCAGCAATTTATGTGCCAAAATCTTATGACCCCATATGTATAAAGCAAAGTCTATATATGACAAATCCACCTCTATATTTTTTGCCCATGCCAACTCATTTTGGTGCTTCCTCAAGAGCTTGGAAGGGAACTCATTCATGCACCATACACTACTTTCTTATAGCTTAGGTTTTTGTTTCTTCCACAAAGCACATAGAACCAAAATAGCTCATGGACTTGAATTATAGTTTTTTTATGGCTCTCTAATGGCTTATTACATGACTTGAATTAATTTCCTACTCAATAGATAATTAATATAATTAGGTGGGTAATTAAATTAATTTGCTAAAAATCAAGCAAAATTATGGCACTCTAATGGCTTATTACATGACTTGAATTAATTTCCTATTCAATAGATAATTAATATAATTAGGTGGGTAATTAAATTAATTTGCTAAAAATCAAGCAAAATTAACCAAGTAAATTCACAATTAATCAAATAAGTTAATAATAATTCTATAAAAAAAATAGAATTATCACTTGTGCATGAAGATGGTTAGGTTAATACCCTTAACATCTGCTATTGACCAAGCAAATGCCTTTTTTGCTACTTTAAGAGCTTTAATAGTTTATCCTTTTGCTCTTTACTTAAGGTTGTAGAGATGATGACTGAAAGAATGGATGCATATCTAAAGTGGGACAGTAAGGGCTTAAGCTCCAATATTGGGGGTTCCTTAATAGAAGGTTAAAGACTTTTAGCAGGCGACCCCAACTTGTAGTCTTTTCTTGATTCAGAGCAACGTGTTTTGAGTCTGGCTTCTTCAAAACTTGCTAGTGCTTTATTCCAATTATCCATCTTTTTGGATGATTTTTTTACTTGATTCATGTTAAAAGTCATCTCTTGATCATGCATTTTCATTGTAAGTTCCCCTTTGTACATATTGATCATGGCCTTTCCAATTCTCAAAAAGCCTAAAATAAGTGGTACTGTAGCTTTCTTGTCAATGTCCAAAATTATAAAGAGGAACATCAATTTTCTTACTCACACTAGTAAATTTTTCAATATGCCCTCAAGACGTCTAAGGGACTCATTGGCCAATTGGATAGTTGTCATAGTTGGTTCCAGATTTCTATCACCGATCTTCCTAAAAATAGATAATGGCATTATGTTAACACTTGCACCAACATCACATAAAGCTTTTTCAAAATACTGACTACTAATAGTGCAAGGTATAATGATACTCCTTGGATCTTTGATTTTTAGTGGTATCCCACGTTGTAAGATAGTGCTGTATTCCTAAACTATTGTTATTACTTCATAATCCTCACATCATCTCTTATTGGAAAAAAATCCCTTTTCAAAATTTGACATATTTAGGCATGTGTTTTATTACTTCAATGAATGGAATAGTGACTTATAAGTTTTTAAAGATTTCGACAAAGCTTGCAAATTGCCCATCTTTTTTTTTATGCTAAAACCTTTATGGGAATAGGATTGTTAGACAGACCAGTTGTGTGGGAACTCTGATTGTGGATGGCTCTTCTCTTTTTTCTTTTGTTTACTTCACCATCTATAATGATCTTCTATACTTGTTCTTTAAAAGTAAATTTTCGAGTGACTGGTTGCTTAGGTAAATCTTTTCCTCTTCTCAAGATTAAGGCAACTATCACTTCAAATGTTTGATGACTAAGGAGATTTTTAGCTAGTTGGTTGACCTAAAATTCTATGCTCCTAATAGATTCAACTTGATATTATAAGGCAGTTTTTTTGGTTCTAAACCATTTGTGAAACTGCCTCTCCAAAGATGAATGATTTTTCATGAATTGGTTGATGTTAGGCATAGTGGACTTTTTCATTCTAAATTGGCATTTGTCTATGGCATGTGGTCCTACATAAATTTCACAAGTTTAAAAGGGGCTTTGAATAGCATAGACAGGGGTGGTTTGGGATGGGATTCCTAGGTCATCTATTTTCTTAGATAGGCTAGCCAACTATGATGTGATTAAGGTGAGAATGCCAAGTTTATACACATTAGCAATCTTTTTGTGTACCTTTCTTTCCAGACCCCTTTGGTAGTTGTTGGTCACCATCTCTTCCATCAATTCATGTTCCACTTCAATGGTTTGACTCATTATGGCTTCTCCAATAGATAAATCAAGTGTAGTTCTCATGGATGGTGTCAATCCATTGTAAAAAATTTGACTTTACAACCATTATAAGAGACCATGATGTGGACACTTATGCAACAATTCTTTAAATCTCTCCCATGCATCATATAGACTTTCACTGTCAAATTTCATTTCATCTTTTTTCAAGAAAGAAATCGAGAGAAATGATAGGCGAATATTGCCCTTCACTAAAATCATACAACTAGATGGATTCTCTCAAAATGAAATGCTTTGTGTTGGTAAGTATATCTTGAGGAATACTCATAAAGCTAATTTCGTCTTTGTGTTGCTTTTTTAATTTAGAAAGGATTACATATGAAAACAGTTGAATGGATGTAATGCTTATTGACTATCATTTGACTTTCCTTCTCCAAGACACATGTAGCTGATTTGTTTTATTGATAGTGTATTTGCTTTTATTGTTGAAATATTATAATTACTTTTTTAAACTATAAAGATCTTATACAGTTGAAATATTATAATTACATAATGTATTGGTATATACTTTCAAATGTTTAGACATAGTTAGCTTTGTATTATTGAAATATTATAATTACATTGACATTATATTTTTTTTACCAATGCTTTACCAATAAGAGAAGATTGACAAAAGTCGTTTAGACTAACACATGGTTATGCACTTACTCATGTAACAAGCAACCGTTCTTATAGGTTGAAGTTTGGGTAAACTTGAGCTAACATGTGGGTGCTTGTTATAATAACAAATTCACTAAGCATGACTCGATATAGGAATGCTATATGATAGTTCATATAATGTCTATAGCTACATTCATATGTGATGGTTGCATAAATAATCTTTTGACTTAAGATTACTTATGATCTTATATGATGAGTTTTAGACTTTGACTTATGTTTCCAATCATGAATACTCCAATCAAGTATAGTTGCGTATAACATGAAACATATGAAGAGGCATGAAGTAATCAAGATGGAATTCATCACCTTGTGTGATCAAGAGAGTATCTCAATTACTCTTGATTGAATTAACTCTAGAAATCTTTGGTCAAAGTGAAATAAGAGTTTAGAATTGTTCTAAAGCTTATTTGTGAGTTAATGTCAATGACAAGACTTAAGATGGTTGAACAAGATTGAGTAGGCACTAAACCATGCTCAATGTTCAAGTTGAGATGCTTAGTCATGAAAGGATATTAATTATACATCTAGCCCTTGCATGGATAGGTTGTTAAGCCACATTGACTTTCTTTAGCAATTGGGGTCATGATAGTGTAGTTAGCATTGATCATATCTATAAACATGAGTTTGGCTAATTGAGGAATTAGTGATGAAGTCAAAAGATTTGATTCATGTAAATCCAAATATAAGGATTACAATGCTTGTGTTTATTGCCAACATGCTAAGGAACCTAATGGGTCACGCACAATGGGACAATTATGAAAGATTAAAATTGGAATAAATTAAGTTTGACTTAATTTGGATTGGATTAAACCCAAAAGTTAGAGGAATAAACAAGAGATACAATGTCTATTTGGTATTAACAATTAGCATGCATAAGAGTTAATTGGGAATTAAGTCACTTATGCATAACCCCAAGCTAACCGAACTCTCCACTATATAAAGAACATTAGCTACCCATTTTGTAACATGCCAAGAGAAATTCTAAGAGAATAAAGTGAAAATTTTCATCTCATGTGTTGAGAACAAACTTAAGACAAAAGTAAGAAAGGGTTTGACAAAATATTCACTAGCTAGAGTATCGATTTTGTTCCTCCCATCCTTAGAGAAGGTTCTTTCATAATTGTTCGTATGGATCATCATTAGAGGCTGCATGTTTGGATAGCTCTTAGCTTGCAAAACAGATTTGGTGGTCACTTGTTTGGTGCTAAGTAAAGTTGGTAAAAAGGGTAACCTACTCTTAATCAAAATTATATGTTGTGTTTGTATGATCTTGTTGATTAATCTTGACTTTAGTGAGTTGAAAATTTTTAAATTTTGCTACTATTACTATGTATAATGATGCCCAATTTCCTTCAAGTGGTATCAAAGCCTTATCAATATAGATTGTATAGCTTGGAACCTTATTTGCTTGTTCATGATATCAAAATTGTTTTGATTACAATCTATTGCTATGATGAAATGGCTAGAAAATTGAGTTTTTTTTGTATTGTTTTGATTTGATTCTTTTAAAATATCAAAACATGATGTCTTAAGATGATTGGGTATGAATTTTATGATTTATGAACATTGTTTGCTTGCTTTATAGGTTTTTTTTGTAATATGTCCACAAACAAAAAAATTCTACTGAATGATATTAAGAAAATTCTTTCTCATTCTAGGTTTATTGTTCGCTACAAAATTTTAACACATTAACATAGACATATTAATGATCATTTTGCTAAATTTTTAAATTTTTTTCAGTTGATTTGGTCATTCAAAAGTTGATGGCAAATTCAACCCAAAAATTTGTTATTGGTGGCTAGACCTGAATAATATGCATGTGATGCATAAAAACTATAATGTGATTATGGTATTAGGTTTTCTTGATGCAACTAGTATTCTTAATTATTGAGAGACATTAAAAACTTGTTCACAATGTCTTACAAAAACTAACTTGATAATCTATAGTGAAAATCTTAGAAAACTTGCTCATCAAAAAACTTGTTAATTGTTAAAAGACATTAAAAACTTGTTCATTAATGTTTTATGAAAACTAACTTGATAATCAATAGTGAAAATCTTAGAAAACTTGCTCATCAAGATTTCAACATTTGCTTTATTGATCATCAAGCAAAGTGAACAATTTTGTAAAAGCTTGAGTAATTGTTACTTGTAATTAAAGAATCATGGCTAGAGGCATATGAGAGCATGGGAAAAAGCTTGGAACTATTGAATGATGGCCTAGTTGGGGTGGCATAGCAGCTAAACCTAAAATTATCAAGTTTTCCATCAAAACAATGCTAGTTGTATAACACTTTCCTATTTTGAATAGCTTTCAGCCAAGCCCTATTGTGACATTGATTCTTGTTGAATTTGGATTCCTAAATGGTATAGGTTTAAGAAATTAGATTTCTTATAAAAATCCAAATTGAATTGGACTTTTTATATTTTTTGGAACTTCTAATTAATAAGAAACCACTTCACTACAATACCTAGTAGGACTAGGAATTCCCAAGGCATGTATTTTGGCTAGGATTTAATTGATTAGCAAAAATGGTTTAGAGCTTTAATGACCAATAAAATCCAAGTTGAATTATAATTCCTTAATTGTTTAGGAAATTATGGCTATAAATTACAAATTTCTAAGACATGAAATAGACACATTTGGCTACCTTGAAAATTACAAATTGTCTATGCCTTGCATCACATTGAGTTGGATTAATGTTTGATATATGATATCAATATTGATTTAAAGGATAGATGTGTAAAATCATGAATTTGAACCAAGCATGTTGTCTATTGATATGTAATAAAGTATGCATGTTAGTTATGAGATAAATACCATGTATGCTATGTTGATTTTTTATTGTACATGCTAGAATTTATATATGATAAATGCCATGTATAATTATGAGATGTATGATAAGATTGCATGTATTTGATATTTGATGAATTCATATGCATGCTACATGAGACCTGTGATGAATCAAAATTCCTCACAAAAAAAATTAAGTATTGATACCTTCTATTAACATAACAAACCAAACTTTTTACTAGTGAGGGCTTGTTGGGCTCACTCAAGGTATTTATTATTTAAAATAAGGTTGTGTTACAGCTAATAGGTCTTACTTATTTGACATTATATTGGTTGGATGTGCAAAAACTTGACCGTATAATGTTGGAGGCAATAAATGTAATTTTTTTTGAATTGATAGTGAGGCTATTATCAAAAATAGTGGGAGCAACCAATAAATAGATTTAGACCTTATTTATATTGGTTTTGAACAATATGATTGATATTTCATATTTTATAGGTTACAAAAAATGAATAATAACTTGTCATTTCATAGCATACTTGAAGTTAATAAGCTCATAAGGTCTAACTTCAATGATTGGTACTACAATCTTAAGCTTGTCCTAAGACAAGAGAATATGCCTTATGTTCTTAATGAGTTGGCTTCATCAGAACCAGATGCTAGTGTTGATGAAGAAGTGTGGTGGATTTATGAAAAAAAAAACTATGCTGATTAGGCCACATGTAACATGGTAGCTAGCATGATCTTTGAGTTGCAAAGGTAACATGAAAATATGGATGCTCTGACAATTATTCTACATTTTAACGAATTGTTTGACAAATACTGGTAGATTGAGAGGTTTGGGGCCTCTAAAGAGTTATTCTAAACAATGATGTTTGAGAGAACTTTAGCCAAAGTATATTGTCTCAAGATGATTAATTGGATTGAAAAACTTAGACAATTAGGATTTGTGACAGATGAGTTAAATGTTGACTTGATCTTGTCATCTTTTCCTAGTAGTTTTTCATAATTTATAATGAATTTGAATATGCATAAGATGGAATGTCATTACCACAATTGATGAATATGCTAGACACTACCTAGAAATCTATAAAGAATTAAAAGCCTGAGACTCTTCTAATTTCTTCATCTAAAATAAAAAGAAATCAATTAAAAGGAAGAAAAGTAAGAAGGTAGATAAGAAAGAGGATTCATACAAGGCTATCAAGCCTACTGGCAACATCAAGAAAGAAAAGGGCACTTGTCACCTCTGTGATAAGAAAGGTCATTAGAAAAGAAATTACAAGGTCTACTTGGTAAGCTTGAAGGATAAGAAGTCTAAAAGGACTTCTAATTCAGGTATATTTATGATTGAAATCAATTTATCTGTTTTTGACACATCTTCATAGGTATTAGATACCGGATGTGATTCTCATTTATGTAATGACATACAGGGACTAAAGAATAGTAGATCTTTAAAAAAGAAAAAAGAACGTTGCCATTACAAGTTGGAAATGGAGCAATTGTTGTTGCATATGTTGTGGGGACATGTTATTTACCTTTACCTTTGGTTTAATTTTAGAGCATAAAGATTGTTGTTATGCTTTAGTCGTAACTAGAAACATCATTGCAATTTCTTTTTAAGTATGAATGATGGATTTTCATTTAATGTTAAAGGCAACATTAGCTACTTTTATTTAAATGATATTTTTATCGCATAGGAATGTATGATAATGATTTATGTGTTTTTAGATTAAACAATGATATTCTCAACATATATATGAGAAAACCTAAACTAGATAAACCCAATCAATCTTACTTATGGCATTGTAGGCTCGGTCAAATCATTGAAACAAGAGTAATAGAGTAACATAACAAGGATACTTTGATCCTTTTAATTTTAAATCTTAGGTAACTTGTGAATTATGTTTGCTTGGAAAGATGATAAAATCACCCTTTAATGAAAAATGAGAAAAAGCCAATATGGTTATTCAACGAGTAAATTTGGATTATTATGGTCTAATGAATATAAACACTAAAGGAGAATACTCATATTTCATTACATTTACTGATGATTATACAAGATATGATTATTTGTATATGATGAAACACAAGTCTAAATCCTTTGAAAAGTTTAAAGAATTTAGAAAAGAGGTTGAAAGGCAAACTAGTAAGAGTTTGATGATACTTAAATCTGATCTAGGTGGAGAATACTTAAGCCCTGAGTTTTAATGCTATTTAAAACATAATTGGATTCTCTCACAATGGACTCCATCAGAAACACCACAACATAATGGAGTTTTCAAAAGAAGAAATAGAACCTTATTGCGCATGGTTCGATCCATGATGAGCAATTCAAATATTTCTATATCTTTCTCGAGTTATGCTTTTGAAACAATCGCTTATCTTTTTTATAGAGCTTCATCTAAATTTGTTGACAAGACACCATGTGAGATGTGGAAAGGTAAAAGACCTAACTTGTCATATATAAGGATTTGGGATTGTGATGCTTTTGTGAAGTATGCACAAGCTGACAAGCTTAGAGCTAGATTGGTTAAATGTGAATTTGTAAGATATCCAAAGGAAACAAGAGGATATTATTTCTACACATCTAAAGAATAAAATATGCTTGTTTCTAGACATATTGTCTTCTTAGAAAAAAAGTTTTTCCTTGAAGAGAACAATGAGAGTAAAGTGAAACTTGAAAAAGTTCAAGAAACACAAATTGATACTAGAATGGAACTTAACCTAATGGCTAAGACATTGGATGCATAGCCAAAAACTCAAAATATACAAAAACTCCATAGGTTAAATAGGACTTCCAAGCTCTTAAGAGATATGAATTTCTCATGGAGAAGGATGAGTTAATCATAGATGATGATCTTATTACCTATCAAGAAACAATGTTGGACATTACTTTTGAAAAATAGCATGAGGCCATGAAATCTGAAATGCAATTTATTTATGTAAACCAAGTATTGACTTTGGTAGAACCATTTTAAGGGATAAAACTCATAGGGTGCAAGTAGGTTTTCAAGAAGAAAATCAACATGGAAAATAATGTACAAACATATAAAGTCAGGTTAGTTGCAAAAGCATATAATAAAAAACAAGGAGCTGGTTTTGATGAAACCTTTTCACTTGTAGCCATGATAAAATCAATTAGGATTTTGCTTGCAATAGCTGCATATCACAACTAAGATATGGCAAATGGATGTAAAAAAAGCATTCTTTAATGGGAATTTGCAAGAGGAAGTGTAAATGACACAACTCGAGGGTTTTGAATCCAAAAATAATGCCAACATGGTGCGCAAATTTTAAAGGTTCAATCATGGACTTAAGCAAGCATCAAGGAGTTGGAATATATGTTTTGATGAAACAATTAAATTATTTAGATTCATAAAAACATGGATGAACTTTGTGTATACAAAAAGACTAATAAGATTGTAATTGTTTTCATAGTGTTATTTGTGGATGACATATTGCTTATAGGAAATAATATACCTATGCTACAATCTACCAAGATTTGGTCATTAAAGAAATTTTCCATGAAAGATTTAAGAGAAGCAACGTATGTGATAGGCATAAAGATCTATAGAGATAGATCAAATAAATTGCTTAGTCTTTCACAATCGAGATACATAGACAAAATTCTAAAGATTAGCATGGAATAGTCCAAAAAAGGATTCTTACCAATGTTGCATGTCATAAATTTTTCTAAAAACATGTGTCCTAAGACATAAATTGAGAAAGATCATATGGATAAGGTTTCATATGCTTTAGCAATTGATTTTATCATATATTTAGTGTTATGTGCAAGGCTTGATATCTTATTTGCCTTGAGCATAACAAGTAAATATCAAGCAAATCCAAGTGAGTGTCATTGGAAAGTCGTGAAAACAATTCTTAAGTACTTGAAAAGACTAAAGATGTGTTTCATGTATGTAGTGGAACTGAAATCCAAGTTAAGGGTTATAGTGATATAAGCTTTCAATTTGACAAATATGATAATGAGTCTCAAAATGGTTATGTTTTTATTTTGAATAATGGAATAGTGAGTTGGAAAAGTTTCAAACAAAGTACAACTGCTGATTCGACAATTAAAGCCAGTTGCATCTTCACATCTAAGTTTACAAAAAAGGCTGTTACCTTGGATCAAAAAATCATAACTAAACTAAGTGTTGTTCCTAGCATTATTGATTTGATAATAGTCTATTGGGATAATAATGATGCAAGCACTCAAGACGAAGAAGCAAGGTCTCATTAAAGATCCTAACATATATTGAGACAATATCATCTCATTAGAGATTTCATTTATAGAGGTGATGTTAAAATTGAACGAGTACCTACTAAAGATAATATTGCTAATCCTTTTACTAAAGCATTGACCAAACAAAAACAAGACAAATATGTAATCAAATATGGTATTAAATACATAAATGATGGATTTAATGCAAATGAGAGATTATTGGTATATGCCTATCAAGCCGAATCAATTTTGGTGAAAACATTGTCATATTGTGATACTTTGATATTTGATATTTGATATCTTATAAAGGTCTTGATTATTTTATCATTAAGCTTGTATAAGTATATTTTATCCTTGATGCATATATGATAAAATCCTCGAAATATAAATAAAATTTTGTAAAAAAATTACAAATATTGTAATTATGAGATCCTTATTGCATTAAAGCTATATATTCTTAAAAGTTTCTACTTGATGCTTCATCAATAAGATGATATTGACAAAAATTGTTGAGACTAGCACATGGTTATGCTCTTGCTCATGTAACAAGCAACTGTTCTTATAAGTTAAAATTTGGGTAAACTTGAGCTAACACGTGGGTGCTTGTTATAAGAACAAGTTCACTGAACATGACCCAAGATGAGAATGCTATATAGTAATTCACATAATGTTTATAACTACATTCTTATGTGATGGTTGTATAAGTAATTCTTTGACTTGAGATTATTTATGATCTTATATGATGAGTGTTATAATTTGACTTTACTTATGATTCTAATCATGAATGCTCCAGTCAAGTATAGTTGGGTATAATATAAAGCATATGAAGATACATGAAGTAATCAAAATATAATTTATCACTTTGTGTGACAAGAAAGTATCTCAACTAGTCTGCGTTAAATTAACTATAAAAATCTTTGTCCAAAGTGAAATAAGAGTTAGAATTGTTCTAAAGCTTATTTATGAGTTAATGTCAAAGACAAGGCTTAACATGGTTGAACAAGATTGAGTAGACACTAAACCATGCTCAATGTTCAAGTCGAGATGCTTAGTGATAAAAAGATAGTAATTATATATCAAGACCATGCATGTATAGGTTGTCAAGCCATATTGACTTTCTCTAGCAATTGGGGTCATGACTAGCTAGATTATCGATTTTGTTCCTTCCATCATTACTAGCTAGATTATCGATTTCATAGTTGTTGGTATGGATCAGCATTTGAGGCTACAAGTCTAGATAGCTCTTGGTTTACAAAACAAATTCAGTGATTATTTGCTTGATACTAAGTAAAGTCGACAAAAAAGGTAATCTACTCTTAGCTGAAACTATGTGTTATGTTTGAATGATTTTGTTAATTGATCTTGGCTTTGAGGAGTTGAAATTTTTTAAATTCCACTACTATTACTTTGTATATTGATTCACAATTCCCTTCACACCAAGCTTGAGAAAAGTTACAAAAACTTAGGGGTAAAATTGAAAAGTGAAAAAGAAAAAAAAATCCAATCCAATTTTATTGATAGTAAAGAAGATTTTCTTGGTTCATAAAATTTTTAGACAAAACCTATGGTGCAAACTCAAGCTCCAATATGTGGCAAATACAAAATATAAAGGCTAAACATATACAAGATTGATTAGCATTTATATTTTAGAAAGAAGAAACAAGGATATGTTTACTTCATGGTATTTAAAAGTGATTATGCAACAGATTAGACCATCTCTTATATTTATGGTTGTGTTTATCTTATTATTTTCTCTTTTGCTTTGCATTGTTCATAGAAAAAGTTTAACCTAGCTCTAATCAAAACGTAAATTAGGATTATCATTTAGCAAATTTAACAACCAATCATTATAGAGTTGTGAATTAAGTCTCTTCAAGAATGCGGTACCTCATGAGCTCCTTTATCAGCACAATGCTAATTACCATCAAAGTAAAATTATGTGATTGCAATATGTTTGGCCATTGGATAAAATGGCAAAGAGTGCACTTTTTTGATGTTTGCATGAACATCATCTGGATTGACAACATATTTAATTATAAAGGTAGGAACTTTTTAATTTTTTTTGTTTATTGGAGATTGACTTATACTTCCTTTTTGGTTCTACTTTTTTCCTTATTAATAGTAATATTTTAAAAAAACATTAATGAAATGGCAGGTTATAGCATCAACTAAAAATGAATTGTTAAAGTTAATGATATTAGGGGCTTTACTTATGGTAAGCTCATCACCCAAAAGGTAAGCTCTTTTTTTTTTTTTAATTAAACTTGTTTTTGTTATGGTTATTTAGTCTTTACTTTTTTTGATTGATTGTATATCATAAAAATGAGTAATTTTTTCAATTATTCAATTTTTAGCTTAAGTTTACATGTTCACTTATGTATTAAAATTTTGTTTAAGGTTTAATGCTACATGACCTCTCAATAATTGAGTTGGTATACTCAATTCATTGTTAAATTTATTATATGCCTTAAATGGTAAGAGTTTTTTTTATCACAAAATAGATTATGGTCATGTTTGATACATAAGATATAACAAGATAAGATAAGATAATATTATAAATAAGATTAGACTAAACAATGTCATTTTATTTTGTGTTTGATGTATACAAGGATTAGGATAAGATAATTTATTTATTTGTCAAAATTATCCTTCTTCAAAGTTTATACAATTTAAATTATTGATATAATTTTTAAGAGTATAATTAGACATGTAAGTTTAATCCCATAGATTAAAAATAATTCTCTCCACTTGGGGAGGATTGAATAATCCTATACCAAGAGGATATTATCCTCCTTACAATCCCTATCATTCTCTTTAGATACAAATTAAACATGATATATGATAATTATTATCCTATCCTATTAATAATCATATGTATCAAACATGACCTACATGTCTTAAATGATGTTTAAGATACTTAATTTAAGTTTATTTATAGTACTTAATTACTAGCTTTGCCATGGTTGCTTTTAAAATTTATTTATAACGATAAAAATCCAAAGTAAAGTGTATGATGAGACTCATAAAAATGTTTGCATTCCTTAAGCTCCATTCTTTCTTTAATAGGGCAAAAAAAAGAAACTCTTGGCTAATTGCTTATGGTTAATAGGTATTATTCCTTTATTCTTTTTCTAGATATGATATTTAGTATATCTTTACAATTTAATCATTTTAATTTCTTAGTTTCGAATTATAGCTATATCCTATCATCATATTTATCTTTGATATTTTATTGAAGATCAAGATCTCATATGTGTAAATTTTTACTTTTTTTATGTTTTGTAGATTATACTTACATTAAAAATAACAAAAAAAAAATTAAAACAAAGTAAGTAAATCCTCCAGCAAAGCGCAAGTAAGATACTAGTGATATTTAAATATAGTTCACAAACCACTCATATAAATCTTTAGTGAATGTTATTTAAGTATAATCCAACCACTCTCTTAGTTAGGGCTAGGACTGAGAAAAAAAAAAAAAAAAAAAGATAAATGATTCAAAATTGTTATTTTTTATTCAATCTGGATTGAGTTTTTTTTTTTTTTTTCATTCAGTTCGATCTTGATTGGAAATTAAATATTTTAGTTTGGTTCAAATCAATTTTCACATTATGAAATTAAAAATATGAAAATATATAAACTAAATTGAATCCTGTTTTTATTAGTTTTTCTTTAAATTTTAAATTTTTATAAAATTTAAATAATCATTTTATATCTATATCTATATCTATATCTATTTAAATATATTAAAAATAATAACAAAAATAACAACAACAATTTTTAAAATATATTTTTTAAAAATTGATAAATCAAATCAAATAAATAAATTTCGATCTCTTAAAAAGATTGATTCAATTTCTTAAAAAGATCAATTCCGATTTAAATCAAACTTCCAAAAGTGAACAATATATTATGTGTTAATAAAAAATAATCACCCTACTTTTACTTCTACTACTTTTGAATTCTCTTATTTAAAAAACCGGAAGATTCCCTAATAACTAATAATATTGAAAAAGTTGTCAGCCTATTAATCGATGACAAAGAAAGAGGGCCCGGAATAAGGCCAACTATATTAGATTAGATAGCATTTCAGGTCATCTTAAACTTGAAACGATTCATTATCTAACACTTCAAACGATCATTCATCGATGGTGATCAAATGTCAAGTCAAGTGCTCTAAAGAAAATAGGTAGGATATTCAAATCTTACATCGAATATGGAAAAGAAATCACTAAAACACAAAAATATTGACATTGCACACCTTGATAAGTCAATTTAAAAAAAAAAAAAATATTGATCACATAACAAATAATATCAGAGCAAATCTTAAACTGTTCGACCCACACCAAATCCCTCAAAATGAGGTTGACAGTGATCAATCTCTGCAATGATGACGTCACGAGATTAAATGAGGAAAAATGTCATCTCAAACCCTCCAAAGGAGAATAGACAAAATATTCCAATCTCACATCGCACATGAAAGAGGGATCATGAGATATAAAAACATTAGTACTATACACCCTGATAAGTCAATTTTGAAAAGAGAGAATAATGGTTATGTGACACAAACATGACTACTGATTAATTCCAATGGCACATTTGCACAATGAATACATTTGTTCTCAGCATTTACAGGTTAAGAAAAATATGTATTTAAAATTATCAACATATATATACAAGTTATCATTCCATTCTCTTGCATCCTAGAAAACCTTTACTGATTCAACATGCTTGGAATAAGGCAGAGACCCTCAATATCCCTCGTCTCACTTTCACCACCGCCAGATTGGCCTCTTCTGCCTGTATAATGTGGGTTAGTCAAAAATGAAAATGCGTAAAAAAAAAAAAAGTGATTGGAATAAGTGAAATATATTTACAAGTGTTGATATATAAATGCATAGAAATGCATATCTAAAACAACTACACAACATGATCATCGCAGATCACTCTGAAAGAAGTTTCCCAACCCTTGAAGAGGAGTTGGAGCTGTAGCAAAAATGGTCACAAACAGGACATGGGAACCGAAAAAGCCAAATAGAGATGCCATACCTTTGTTCTGCTACATCACACTTAAGTTTTACAGACTCCAGAGGTACAATCTGAAAGCATAACCACATCACTTCATATCATACACAAACCAAGGATAAAATAAATAGATCATTTGAAATATTTAATTATGAATAATGACAATATCACAATTTCTAGGTAAAACAAAATATAACCAGCTCAACTGTTTCAAGGAATGGAAATTAACACATACACTCCAAATGTGTACAGATATTGAGAATTAGAGTAAGCTAGGAAAGACCTTGTGAGCAAGCTTTTGGACTGAAACCCTGTTAGTTCGAGACAACAGGGTTGACGTGTGTTTTGCATCTCTTCTGAGTCCCACGTGAATCTTGTCCTTTCCCTACACACAAATACACAATGTGCTCTTGATTTGCACTCTCAAGTAATCAAATTAATTGAACACAAAGTTTGTAACTAAAAAGTCATAAAATAAGATACTAGATGGCTTTTGAAACTAAAGATCCTTCATCACATCTTTAAATGATAAAATGCATCAAATTCAAATGCTAATCAAATACAATAAGGAAGCAGATCCTTACCATCAAATTGGGAAGCAGTTATTAGCAAAAACATACACAAGAATCTGAACTTCTTCAATGGTCACCTCAACCCCCTATGGCCCTATCCCTTGCAACTTAATTATCATCCACTTCTTGCTCGTAATCACAAAACAATAAACCCACCAAGATAAAGTAGCTTCCATTTTGAAATTAATTCATTAGCTTGGTCAATTATTTATATAATCCCATCTCACATAAATTGAATATAATCTCAATATTATTTATTTTTCCAAATATTGAACAATATCATAGAGAGAATTCAGAAAGACTCTTAGCTTTCCCAAAAAGTAATTCTGCAAAATCAAATAATTTAAACATGGAATTGTATGATTATTTTGAATGCAAGACCTTGACAAATTCTAAACCCCAAGATACATAGTCTGAGTATGCTACTAGGTAGTAAAATTACTTAGGAATCAAAATATTTATATGATAACTGGTTTGAGATTCACACTAATACTAAAGCTCTATCAAATATCCACTATAAAACTGAAAAGAACCAGCTCATTGTCATCAATAATTCTGCAACAGAAGAGGAGCTCACAATAATAATAGGGATAAACATAACAATTTATTATAAAACAAGGAATTTCAGAATTGAAAAACCAAAGATATGGTCTTGCCTAACTCTTCTCAGAAAACAAACTTTATCTTATTTATAAACTAGAAAATCTACCTGGCTTGTTTATATAGATTCATGTAAGAATATTTTGGTAACGTAATGAAATTAGGATCCTAGTTGTAATCTCAGGAACAGTGTTGTCCAAAAGCTCTCCAAATGTTTGAAAATTCCAAAAAATGCTTTAACGACTACCTATATCAAATATGTAATGGGTATTAATGACTTGTTCGGGATGTTAATAGCTAAGACTGAACAGCTTCCCCATCCATCTCCACTGAAATGATAAAGATATCATTTCAATAACTTTGGGATAAAACTATTACTCTGTCCTAAATGAACTAAATGTGTTCCTAAATTATTTCTTGAAAGTTTCATTTAACATAGTAGCTGATTTTAAATCCCCATTGCTCTTAAAGTTGATTTTTCCACGAAAAAGAAATTCAAAGTTTAGATTACCCCTGCATCCATATTATTTCTATTTATATCAGGTTAAAGCATACCTCTTCCTGTTTTAGCTCTTTGTTATAACTCCTGAACCGTTCAACTCCAATGCTGTTATTTGACTTTTCTTGAGCATAGAGGTTTCTGAATCTGTTGATTTTAACATGATGAAAAATAAGACTTCCAAAATCATGCACTAGATCTAATCTTTAAGGAAAAGAAAAGCACAAAAAACTCAGTAAGTAATGCAAAAGTACAGATCTCTTTTATCAACGAACAGAGATGCCTACTTCACTTTTGATCTCTGGCTGGTAGATTCTTCAACCCCTGATCTCATATGGCATTTACTCCACTCTGACGACTTCCTATTAAGAATACAATTACCCCAGAATGTTAATAATTTAGTAAGCGAAAAATCGAGTGAGAGGAGGTTAACAGTGTACGAAACTTGACCTCCCGTCATGAGCCATGTTTCTGAGACCATCAGTTAGAGCAATGTTTTCGGAAATGCTCTGCGAAAGTATGTCGTGTACCAGTCAGGAAGCCCTTAGGAGAAAGGATAACTAAAAGTAATAAACAGAAATGAGCAGGTTGATCAACCTTAGCAGATCTGGAAAGAACTGGCAACCTTGTTTCTAGTTTGTTTCTTGAATGTTGAGAATTTGAACTTGGCTTGGATTCAGCTTTTCTAATGCTAGAGGTAGAAGTAGATGACGCCAGCCTTGTTACTTGAACATTGGGAATTTGAATTAGCAACTTTGTTTCTAGTTTGGTTCTTGAATGTTGAGAATTTGAACTTGGCTTGGCCTCCGCTTTTCTAATGCTAGAGCTAGAAGAAGATGACACCACCCTACCCCTTGCCGACAACACACACAATCTAGGGAAACTGGAGTGTGGTTCAGTAATTTGTCTGTTAATATTTCCTACAGCATTCGAAGTGCTTTTTTTTCTTGAAGGGACACTTTTATTGACCTTAACAGTAGCTTGCTGCTGAAAACATGGCTTTGGCTTGGATTTCATAACAGCATCTTTTGTAGTTATGCTGCTTACCTTTGCTTTGTTTATCACAAAAGCAACAGTTCCCTGATTTAGAATTAAAAACCAAAAATTAAGAACATCAGCTACCTTAAGCATTTGATTGTGCAAATTAAAACTACGGGTTCTGAAAGAAAGAAATGGAAATAAAAGCGTATGACATATGTGGATGGAGAGTATTACAATAATATGGTATATATAGTTCTGAAATGTTTAGGCTTAATAAAAAGACAATTATTTATCATGACGATTAGATAAAAAGACAAGAGGCTATATATACCATGACGTTAAAATTGACATAAATGCAAGTTACACGGTATAACCAGATTGTGAATTTGGCCTTGCAACTTTGGGTACACATAGTTCTGAAAATCATTGATCTTAAGGTGCGTTGCTGATGCCATCAACCAATATCGCAAGATTAAGTTTTATCATAAGCTAAAGGAGGGAAACCAGAAGCAGCACTAGACTGAAAAGAAAGACCTTCAAAAGATAGATTTTAATCTACTGAGCTGGTTACATCCTCTCTCTATCTCTCTGCTTTCCAAAACTATTTTGGACAAGCAGAAGAATATCTAAAAAGAGTCAGCTTCAAAACAGAGTTAATTTCAATTGCAAATTAGACTCTGCTTCTTTACCTTATCCTCCAGAAGAGTGCCATGCTTTCTCGGTTCGTTGATAGTTTGACTCATTTTGCCGAAGGCAATGCTGTTTTGCTGAACACTTTCGGAATTTCCATCAAGCAGCGGAGAGCAAGGGACAGAAGCCTCTCCAAAATAATTTTCTGCTTCAACAATATTTGTGGAGACATTTGGTCCTTCCTTTATGGTAGCATGATTGTTTCCACTAGAGCAACTTTCCGCTTCTTTGCAAGATGGTTTCAAGTTGTTTGGATTCAGGTGAATAGCCTTAGCATTGTCTAAGATCTGAATTTGACTAACATTACTCAGTTTATCTTCCTTTTCTGCGACAGCAGCATCAATACCATTTCCTATAAGTGTTGTGTTCTCCTGTGTCTCTTGACTAGGATCAGATCTGCAGGTTTCTTGTTGATGAGCTGGTAATTCTTTCATAGCTCTAACATATTTGTAGTATTCTTCAAAGTAGGCCTTCTTTTGAGCAACTAATCCGGGGGCCTTGAATTTCTCTAGTTCCTCTTGACATCTATTGTGAGTGAAAACTGACCATTTTTCCCATGCAATTGAGTCACCAGCATATCTTCCGAAAGAAATTGAACCATGATCCAGTATAGTAGATAATTCCTGCAAATGAAAATGCCAGCCAAGTCACATAAAGCATAACAGAAGGAAGCTGAGGAAACATCTTCCACACAGTTTAAATATTAAATTAATGTAATTCCAATCAATAATGAAGAACAAGAAATTTAAGAAGGAGGGCTTTTGGCCACACTTAGGGGTTGAAGCAACAGAATTCCCAACTGAAACTGAACAAGAAAGGACAACATTAAGGCAACTGAGTTTCTCTGGTTTATTTTCTTCTTTTCATTTGAGTACAGATATCCAGCCCCTCCCTGATGTAACCACTTTCGAATTGAAAAATCAAACTTTTTTGGTTACTTAGCATCTAAATAGAAGAAAATACATTGCTAGATACCAATTTCAACTGCTAAAACTTTTACAAATGTTTAGGCCTAATAAAAAGACAATTAGATAAACGATGCTTATTGTTTTTCTCCAAAACATTTGATAATTTTTTATCAATTTTATCATCAACAATGGGTGAAAAATTATTAAAACAAAGGGAAGATTACCAAGACCCCATTATCAGAACTCTGCTTTGATAGTTAAGCAATAAACTACCTCAAAAGCTTAAGCTAATAGGAAAGTGCTCAACTTCTATATTTAAATTTTAACAGTTCAAAAAGAAACATAATTAGGGAAAACAATTCCAAATAATACATTTGATTTTACCAAAATAATAAATAAATAAAACTCATATAACAAGGCCAAGCAGTTGTTTTTGGCTTAATTGAGTCAAACATCTATCTCAAAGACCCAAATAATCTCAACAAAATTATTAAAAAATGCTGTATCCAAAACATTTATCTAAGTCCATCCATGTCCTCTTCTATAAATGAAGAAAGCCTCTTCTATAACATACAATTGACATTAAATTTTTAAGCCATACAAGCAACAGCTTTATTCAACCAAAAGATAAAATGTTACAGGAAGTGGGCTTCATTGCAACCATCCAATGCTCTCAGCAGATATTAGAAGGAAGAGTCCAAAATGTAATTGTTGATCAAATGTCATGCCTTGCATGTGTTTGAATAATAGAAAAAGGTTGCTTTTTAAAAGTAAAATCAATTCATTCCAATAAGACAAACAAGAATGTTCTTGTTACACATAAAGCAGACCTCCAAGAGATGGTGATATGAAGAACAAGTGTTGTTGTTGTTGTTGTTGCTGCAAAAGCTGTGACGAGTTTCAATCTCAGCAGCCATTTTTTTAATGGCTCTTTGCACCCAAAATTCACATCCATGAAAATCCCATTTTCATGATAATGCCCTGCAAAACAATTGAATAATAATATTAAAAAACCCATAAAACAAAAACAAAAACGTAATTCCGTTAAGAAAGGACCTAACAGTCCCACAATTGGAAACATCGATTACCCCAAAAACAATCTTCCTTAAAAAACATGAAGAAACTAACCACCAAAAATTCGAAAAGACAGAAAGAAGAAATAATAATGAACTTACCAGAACAACAAAAAGAAGAAAGAAGCTATCCTTTTCTTTATTATTTTTTCCCGTTTTTAGAATGTTGTTTTTAGAAGGTTGGGTTTGTTTGCATCTCTCCCTTTTCATGAAGTTGCTTCAGCATCGCCGACAAAGTGGGAAAATCATGGGTTGACGTGGCTTTGCTTTGTTGCGACTCGTGTCACTAATTGCCCATTGTTTTTTATCTCCATGCTTTTTCTGCCACGTGGCCTTACGTGCATTGGTTATTTTTTTCTTAATTAATTAAGAAGAAAATTATTTGTTAGTCATTAAAAAGATGTTCACATGTCGTGTTAAGTAAATTTAATAATTTATATATTTGTTTTATATAAAATAATAAATATTTATATATTTATTATATAAAAGTTATTTATTATAATTTGTATTAATAAAAAATATAAATATATATTTTTTGTTAAAATTTTAATCAATATTATTTTTATATTATATCACGTTACGTTCTGAATTATTTGATTTAATCTAATATTTTTTTTTTTGTTTTGATCTATTCATCTTTTATCTTTTTGTAAAATTTATAAAATTTAAAAATGAAGGAAACAAATAAACAAACGGGGATGGAATGTGTATATTTTAATTAGAGCTACACATACTAAATAAAATCTTAAAAAATATATATTTTCTAATTTTAGGAAATATTTATTAAATATTTTTTAAAAAGGAAAAAATTAAAAAGATCAGAAAGAAAAAGTAAATTTTTTTTATATAAGTGGGTCCCATAAAAAATAAAATCTTTTAAAAATATATATTTTTATAATTTTTAAAAATCTAAAGAAATTTTTTTTAAAACAGTTGTTTAAGAAGGTAAAATATTAAAAAGAATTTTAAAAAGTGAAAAAAGTTTATTATAAGCAGATTCCACTCATGAAAAATAAAATCTTTAAAAATATATATATTTTTTAGTATTTAAAAAATATAATTTAATATTTTTTTACAAAATAAAAAAGTTAAAAAGGATAAAAAAAGAAAAGAAAAACTTTGGTATTAGTGAGTCCTACAAAAATAAAATCTTTAAAATATATTTTTTTATAATTTTAAAAATATTTATTAAATTTTTTAAAAGAAAAAAGTTAAAAAGGAAAAAAAAAGAAAAATTAATATAAATGGATTCTACACATAAAAATATTAAAATATAAAATTTTTTATATTTTGAAAGCATATTTATTAAATCTTTTTTAAATTAAAAAAATATAAAAAAAAAACGACACATGGCAATATGAGAAGCCAGTACTGCATACCATACATTAGCAAAATTTAAAGTGTATTAAAGAAATATAACAATTTAAGTATTAAGGAAAATGATAAACAATTTGATTCAAGTATATGCCTAATCCATATCAATAATCTTGTCAAAATATTAATAACAACATAGATCAATAATAGTAATAACTTAGACAAAATATACCCATGTGGTACAGAAGGTATTCATCTCACATTAAACATTTTTTATTCTAAAATGAAGTGGGCAAGTCATATGTATTTAGGTTATACAAAATTTGATTAAAAAAAAAAAAAGTTACACCATTACAAACAACTTTCATTATATGTACAACTTTAAAATTAAAAAAATCCAAATAATCAATTACAAAAGGAAAAATCAATACAAACAACAAAAAACACAATCAATTTGGAGATAGAAGAAAAAATGGATGGATGAGATTAGGTAATAGACTTATGAAAGCAACGGTGGATAAGATATGTTATGGGACGTGTGTGTGAAAAAACAAATTTTAAGAAACTGTCCAATAATTATAAAAATAAATAAATAAATAAAGTGACAAAAAAAGATATTCTAAATTTAGTCAATGACTTAACTCTTGAATGACTTTAGTAGAGTAGCTAAACTGTTATAATATACAAATTCGTAAATTCAATCGCTAAACATAAAATTATGAGTCGTCACTTTTTTTTTTAGTGTAACTGGTTATCTAAGTGAATTTAAACTCTTTAAAAAAATCCTAAACTTGACTCAAGTTCTTTGAAAAAAAAGATTTCAACCTATTTATCAAAATTAGGTTCGAAAGTTCTTATGTGTAAAAAAGGTATTAGCACTTCACAACATCTAAATAAACTAGTAATAACTAATTTTAAATTATCCTCAAAATTATCATGGTTAAAATGGTCTGTTTGTTTAATTTAAGGTCTATCATTTAAATATTGGAAAAAATTTTAGGTCTTCCTTACCATTCTGTGAAATTTTTAAAAATTTTTCTCAACTTGAAAGTATTTAGAGAACTCATTCGTTCACTTAAAGAGACTTTATCATCGAATTTATTAAACATTTTATTTATTTAATTTCTTTTCTAATTTTTATTATAATTCATTTATTTTGTTAAAAATATATTAAAAATTTTCACCATTTTGAAAATATTTAAAAATATTTTTTCACCTAAAATTTTCTAAGAAAATTACCATTCTTGATTTCTTAGAATTTCATCATCAGATTTATCTTATTTTTATTTTTATGAAAGTTTAATTCGATTTATTTTATTATTATGAGTGGTTTGAGTTTTGCCCCTTAACACTCATTTCAATGTTGACATTTAAAGCTTGATTAGGAGTTGCCACTTATTTATATTCTAAGAATCGGTGTCGATTTCATGGTCACAATCTTGTCTTTACCAAAAAACTTGGTTTAAAGATAGTAAATAGGATATTAGAGGAATCAAATCTTTAAACCTTATCTAGGATATATCAAGTCTTTACTTAGCTACTTCAGACCAACACCATGACTAGTGTACAAATAAAAGAGCATGCCTATTTGTTTTGAACCTAGTTACTTCATTATCTTTGGTTATGGAATTTAATTATATGGGGCAATTTTGTTGGTTATTTTGAAACATTTTGAATGACAGTTAGGTATTTTTGTAATGAATAAAGAAATCATTTAAACTAGGTATAAATAAAACTATGGTTTCCATTAAAGGAAAAAAAAAACCTTGAAATAAGAAAAATAGATTCTTTCATGCACTCAAAGAGTAGGAGGAACACAATTGTTTTCTTTTTGACTTTTACATAATACATACATTAAGTTGATGGCGATCATACGTATGTGCTATGTTGGAATTAATGATGGAAGCAAAAAGGGAAAAGAAATTTGTAGTAAAAAGGAAGGAAAAACCAAGAAACCTTATTTGAGAAGAAAATAGAATAGAAGTTGGTAAAGAGACCACAAGGAAGATAGATGAAAGAATGAAGAGAATGGCAAAAAGAAATTAAAAGCAAATCCATTATGGAGAAATTGAATAACTAATGAGATGAACGGGGAAACAAGCAAAGTTAAAAAATGAAAAGGAAAAAGAAAATTTTCTAGCACTTACATTTTTTAGCATGCATCTTCATCATAGAAAAAGGTAATTGCATCACCAAAATAAGCATTTGCACTTTAATTAGAAGGAATTTGCATTGTTAGGATAGAAACTTGCATCTGCACCTATGCAAAAAAATAGTTGGAATGTGAGAATAAATATTTGCATTTGCATTTTAGTTAGAAGGCATTTGCACTAGTAGTTAGGAATTTATATGAGTAGCCTTAAAGGAAACATTTTCATTGTTGGGATAAGTATTCGCATTTGTATCCTTGTAAAGGCATTTGCATCATAGAAAGGGAATGTTATTTCCATCATTAGTCAAGATCTTCGCATGTTCATCTTTGCATGTACATGTTGGAAAACATATCTATATTTACATAAAGACACTTGCAATTGCATCATGATAAAGGTCATTGGCATTTCACATCATGATAGTTGATCATTTATGATTGCTTTCTTGGAATAAGGTTTTTTGTTTGCATTTTGATGGTTGTAAGGATCAATGCTTTCACATTATCAAAGTTAGGATATGCATTCACATGTTTGGATAAGTGCTTGCGTTGTGCATCCTTAGAGCAAATATTTACACGTTGCATATTCTTTGAGAATTCTTGCATCTACCATAGTAAGGGTAGCCACAAAAGTTGTATTTTGATAAAAGTCACATACTTTTGTCAAAACAAATTCATTGGTAAGAGATTTTTGTATTTACATCTTTGCATTGAGCATTTGCATCATGAAAAAAAAAAGCATTGCATTTGCATCATTACAAAAAAAAAAAAAAGGAAAAAAAAGGAAATAGTCCAAAAAAAAGAGAGGAAAGTCTATCAAAGAAAAATAAAAAAAGGGGGAAAAGAAACTCTCAGTTTAAAAGATGAAAAAGGATGTGTTTGCTAAGTGATAACTCTATGCAATAAAGTTATTTAGACTAGTTCTTAGTGCTTAAATGATTAATTTTTGCTTAGTTCTTAGGTAAATAAGGTTATTTTTTCTTCTAATGGGCTTAATTTTCTATTTTGTAGGAAATCTTGAATGAAAGATTGAATTTTGTTGAATCTTGAAGAATTTTGGTCATTTTTTATCAATCTTGAATGATTCTTGATGTATTGGAATGTACTTGGTGAATTTTGAATTTCTTGAAAATCTTGAAGTGAAAAATTGTTCAAGATTGGTTTAGCCAAATTTAAAGGAGTTGGAATTGTTCAATCTTGATGAAAAGTTGAGAAAATTCATGCGAGAATCAAGCTAAGCATTTTCGGCTATAAAGATGGGTAAAATTATAATTTCAAGTGAATGCAAGTCCATGGTAGCTTATGTAGGTACATGGGATTACTAATTGATGACATGGTAAAATGTCTTTTCTTATTGGTTAAAAAAAGATGACTTGGATGTTATGTGGCATGATGAGGTGGTAATTCTATTTATATGGGAAAAGACTAAACACCCCTTGATTTTTGCTATTTGGATTTGGATTTGGATTTGTATTTCCTATTCTAAGTAGAATTGTATTCCTATTTCTATTTGGGGTAATATTTGCATGATATAAAAGGAGTGCTAAGAGGGGTGGCAAAACATGACTTTTTGTTGAAGAAAAACTCTAAATTTTCTTTAAGAAAGAAGGCCAAGTTGTGACATACAAGAAAGGTTTCAAGATTATGCAAAGTTCAAGTCTTTCTAGAAGGTTAGTACACCTTAAAGCCAAACCTACATTTTAGTTTTGCAAGATTCATTTTTTACTTTTTTTATCCATTCTAAAAGTTGATACCTATCAAGAAAAGAAGTTGCTAGAAGATATTTATGATTTAGAAGACAAGAATTGGTCTATAAGTTTTTTTGAAGAGTTTAACTTTCATTCAACTTCAAGAAGCATTCTTAAATTCAAGAGTTTTAGTCCAATTGAAACAAAGTGTGCTGCCAATAAAAGATCTAATTCAGCCAAATACTTTTAGGCTTTCTTTATCTATAAATACCTTGTTTAAGTCTTAGGAAAAAGATGTAAGTGGTTAGGGTGATAAACCAACCTTAGTTTAGCATTTTTATTTATTTTTATTTTGTTTTAAGCTTTTTTTGTTATTTTAACTTTCAGTTATTCAACTTTCTTTTCAAGTTTCAAGTTAATAAAATTTTATTTCAAGCTAATTCAATTCGGTTTTATAGATTTATTGCAATTCAGTTTTGCTTTATAGTTCTTCCTATTCGGTTTTGTTTCTTGATTAATTCAACTTGCGATCTTGCTTAGTTTTGGTTTAATTGTTGTGGTTTGTATTCCATTTTCATCTCATTCTTTTTATTGCATGTTTCATTTATTATAAAGCATTCAATTATTGTTTTTTGGGTTAGATTTGGTTCATATTATTGCATTCTTGCATGGTTTGCATGTTTAGGGTTTTAATTAGTTAAATCGCATGATCTATTACATGTACATTTCGATTAAGCATGTTTTATTCTTAAAAACAGTTTTTGATTCTTGCTTATTGGTTTAATCTTGGAATTGATTTGATTTTTTTTCGATTTTATTGCATGTTCTTAGGTTAATTTTAGTTCAAAACAAGTTATTGGCATGCTATTAGTTTAATTTGGCATTCATTACTTTCGATTTAGTATTTTAGAATTACTTAAGTTTTGGTTTTGCTTAATTCAAGTTAATTGCATATTGTTTCTTTTATTCATTTGTTGTTTAGGGTTAATTTCATATTGGTTCATATTAGTTGTATGTTTTAAGTTTATTTGCATAATCTGTTTTGCATATTTTATTGATTTTTCCAACTATAAGTAAGGATGAAACAATTTTGATACATGTTACACTCATATTTTTAATCTCTGTGAGAATGATTTTTATTTACTAATTGTATGATTCTATGCACTATCAAATTCTCAATCACCTAGGAAAAAGGATGGAGGGAAAGAGTATGAAAAAAAAGGAAGAGAAAAAAAAGAAAGAAAAGTTTATAAGAAATGATGAAAAGGATATATGATAAGGAAAGTTTTTCTTAGAAAGAGAAAATGTTAAAGAGAGTTGAAAATTTGAGATTTTCTAGATGATATTCAGTTAAAATAAGTTTTTAAGCCCAACTTAGTTGGCATATAGGTTTGAGCCTTAAAATTGGCATTAGATGATATTTAGTTAAGATGAGTTTTTAAGCCTAACCTAGTTAGCACAGAAGTTTAAATTCAATGATATTGGCACTAGATGATTTCATTAGTTGAATTCCAAGCCTAATCTAGTTGGCATAGAGATTTAAGCCTAGTTAAATTAGCATTACTTGAGTTTTAAGCCTAATCTAATTGGCATAAAGGTTTAAGACTAATTAAGTTTGCATCCAATCTAGCTGGCATAGAGGTTTTAGCCCAATTTTATTGGAATTAGTTGAGTCCTAAGCCCAATATAGTTTGCATAGAGGTTAAGCCCAATGAAGTTGGCATCAGTTGAGTTTTAAGCCTAATCTAACTGGCATAAAGGTTTAAGTATAGTTATGTTGGCATTAGTTGAGTTTTAATCCCAACTTAACTAGCACAGAATCTTGTATGCCTAGTTTAATTGGCACCAAAAACTCAAAGGTCTACTGTCCAATATTAATTTCTTATTTTTTTATGCAAATTTTGTACATCTTCCTTCAATACCTTTCATTCCTTGATCAACTTTTATATTGCATCATCTTTTATCATCAAATCATATCTCAGTTGGTTAACCTGATTCATCATAGCCATCTTCTCTTTCTCTAACTTTTTCCTTTCAATCTCAAACTCTCATTGGACAATCTTAAAAGTTGACAATATCGGTACTAAAATAGGAGTTGATAACTTTTTTGAAATATCAATTGGTAAAGGCCTAATTTTATTAACCCTTTTTATCCTCCACGCAAGGTAACCTTCTGCAACATTATCTACAAATCTAGCTGTGCTCATTCATTGACTTGCTTTCATGCTTTGATGATTTCACGAACCTCTTTCACATAACCAAGTGCCCCATAATCAAACTCGAGTAAACTAAGACTATGAGTCATAGGAATGAACTGCCATGAGTCATATTGTTTTTGAACCATAAGAGGTGCATAACTCACTGCCCCTTATATTCCTAACAAGGGTATCCATGACTCGTCTCCACAATTATACAAGATGGCCATAGGAAGCATCTATGATGCCCTTTATGTTACATCCTCACTAGTGAGTTCTAGAAAGAACAACATCCATTAACCTTTTGTCTAATCCCTTCTCCATTCTTTAGCAATAAACTCCTTGATGGGAACGAAATGAATGGAGAATGGCCAAAATAATATCTTTTCTTTTCCTCAAAAATGACTTCTGAGCCAAACTAAAAATAACTGAGCACAACATATAAATCGCCCATCACCCTTCTTTCTATAAAAATTAAGTGATCTAACAGTCTCTTCTAAAATAGTCAATGAAAAGTTTATACTTTTATCCAATTGCTCAAAAAAGTCAATCACTGATGCTTCTATATGTCCTAACACCTTAGAGAATATCATCAATCCATACATGGCCAAAGCAAACACATCCAATCCCTAATTAGTATCAATATATTTTTTTATATTCTCAAGTAGAAAAGCTGATGTAATAGTCTCAACCTTATTTTTTTCTTTCTTGTGCTTGTCTATCTCCTCAACCCTTACTTGCATGATCTTGGCTAACTTCTTTCTATATCTAGTAGTCTTATGCTCCTTTCAATAGATCTTATCTTAATTTGTAGACTCTATCCGGAGTAAGGATGAATATTCTTCAATCGTGGGGGTCAAGTCTTCTTAGTTGAACACAAAGCATTGATAAGATGGATCCCATAATTGTACTGCTACTTTAATCAGCTGTTCATCAATCTTTACTGACATGAGTAGTGTCACATCCTCATATTTTTTGAAAAAATGATTCCTTTCTTTTTGTTCCCCACTGTTTCCAGATAGCATCCAATTCTGATGTGTCATTTTGATTGAGATCCACGTACACTAACGTGGTAGTGACAGGATATGACCATCTATTAAACAATCTCTTTTTTTCTCCTGAATACTTTCTGATTGGCTTTTAACCTCTAAGTAGCTCTTACACATGGATGACATCCTGTAGGTTTCCTAAAAGTTTTTTTTTGTTGAAAATTGATCCAAAACAATATCCTTTTAAGAAATATGATACCTATATGATGCATGCAACAAAATTATATGCAACAAATTAAACAAATCAATAATGTAAATAAAACAAATAAGTAAATAAGTAAACAAACAAGTATGTGACAGAATAGAATATACAATGTCCTAATTTTAGGTAATTTTCTAAAGAAGGACAGCATGGCTCTATTCTAAGGTTAGGCCTTACGGCTCACTATATGCCGAGTTAAGATTTACATATCTAAAGGTTCCTAGATTATTTCTCAAACTATTGTCTGTTATAGACTAGTACGGCTCCCCGATCTTCACCTATTATAGGTTACTAACAGAAAGGGTTTAATTTAAGTGAAAGTATTTCGCTAGCAAATGTAGAGGTTATCACCTCATGATAGTGTAGCTACTTCACTTTCTTCTAAAAGGAATAGAGCCTGGGTCTAGAGCTCATGCATGTGAATGAATATGCTAAAATGTGTAAAGTGACGTATTAATCAAAATATCATAAACGTAAAATCAAAAAAATAAAATAACAACTAACATACAATTTATCTTATTCATTAACGTGTACATATATAATTTTCTTGAAAAAAGGATTAAATTAAATGTAAAATAAAACCAATTAAATCCAACAATTCTAATAGTACATAATTAAAAATTTTGGCTTGACTCTCAAAAGTCCCCAATGGAGTCGCCAAGCTATCATAATGATTTTGGAACTACTAGACGTAAAGTATTTTAAAATCGAGAAAAATAAAAGGAGAATCGCCATCAATTTGTTTTATAGTATGATTGGCCACCAAAAACTTTATTTTTTTAGTAAAATCATAAAAGCGGGTTTAAAGTTTATCAAAAAGATAAATTTTGGTCTATGAAAAACCAAGTTAGGCTCTGGAGTCAGTTACACGTGGAGAAAGATTAGCACCCCCACAGCGCCCATAAATTGGTACCATTTAATTATGCGCTATTTTCGGTGTTGGATAAAAATGGTTTCAATTTGAAATTTAACACTAATTCCCTTTACTTAAAAAAATTTTGGTTAAAATTCCTTTTTTAGGAATATTAAAGAAAAAGTTAAAGAATTATCTTAAAATTCTCCAACATCTAGGTAGAATTTAAAATAACTCTTTTCCTTTAAGATTTAATATGATATTCCTTAAAATAAAAAAATAACACTCTTTGTGAAAGATAATTGTTGGTGACTCCCCAACATCTAGGTAGAATACCAAGAATTATTTTCTTCGGAATGTTATTTCTGTTTTATTTATACATCAATTTTTGTTTTATGAAACATTTTATACGAGAAAGTAAATAATGGTATTATTAGGTAATAAATAAAGATCAAAGATAGGGGAATGCGAAATGAGTGTCAACAATAATATAATTATGTATATATATGCCAATGGATATTATGCAAGATGAAATGCAATTTTAAAGTTGTACTTTTAAGTATAATGAGACCATCTCGACTCTTCAACATCTAGGCAGAGCTTAAGTGTAACTGTTTATATTTAAGATCCCAATTTACTAGTACTTTTTATTTAATAATCCCCTTATTAATGCGAATTAATAATTCATGTTAAAAAACTTAATGAAATAAAGTTTCCTAAATACCCCATCATCTAGGCAGCATTCAGGAACAAATCGTTTCATGTGAGATTTTCACACGTATTCTTAAAGTTTCGAAGTAGATTTAGGGTATAGGTTTAGGACGTGCACGATTTTTAGGGAATGATTAGGGGGTGTATGCTAACTTTGGGTTCAGACTCTTAGGGTTTGAGATTTTGGATTTAGTGTTTTGGATTTTAAGGCTTGGGATTTTGGATTTTAGAGTTTTTGATTTTAAGGTTAAAGAAAACGCGAACATCTCTGAAAATCTTCAACATCTAAGTGAACTTTTGGAACAAGTTTAATTTTTATAATTTTTAAGAAAATAAATTTTTATTATGAAGAGTTAATATTAATTTATTTAGTTTTAATATTATTTATTATTTTTAATAATAATTCCTCAATATTTAGGCGAAATTATCATTATTTAAAACACGATTGTATTCACTCCAACATATAGGCAGAGAGAAATGTATTATTATTATTATTTTATGCATATTTTTATTACTTTTATTTAATACTTGGATTATTAAAAAAATTAAAAGGAATTAAAAGTTAAAAAAAAATCATTTGAATTTTTATTATTGTTATTGTTTTTTAATTATTATTATTATTATTATTATTATTATTATTATTATTATTATTGTTATTGTTAATTATTATTATAAAACAAAAATTATTTATTTTAATAAACTCTAAAAAATTTTAAAGCATGCATAAATAACAATAATAATAATGTTAAAAATGATATAAATAAAAAAATAACAAACTTTTGAAAAAAAAATTTTTTTTACTTGAATCGGACCGGTCAACAATCCAGTCAACGATAGTTCGGCTGGGCCAAAAACAAGAGAGGTTCGACAAGCAGTTCAGTTGAGCCGGTTGAATGACGGTTCGACGCGTTGTTCAGTTGAACTGGTTCAAGGCTAGTTGAGGAAAATGGGTCAGCGGACGATTACGCGGATCTCGGGTCAGGTTCGGATAGACACGCAAATCCTCCTGGGTCTAATACAACGTCATTTTGGGCTTTGTTTTTCTTATATATAAGCCTAATTTTTGTTTAGTTGTTTGTTTTTGTTTTTGTTTCTGCTTTTCTGTTTGGGTGCTAGGATATAGGTGTTTTGTGCTCTTGGGAATGCAGGGTGTTTGTGTATGTGTATCCGAGCCTAGAAGGGAATGAAGTTGGGTTTTTTATAGGACCGGACGTATATTTGGGACAATAGGTGGTCTAGAGGTTATAGGGGTGGCTGTAGGTGTCTGTAACGTGTGGCTGAAGATGTCTGTAAGGATGGCTGATTTGGTTAGGTCACAAGCATGGCTGGTCTGATGGGATTGGTTTGGTGGCTGGATGGGGTGGGTGGTTGGCTAAATGGGGCCGACAGTGCCACCACTTTTTTTTTAATTAATTTTTTAATTTTATTATATTTTGTTTAATTAATAAATATTAAAGTAACAAAAATAATAAAATAAAATGTAAATATGTTTTGAGCTTAAATAAAGAGATTGGGCTTTGGGCCCAATTGAATCAGATTGGACCTGAAACCCAGTTGAATCAAAATCGAGCTTGGAGTCCAGTTGAGTCAAAATCGAGCTTAGAACCCAATCAAATCGAAATCAGGCCTGAGTCTAAAAACCCGATATGCGACGAACTTTAAAACGAGACTTGACTAAAAACCGGATAAATTTAATGTCTACAATCATTTATGAATCTATGATATTCATAAATTCAATTAATTGTGAATGAATATACTTAGTGCTTAATTTATTAAAAAGTATAAATACACATGAAAATTTAACACATTAGATCTACAGTAATGTGCAGAATATCATCTAGATAGTAAATATAATAGGATACCTCAAATAGAAAAAGTATAATTATGTTTGGTCTTCAAAATCAAATATGAAAATCCGTCGCTAAAAATGCTATTTGTAATTTTTTATAAAATAATGACAAATGATGTGGCAATTAATTTTTAATAAGAAGCTGAAAAAAGTACAAATCCCCATCGAAAACAAAAAACTATTATCATAAAAAAAAAAACTAGTAAATTCTCTCTTGCTTCGTTAAGAGAAGTATTAAAGAATCTTTTATTAAAAAAATATAAAAATATAAATTAATAAAGTCTTTTATTTTAAAAAATTATAAAATAGTTATTTTAAATTAAAGAATTTTTACAAATATAATATTTATTTTAAATTCTTCTTTCTTCTTATCTTTCTTTTTTTGTATAGATTTTTTTCTTTTGATTCAAAATTTTGTCGCCTCTTTTTAAAGATATAAATTGATAAAACTAATATGAATACTTGATAATATTTTAACTTTTTCACAAAAATTTATTAAAGATATTTAAGAATCAAATCTATAAAAAAATTTAAATCCATGCAGAAAAATACAAACTACTTTATATATATAAATCAAAAATTATATTAGCCCAACAAATTAATATTTTTCTCAAAAGCATAAAAACCATTTAACTATGCAATATAAAAAATACCCATCCATCTAAAAAATATTCCAACTACACTTATCAAATAGATAGATCATGTAGTTAACTTCTATTTAGTGTAAGGTGTAAGATGTTAGATATTGATTTGATAAACCAAGGAGAATAGGATATTGAACACGCTAATCACTTATAATATATATGCAAACTTTGTGGTACATGTATTTAAATGACAAATAGAGTTCTTTTTTTTTTTTTGGTTCTTTCGTCATCAATGACAATAGAAGTCAATTACACGAGTTTATTATTTTTTTAGTAGTATAAAATAAAAATAAATCACAACACACCCTTCCACAGCTGATAAAAAAAGTAGCCAACACGTGAGACGGTGGTCCTTTCACAAATTGAAGAAGATAAATCTCAGCCACTAGAAGAAGGCTTGTTAAGGCCTGCTTAATTTCCTTCATATTGAACTTGAATCGGACCCTCCGAAATCTCTCCCCCAACCCCACGCCCCTCAAAAATACACATACTATTCCATCAAACAGTAAACAAACAAAATATCAGAAAACCCTCTCAACTTTTACTTCAATTTTTTATGCACTAATAATAAATCGGCACTCATATTTTTCATAGAAGTTGAACCAACTTTGTAAAGTGTAGTAAATGCCTTACTTAGTGTCAAATTAAAAGCAATCACTCTTGTTTTATAGCTATATTTGCTATTAGTCCTACCTAACTAGTAAACAAACATTACCTAAGGATCCCAAAGAGAATCACCTTGCATATCTTCCCACTCATTCTCCTCATTCTCATTGGAAAACATCATTGATTCATCCATCATCCACATTTTGGGAGAGTCCAGAGGGCACTCATTGATAGCCTCAATTTGGCTCTGAGACAGCCTGACAGTGACAGGACCGACGCTGGCGCTGGAGCTGCCAGCCTCGGACCCTGCCGCGCTAGTCCTTACCTGCAAGGCCGCCTCGTGAGCTGCCATTCTGATATCTTCAGCATTGGAACCTGCTGGCTTGGGAAGACAAGTCACCAACTCAGGGAAGTTAAGACGTGCCTCGCGACCCCTGAAGTGTAACGCTGCTACATCATAAGCAGCGGCTGCCATTTCAGGTGTCTCAAAGCTTCCTAGCCAGATTCTAGTCTTTTTTCCAGGCTCTCGAATTTCAGACACCCATTTGCCCCATTTTCTCTTGCGAACGCCTCTATAGCTTGAAGACAAGCCGGCCCGCGCACTGCTGCTAGTCTTTCCTTCCATATATTTATTGGTTTCTTGTTTTTGTTGGGGAAAACTGATTGGTTCATGAATGAGAAAGTGTAATCCAGTTAAGGGTATTTATACAAGTGCTGGGATTACTGTTACGAGGGCACTAAAAATCCTGGACGATGTAAGCTTCCAAGCAACTGCAAAAGTAAAAAGGATTTTGAAAATGTGCATGTTAAGAACCTAGGAAATCCAAAGGAATTTAAAAAAAAAAAATTCTTTTGTGAACAGAACCAATCAAAGGGTGACAAGCTTGTGAATTTGTTTTTCTTTTTTTAATACCCAGATTTTATGGACAAAAACAGAGAGCTTCCTGTGGAAGACGCGGTTTGATCCACGTTGGCGAGGGCTTTGGACCCACTGATCCATTCAAAACAAAACGAATCAGTCTGATTGAATGAATCGTTGTGCTTAATTCGATCATTCTAGAAATATTGTATGATTCTTACCTGCGGTTTGTTATTAGCTTTTTGGTTTTCTTCTTCCTCTGAGCTCTGCGAACTGCGTCATCGCTTGCTTTTTCGAGACAAGATTGTTTAAATAATAGATAATTCACAATGAAATATGAAACTGACGTCATCTTTGTTGGTTGACGACAGAATCAGAGAGCTAGGGTAAAAAAATAACCCACTTTGTTTATCCATGAAAAGTGACATTGCTATTGTGGTTTAAAAACAATTCCGATTTGAGGCGTTTAGAATTTACCTTGGAGGCAAAGAGAAAATTTTAAAATTATGGGATCTTAGATTTAAGTTTTATTATACGTAGGTTTCACTCAATTTTATGTTAGATTTGTTTAATTAATTATGTTTTAATTTATTGATTAATTAAATAATTTTTTTACATACAAATGTAATATTTGATTATAATAATTATAAAATTTCTTTTATTTGTAATTTTTTAAAAAAATTTAATTTGAAAAACTGTGTATGAAAAATGGTGTGAGAATTATCATGAATAATTATGATTTGAAATTTTTGAGTGTTTGATTTTACAATAAAGAAATGTTATTAGAGATAAAATATCTAAAAATAAATGAGGTTATAAAAATGTGTAAGTGCCGATTAATCTTTAGATCAATTGGTACATTAATAAAGTTGGTGTTTAGAAGTTAGAGATTTGAGAAAGTTTATGGGCATAATAATGTGTTTTTCAACCAAGTAAATAGTAATATAAATATATATATTACTTTTAGATTTTCTTAAAAAATAAAGTTCCTAGAAATAGTTATATTGCCTTTATAAATTCAAAATACATAAATATATCATAAAATGGTAATGTATATATTTAACATAAATAAATAAGGTCAAAAAATGAATAGCTTTATGCACAGCGTATAAATGAAGTATGGATGTATTTGATCATTTTGCCTTCAAACCATAAATTATCAATATCAAAAGCAGCACCTGCCAAAGTGCTCTTGTAGTATTTCATATTTTGCTGCCGCCAAAAACTGGTTCTAATTTTAAATCTATCTTGTATGGGATTTTTGGTGTAGATATTTGATATTGACTATTAATATTTTATTTTTTAAATTTCTCTAAAGATGTTTTACAAAATTCGGATTATCGAATACATAATGAGAGTAATTCTGAAAACACACTTGTTTCAATAATGATTGCTTCAATGGAAAAGTTATTTTATTAGTAATTCAGAACACTAACAAAATTGTTTTATTAAAGGTTATTCCACATATCAACATTTTTACGGAATAGCACTCTAGCACCTTCACTGAAAAGTCCTTCACTAAGAATTATTTTACAAAGATTGTTTTATCAAATATTATTTCACTGAATAGAAAAATTAAAAATAACTTTGGAATATGTTGACTATCCCATGGATCAATTGGCCTGTCATTAGAGTTTATATTTAGAAGTTACGGATTTACAAGAGTTTGGGCGCATAATGTCCTTTTCAACCATATGAGTATTAAGGTAAGGGGTTAAGGGTAGATTAAAAACTTCAAAAAAATTTTTTTTTTGAAATATGGCAAGTTTCTTAGGTTAACTTCACAGTTGGGATGTTCTTAATAACTTAACTAGGTGAATCAGATATATAAATAATTAAAAGGTCTCTTCTTAACTTTCTCTGAAATATGAGTGTTTTGTTAGGCAAAAAAGCTTCCAATCAATTAACCATCCAAGCAAGTAGAAGCAAACTAAACAATCAATAAATCATATAAGAGACAACAACTTAACATTATTTAATACAACCCGCCTACATCCATAGATGAAAAAAAATAAATTCACTAGTTATAGAGAATTACAAACAAAAATCAAGTCAAACACTCATAATTAATACTCATAGACTCTCTCATTCTTCTTCAGTCCTATTGAGTATTTTCAATTCAAACAAACACATATACCCATGTGCATCTATGTAATTCAAGTTGGTCTTTCACTTACATTTTCGTTTAATAAGTAATTATATATGATTATGTTCATATATATATATCTTGCATGTACTTTATCTAACATTGGTATCAAAGATAGGTTGGCTTATGTTCTGATTCATTTCTATGTTTTTCATAATCGAAAACCGAATATGTGTTTGCATGTTTGCAAACACCCACAGAAGTTCATATAATTTTTTGTATTCTTGATATAATTAATATTGTTGCGATAAGTCTAGGAATTAAAAAAAGAGAGGAAATACCATTAATATTTTGCTATTTCATATCATATTTTTTCCAGTTTCTAGATGGTGCGTCCGGATGACCTAAGCAAAAAAAATTAAAAAAAAATTTAAATATTGTCCTTGATTGACTTTGGGATGTCAAATCACACAAGAATGTTTGAGACAAGTTTTAATCATTTTTTGACTTGTTTTGACTCATGAATTCATGATTTTTCTCGTACTTTGTTATAGAGAATATAACTATTTTCGTGAGTTGTCCCATTGTTATAAGGACACAGATGTAATTTCTTAGAGCTATAAGCCTAATGGTGGAATTGACATAATATTGAATGGATCCAAATAATGATATTGAGAGGCATAACATTAAGGTCAATGGCACAATCTAAGAATTGATATGGTATAGCTACATACACATTAAGAATAACCAGATCAAATATGAAAATTGATGGGTACACTTTTGACTTTTAGATAAAAGAATCTTATTCAAGATGCTTGGATGTTTTTGGAGAGTAATCCTAAGTATAAAACTTTAATTAAGGATTCATGAAAGAATATATGAAAATGGGGGCGAATAGGAGTGCAACCATCTCAGTATGCCCAAGTCTCTATAATAGAAAACACAAAATTCTTGGAGTTTCATGAATAGACAACGTGAATTCAAAACTATCATAAGAGTTTTTAAAATCAATGCTTATTTTTAGACATGTCATCCGAAATGATTAGGAATATATTTAATTAACATTCAGTATGTATATTTTTTTCATGAACATGTTTATAGATTCAAATTATGTTTTGTAAAACTTGTTTATGTGAAATCAATATATGTGTAATTGATTATATGTTGGTAACCTTATGGTTAATGGGAGTTGTAAGATAATTGGTTGTTCTATCTTAAAATGATTGATTTTGCACAATGAAATAAATTAATGATAATCAAACACATTAAAAAAAATGAAATTTGATTACGAATATAGTGATCTTTTGGTTTCATTTTTATGTAAATAATTGTCATTATTTTATTTATGACATTATGGAAAAATGAGCAGTGTGCAATGTTAGGCATTAATTATTGCATGTCTCTTGAATGTAGAATTATACTTTGAAATGGCTTTTGCTTCAAAGAACATTGTTCCTGAGTTAAATAAGGGTGAAAAGCTAAATACAGACCATTATGAGTTCTGGAGTATGAAAATCCAATATGTACTTGAAGAATAAAAGGTTTTTAATGTTCTAAATAATGTCCTTGATGAGCCCGAGGATGGAAAGACATCCCAGCACAAGAGAGATTGAAATGCTTATGAGGCTTGAAAAAAAAAACCTCACTGCACTTATTACGATACTTAGAAGTATGAAAAATAATGTTATACGCTAGTTTCAGTCTCATGGAATAGCCAAGAGATGTGGAGTGCCTTGAAAGCAAAGTTCGGTGCAACTTCAGTTACCAAACTAAGGCAGCTTACTATTAAATTTGACACCTATAAAAGCAACGTAATCAGATTATGAGGTAAAATGTGAGGCAAATGTCAAACATGATAAGTGAGCTGAATGAGGCTTGCTACACTCTAATAAATGAACAACAGGTTCAAGCCATTATTCATTATTTGCCACATAGCTAAGAGCACATAAAGTTGCACCTTACCCATAATGAGAGTATAAAAACTCTCGATAACGTTTCTTATCATTTTTAATTGGAGGAAGATCGTATGGAACTATCTAAGCCTAGTGTTGATGCATATATGGCATCGTCTAGTTCAAAAAAGCTTTGGGCTTCAAGCATAGGCCAGGTGGGAATAAAGAGAAAACTTCGAATAGGCCAAAAAGTGGCCAAACCAACAAAGGGCAAGGTCTAATGCTCACATTAAGAAGTGCAAGCAGAGAGTTAAGTCTTTTAATTGTGGTAAAAAATGTCATTTTACTCGTGTTTGCAAATGAGCTAAATAAGGTACAAACCTTTCAAGCATTTTTACATAATGCTAAAAGTATTGTATTTGTTTTTAGTACTGTTATGATGACTAAATTACATCATTTGTGGATTGTAGACTCAGGGGTCACAAACCATATAGCTTAAGACAGGAATGCATTCATGGATTTTTGTTAGATTCCATGCAAAACAAAATTGATTTATGTAGGAAACAATTCATTAATTGAAGTAAGGGGAATTGCCACCTGTAAGCTATGCATACGTGATGGAAAAACCCTTATCCTACATGATATATTTTTTACTCTTGATATTCAATGAAATTTGATTTTTGTTACTATTCTTCTTAGTTTATGATTTGTTTTAAATTTCAATAATATTGGTTTGAGTTTGTATTTGGATACAACTTATTATGGATCTGGATATTTGTCTAATGGTTTTATTATGTTAGATATTGTTATGTACAATAATCTAAGTTTTTCTTTTATGGTTGATTTTAATGTGAATATTGATGTGAATATTTGACAATTTAGACTTGGCCATATAGGTTAACAAAGAATGGATAAATTAGTAAAAGAAGGATTACTAAGTCATATTGAGAAAGTTAATTTACCATTATGTGAAAGTTGTCTAGTAGAAAAAATGATAAGAAAACCAATTAGTGAAAAAACTAGAGTTGAAGTTCCATTGTAGTTGCTACATTCTGACATTTGTGGCCTAATGAATGTTAGGTCATGAAAATAATGTTAGTATTTCATCACATTCATTGACGATGTCACACATTTCTGGTTCATTTATTTAATTTCTCACAAGTCTAAAGCATTAAGGTGCTTTAAAATGTATGTGACACTAGTAGAAAATCAATTAGATAGAAATGTTAAGGCATTAAGAAAAGATTGAAAATGTGAATATTTGTCCAATTAGTTTAGAAAATTATGTGATGAAAAGGGTATTGATAAGTAGTTGACCATTTCAAAGACTTGACAATAAAATGGTAATACAAAGAGAAGAAATAGAACTCTTCTAGAAATGGTAAGGTCTATAATGCCCAAGCAAATTTGCCAATCACCTTTTAGAGTGATGCCTTGTTAATTGCTGCCTATGTATTCAATAGAGTGCCTTCCAAGTCAATTACATCCACCTCTATAAATTATGGACTGGGAGAAAATCTAATCTCGATAATTTGAAATCTTAAGGTTGTGTTACCTATGTACATGAGATTGTTCATCCATTTGATGAGCTAGGTCATTGAGGTAAAAAAAGTATATTTGTAAGATACACCAAGCATTTAAAGGGATATGTGTTCATGCGTAAACAATCAAGTGGAAGTGTAAGTGAATTTAAATCTTAGGATGCCATTTTTCTAGAAAGTGAGTTTCTAATGAGAAGTGAGATAAATCAAGAAATGTCTCTTTACAAGATGGATGAGGCAAATGTTTGTTAATTCCAAATCAATTAATGCATGACTAAAGATGATGAATTGGTGAATTAGTTTCCTAAGAATCACAAGTCAAGCAAAGTAATTATGGAAATATTTCTCAATATCGTTTTGACATAGAAGGGAAAGCATTCTTGATAACCCCTCAAGATGAATAAAATCCAAGAAATGTTAAAAAAGCTCTCTTATCTTCTACAAAAGAAAAATGGATGAAAGTAATAGAAAAAGAGATTGAGTCTATAAGATCAAACTGTGTTTGGAAATTGGTTAATCTTCCTAAAAGACACAAAGCAATTAGGAACAAATGGATTCACAAAGTTAAGCATAAGTCAAATGGGACAATTGAAATATATAAGGCCCATCTGGTAACGAAGGGGTATACTCAACAAGAGAAAATTGATTATGAAAAAACTTTCTCTCTTATTTTGACATTTACCTCGATTTACTTAATTTTAGCCATTGTAGTTAATTCAAATTTAGAGTTACATCAAATAGATGTGAAAACTACCTTTTTAAATAGAGGACTAAAAGAGGAAATATATATGGAACAACTTATAAGTTTCATTGACAAAAGTCAAGAGCACTAAGTGTGCAAGTTGTTAAAATTGATTTATGGTTTTAAACAATCTTTTAAGTAGTGGTATATTAGATTTCATCAAGCAATAATTTCATATGATTTTAAGCTTTCACCATTGGTACTTGAAGAACAATCTAACATTACAATCTATAATCTCTTTAGAGATATACTGGAATACTTTCATTATTATTACTTGATCTGTGTACTTATAGGCTATATGAAAAGTAGCAATTATTGAGGAGAACCTTGAGGAAGAGGAAGTTTAAGTGGAGGAAGAATACATAGATTTGACTAAAAAGGATGAAAAACTCATACAAGTTGGAAGAGCACTATTGAAGAGTATAAAACTTGAGGAAGAAGTGCAAGAAGAAAATCATGAAGTAGAAAAGGTTAGAATGACTCCAAGAATGTCGACCTAAAGGAAGACATTTGAAATAGCCTAATCAACACCAAAACCCAAATTGAGAGAGCTACTTAAAGAGTTAAAGGAGGTTAAACTTGCTAATCAATGTAGCCTAATACTTCAATAGCTTTTTGTAGCCAAGTAAGATGACTCAGGGTGTTTCACTATACCTTGTTATATTGGTCATTTGCACTTTGATGAAGCTTTATGTGATTTGGGTCAAGTATTAATATAATGCCTTTGAATGTTTTTGTATAGCTTGGAGCTAGTGCATTGAGACCTCTAAGTTTCAGCATTAAATTTGCTGATGATCTGCAAAGAAACCATAAGGAATTTTAGAGAATGTTCTTGTTAAAGTAAGAAATACGCTTTTTCGTTGATTTTGTTGTTCTAAATATGAAAGATAGTGAGGCCCCAATTCTCTTAAGTAAACCTTTCTTTATGACCTTTAGAGCTTTAATTGATGTTTATAACTATGAAGTAACACTAAGATTTAAAGATAAAATGATTACCTTTAAAACTAGAGGGTATGGTATCCTTTGGGATGAAAAAGATGTTCTAGAATAAAAGATAAGGAAAATTGTTAAGGAGTCTAACCAAATTAAAAAAAACCAACCTAAAAGCAATAGTCCATTTTTGAGACCCCACTTCACTAGCCTATGCAAGCCTAAGACCCATTTCACTAGTCCAAATTGACAAAGTCCAATGGTGAACCTTAACCCTATTTATGAGATCCTTGCTAGGAAAGTTAGTCTTCCTCTTAAAACCAAGTTAGTTTAAACACAAATTACAAGAAAAACTCCCTTTTAAAGGAAAGTGGTAGTCATAGATTCTTAAAGATAGTCAAGCTTGACCAAAACTAACGCTGCTTGGGAGGCAACCCAAGTGTTAAATGTTCAAGTTTGACATTTCATAGTTAATTGTTTTATTTTACTAAGAAAGGGAAGGTTTTTATCTTTTTATTTGTTCTTAAGCTATTTTTTTAGGAATGAAAAGATGTAATGATGCCAAAGCAAGTTATAACTTCTGACTTTAATGAAAGATAAAGTAGGGGAGTCTTCCTTTACCCTAAATCCTTTAATATTTTAATTGAATCATTGTGCAATTCAAGTGTAAGAAAGGTATTTCTTTTAGGCAAAATTATTTTTGAAAATTTTTCAAAGCATCCCTAAAATTATTTATTTTTAAACAAGTTAACATGCTGAAAATTTTATAATGCTATATTAGTTAAATGTTCATATGTTGTTCATGAATGACTTATGAAGAAAAGTGTGAATGTAATGAACCATGAAATGAAGTCTTAAGTACCTTTTTTTTTTTGGATTACGATTTTATGTTTTTTACATTTAGTCTTGACCTTTAATATGCATCAATTTTTGTGAAAAGTTTGTGAGTATAAAATTGTATAAAGATTTGAAGCATGAGTATAACTTTAGAATTTCTCGAGGTGAAATCCTAGACTATACTTGATTTAAAAAGTGATTTAGGCATTTCTTAAACTGTTTCAGTTTTTTCAAGCTCACCTATAATAAAGCATCCCTAGTACCTTATTTTAAGCCTTTATATTTCCTATTCTTTGTTCATTTAACCGCATTAATAAGCCCAAGCCTTTCTTTATGATTTATCTCACTTTTTTTTCCTAACCCATATTGTTTATGCATGTAAATGACAAAATAAAGAGAACAACTTTATATTTGGGAGAAAATGAGGCATAAGGCAAATCAAAAGCCAAAATGGCCAAAAAAATAAGAATAAAGATGCCTTAATTTTGAAAATTTTCAAAATTCTCAAGTCCAAAAGTTTAAAAGTAAGCAAAGGGTTCTAACTTAAAATTTTCCTTTTTCCTACCTTGACACAAGCCTTACATTACAAGCTTATAAGGACCTATTGATCTTGAATCAAGTATGTAAGTCTACATTAGTGGAGGATGAATAAGGAAAGTAAACATATAAAGTATGCTCTATCTTTAAGTTGATATATGATGGCATATGTTACATACTTTTTGCTTAGATTGTATGTTTAGATTAGAGATAGATTAACTACATTTATATGAAAGTGGTATGAAGTTGAAAGCTTACTTTTGAATAAATTTCTCATCTAATTATGTTCATAACTATCTTGATATTATACCGTAGTGCATGATTGATAACTTGTGAAGCTTTGATTTTGTGTGCATTTATGTTGATTGTTTACTATAGTTAATTTAAAGATTTTGCTTGAAGACAAGCAAAAAGCTAAGAGTAAAGGTCTGCCAACTGTTAATTTTTTAATGATTTACAAGTCCATTTTATCTTAAAATTTTGAAAATTTGCTTGAATTTTGGTATGTTTAATGTGTATATTTTTTAATTTTTAGGTTTTAAAACGTGAAAGCTATACAATGCCATGCAAATCCATGCAAGATTTGGCCAATCCTAATCTAAGTAACATTTGGCCATGCAATAGGAGAGTTTAGCATAATCCAACTTGTACAAGGATTCCTATAACCATTCAGCTATGAAGAAATTACAAGTGAACAAAGAC